>NC_048572.1:16107328-16447328 GCF_013265735.2 Oncorhynchus mykiss
CTGGGTCACTTTCACTTTTACTTGAGTAACTTTCTATTAAAGGTATCTATACTTTTACTCAAGTATGACATTTAGGTACTTTTTCCACCACTGTTGATCGGCCAACACGCCAACATTTAATTTCAAGGAAAAGTCCACAATTAAACTGACGTTAAATGTGGCGAATGATACATTTACGATAGAGCCAGTGGCAACCTGTTTAGCTAAAAAAATATTTACAAAGATAAAAAATATATATTTTTAGTTTTCTGTGCCTGTTTGGCATGTTATTTTGGTATTAATACGTGTCACATATCAATGTAAAAAAAGAAAAGAAAATTGGTAATGAAGCCTTATACAAACATGGTCTATTTTTTGCTTTATTAAGTAAGGTAGCTCCAAAATGTTGTTATGTTACAGCCATATTCTAAAATTGACTAAATTGTTTTTTCCCTCATCAATCTACATTCAATACCCTATAATGTCAAATCAGGTTATATCTACCGTAGCTTTGATTGGACTGATCATGTCAACATGATACTTTAAAAATCTTAGCTAGCAAGCTAGACAAGAGGTCATCATCATGAATCGAGTCGACAATCTACAAGCAAATCCTTTTCAATCCTTGTCATATATAGGACAATTATAGATAAAACTTATCGGTGCTCATCGGCCACTGGACGTAAACATTACTCAACAAGTTGGAAATCGCAAATTCAACAGTGAGTGGTTTGGAAGGAGTCAGTGGCTAACTGCAAGTGTTGCAAAGCTATCACTAGCCTGATATTCAGTGGAGTGGGTGTGTCATCCAAGTCTGGGTTTAAGGGTCTCTTTTCCAAGCTTAAAAGGATAAACATTCACATGCAACACCATGGGCCAGAAAAGTTTGAATACATTGGCCATGCTGTCAATCCAGCATTACCTCTGCCGCGTTCAAAACAACTGGAAACTCGGAACTGGCAAATCTCAGACTTCAGTGAGTTCAAGACAACTGGGAACTGAGCTCCAACTGGGAAAATACATTTTGAATGGTCATCCAACTCGGAATTCCAAGTCGGGAACTCAGGCGTCTTTCTAAAGCTCCGACCTGAAGATCACTGACGTCAAGATTCAACCTTGTTTTTTTCAGAGTTCCCAGTTGTCTTGAAAGCACCATAAATCCAGAGAATGCCAGACATTGATGACAAAGTTTTCTCACAAGAAGGACTGTCGTGCCACCTTCCTGTTCAAGTGAGCACAGCACAACAAGGTGAGTCCAAAAATGTATTGTATGCTGTTGCATAAATTACATTATACGCCAGGGAGCTATGTACAGTACATTCAGAAAGTATTCAGACCGCTTGACTTTTTCCACATTTTGTTACGTTACAGGCATATTCTAAAATGTATTAAATAGTTTTTTCCCCAGATTAATCTACATTCAATACACCATAATGATAAAGCAAAAACAGAAATATCACATTTACATAAGTATTCAGACCCTTACTCAGTAGTTTGTTAAAGCACCTTTGGCAGTGATTACAGCCTTGAATATTTTTGGGTATGACGCTACAAGCTTGCCACAACTGTATTTGGGGAGTTTCTCCCATTCCTCAATGCAGATCCTCTCAAGCTCTGTCAGTTTGGAAGGGGAGCGTTGCTGCACAGCTATTTTCAGGTCTCTCCAGAGATGTTCGGTTGGGTTCAATCTGGGCTCTGGCGGAGCTACTCAAGGACATTCAGAGACTTGAGGCCAGCTCTAGTGTCAAGTCTACTGACGCTCCTCCCCGTTCGACGTTGCCGGCATACCAACCACTGGTCCTGGGATCCATCATTATGCACACCTGGCATCCATCATTACGCGCACATGCATATCATCATGATACTCACCTGGACTCCATTACCTTCCTGATTACCTCCCATATTTCCGTCACTGACTTGGGTTCCTTCCTCAGTCAGTACTGTTCTTGTGTTCATGTGTAAACGCTACTGTTATGTTGTCTCGTTTCATGTTTGATGTTTTATTAAACATTTCACCTGCACCTGCTTCTCAACTCATAGCGTCTTCGTTACATCTAGGAAGAGTATTGGTGGTTCCAAACCACTGTGTTCTTCGGGGCCTTCAATGATGCAGAAATGTTTTGGTACCATTCCCCAGATCTGCGCCTCAACACAATACTGTCTCAGAGATCTGTGGACAATTCCTTCGACCTTATGGCTTGGTTTTTGCTCTGGAATGCACTGTCAGATTCCCTCCATGATTCTGAAAAGAAAGCGGTGCTGTAGGGACAGCTTTATGTAGGCCCTAACAGTTTGTGGGCACTGTTTGGCACCTTAATAGTGCAATGAATGTATTGTTTAGTGTGTTGTAGTGGCTTTGCTGGCAGGCATATAAAAAAAGTGTGCACTTTGCCAAACCAAGATTTACATGCTAAATTCGCCACTGGCAAGAGCTGTGACCATGATCACAATTGATGAGTTCCAATTTAATTAACTAAACATGGACATTAATAATTGCATAATAACACAGGACTACAACAACAAAGTCATAGTGTCACGATCGTCGTAAAGGGGAGACCAAAGTGCAGCGTGGCGTGAATGCATATTTTAATGGATGACGAAAAACACGAAGTACACTGAACAAACTATACAAAATAATAAGACGACCGTGACCGCTATCAATACTCTGTGCAAACATGCAACATCACATAGACAATAAACACGAACCACAATACAAAACAGGCTACCTAAATATGGTTCCCAATCAGAGACAACGACAAACACCTGCCAATGATTGGCAGGCCAAAACACATAGAAACAGAAACTAGACATGCAACATAGAATGCCCACTCATATCACACCCTGACCAAACAAAACATAGAAACAAACAACTCAAATAATGATCAGAGTGTGACAGTACCCCCCCTAAGGTGCGGACTCCGGCCGCAAAACCTAAACCTATAGGAGAGGGTCTGGGTGGGCATCTGGCCGCGGTGGCAGCTCTGGCGCGGGACGTGGACCCCACTCCACCATAGTCATTTCCCTCTTCAAGGGCCTCTTTAGAGTGGCGACCCTCGCCTCCGACCTTGGGTCTAAGACCCTAATTAAAGGCCCCACTGGACTGAGGAGCGCCTCTGGACTGAGGGGCAGCTCCGGACTGAGGGGCAGCTCCGGCCTGAGGGGCAGCTCCGGCCTGAGAGGCAGCTCCGGACTGAGGGGCAGCTCCGGACTGAGGGGCAGCTCCGGACTGAGGGGCAGCTCCGGACTGAGGGGCAGCTCCGGACTGAGGGGCAGCTCCGGACTGAGGGGCAGGACAGACTGGCGAGCGGAAGGCTGGTGCGTGGAGGTGGCACTGGATAGACCGGACCGTGCAGGCGCACTGGAGCTCTTGAGCCCCGAGCCTGCCCAACCTTATCTGGTTGAATGCTCCCAGTAGCCAGGCCAGTGCGGCGAGGTGGAATAGCCCGCACTGGGCTGTGCTGGCGAACCGGGGACACCATGTGTAAGGCTGGTGCCATGTACACTGGCCCGAGGAGACGCACTGGAGACCAGATGCGTAAAGCCGGCTTCATGGCACCTGGCTTGATGCCCACTCTAGCCTGGCCTATACGAGGAGCTGGAATGTACCGCACCGGGCTATGCACACGCACTGGGGAGACTGTGCGCTCCACCGCATAACATGGGGCCTGCCCGGTCACTCTCGCTCTCCGGTAAGCACGGGGAGTTGGCACAGGTCTCCTACCTGACTTCGCCACACTCCCCGTGTGCCCCACCCAATAAATTTTTGGGGCTGCCTCTCAGGCCTCCAGCCGCGCTGCCGTGCTGCCTCCTCATACCAGCGCCTCTCTGCCTCCAGCTCTGCCTTGGGGCGGCGATATTCCCCTGGCTGTGCCCAGGGTTCTTTACCGTCCATAATCTCCTCCCAAGTCCAGGAGTCTTGTGTTCGCTGCTGCTGCTGCTGGCCGTTACCGCGCTGCTTGGTCCATGGTTGGTGGGTTATTCTGTCACGATCGTCGTATGGAGTAGACCAAAGCGCAGCATGGTGTGAATGCATATTTTAATGGATGACGAAAAACACGAAGTACACTGAACAAACTATACAAAATAATAAGACGACCATGACCGCTATCAATACTCTGTGCAAACATGCAATATCACATAGACAATAACCCACGAACCACAATACAAAACAGGCTACCTGCAACATTGTTTCAATACTCCAGCTGTCCCATAGTAATGAACTGCCAGGAGTCAAAATCATGAATCAGCTGGCATAATTGTTATGGATATATACAAAGAAATGTAAATTGAAAAAAGGTCAAACAAAACGAAGTGCAGCTAGGTAAAACAAAAAGACGTGCAGTCTTTCCAGCGTCAGTTTGAAGAGATTGTGTTAGCTGTGATGTTGGCTTGCTCCTCTGAACAACAGTGTCCTGACAAATGAGCACATTTTCTATACCAAGAGGCAAAATCGCACCACATTGTTATGGGTGTATCCAAGTAAATGATTGTAAATTAGCTGTAGTTGGCTAACTAGCAAGCAAGGGATAAGAACGTTGACAGCTAGTATGGCAATGGAACATTTAGAACAAATGACTGGATCACGTCCATATACAGAACAAAAAGACTGAACAACTGGGTCGTGTCTCTAGCAACCGAACCGATAGAACAAACTACCAGCCGGTTTGAGTAGCAACCCCTAGATTTGTGTTGGGATTATATCTTGTGGAGGGATTTAATAGATTAAATAAATTCATAAAAATAACATTTTAAATAAAAATATGTCAATCATTATTTAATATGTTGGTAACCCGTTGTATAAAAGTGATAATGCCCTCGAAGCCGGTGTTTGGAGGATATATTAGCACGGTTTGCCGGTCCTCAACTTCATCTCGGGCCTAACAACACCTGTGCCAATACATCCTCCACACACCCGCTTAAATAATGCACGCTCTGGAATGTCCTTCAAGCCATGCCATGGTATAAGTAATGCTAACTCTATCAATGTCACGCCCTGACCTTAGTATTCTTTGTTTTCTTTATTGTTTTGGTTAGGTCAGGGTGTGACATGGGTGATGTATGTGTTTTTGTACTGTCTAGGGGTTTTGTAGGTTTATGGGGTCGTGAACTATCTAGGTGTTTATGTATGTCTATGGTTGCCTAGATTGGTTCTCAATTAGAGGCAGCTGTTTATCGTTGTCTCTAATTAGGAACCATATTTAGGCAGCCATCTTCTTCGGGTATTTCGTGGGTTATTGTCTATGTCTATGTGCCTGCATTAGTATTATTTCGTGTCACGTTTGTTGGTTTTGTATAGTTTGTTAAGGGTTCTTCGTCTTCATTAAAAAGCATGTATTCACATCACGCTGCGCCTTGGTCTCCTCCGTACGACGACCGTGACAATCAATTTGGATACTGTTATGGGTTATGTTCTCTTGTGTGTGTTGTTGCATTGAGCAATATGAACATATAGGCAAATGGGTTTTAGTTTCCAGTTGAACCAAGGCCTAATGTACTCAGTAGAGATTGAGTTCCCCGTCATTGAGGCCTGTCACATTTAAGTCAGACTCAGGCTATGCACATAAGACTTAAATAAAGGTCATGAACTCTATGATCACCCAAGGGCAATGTCTGTGTCCCAAATGGCACTTTTTTCCCAATATAATATACTCCTTTTCACCAGGTCTATAGAGCCCTGACCAGGCCCCATAGGCCTTGGGTCCAAAGTAGTGCATGGTATACAGAATAGGGTACTATTGGGATGCAACCCATGTCCCTATATCATGGTGCCATCTAGCCAGCTACTCTACACTACTGCCTGGCATATCTGGGAATAAGCATGAAATAATATGCTGCAGGATGTAAATAAACCATCACATTGGCCTTGCTTGTACACTCAGCCCGAACTTGCTTTTTTCCTTTTGTCAACTCTATAAAAGAACAGGCTCCATTAAGCCTTTTACATCTGGGGATTCATCCCTTTAATGGCATTACAGCACTCCCATCAGTACTTTTAAACAGTCCTCATAAATTGTGAGAAATTATGGGGGTTTTGGCCGGATGGGAATGTGGGGAGTTGGCAGCCACTTCTAGCTGATCCATGCATCAGAGAGGCAGTGTGGGACAGAGAGAGTCTGTGTTCCAAATGGAACCCTGATTCCTATTACAGTGCACTTCTTTTGACCAGGGTTTGGTCAAAAGAAGTACCCTGTAATAAGGAATATGGTGCAATTTAGGACACACACACACAGAATGCTGAGTGGTGGAGCCAGATATATAAGGGGCTTTGGGCTGTTTGCCAGATGGATCAACACAACGCTGCTGGCCAGGGTCTCAGTACAACCCGGGGGCCCTTCTAAGACAAAGCAGGCGTGGGGATCTGAGGAGAGAAATCCACTCAGCATCCTGCCAGCCCAGCACACTCTCTCTACCTCATCCCCTCCTCGTCCACCTCCCTTCAGGCGCCCCCTCCCTGGCTTCATCAGAACACTATTGTTTGTGCTGTGGCAGAAAATAGCCCAGTCCACAATACAGCGCAGCAGTGTCAGAGAAACACTTGAGTGGTGAGAGGAGAGCTTCTGTGTGCTGTGAGCCAGCAGTGCACCTGTGTGGTGAGTCAGAGCCCAAGATGGAGCGGCAGAGTGGGCAGGTGTTGTTGCTCTGTCAGATGGTTATTTCCCTGGTTCTTATGGTTGTCTACGTAGAGCTGCAAATAAACCTGTGATGTGTTGGGGGGAAAACGCTGCTGTATGGTAAACAAACATGTTGTGTAAATAAATAGACTGTTGAGGTGGTGTGTTGCTATGGATGTTGATATAGGCTACTTTAGCAGAGTGGAGCTGATGATCTATGTTAGTGGTCACCAACCGATCAATCGTGATCTACTGGTTGATCAACTAACATTTCTGTAAAAAACCCAAGTATGCTTAGCTGGCTGCCCATCTCAAGAAACCCAACAATAAAGCATTGCGTTCCTATTATTTTAATTTGTTTCGAGCTGTTAGAGGTAGGTGCACTTGATTCAGCAGCCCTAGCGCTAGGAAGGCAAAGTGTTCCCATTTTTTTACCATTTCATGTTTCTGAAGGTAGAACTCCACCTACCCTGCAGGCCCAGAGAGCAAATCAAATGCACCTATAACTGCTAGCCAATAAAATAGCTTATATCACCATGTCTGCACAGTTTCCTCAAGCCATAGACTGTAAAAAAGAGCCTCAAAAGCAAAGCAAAATACTGTGACATTTCTAAACTTTTAAAACCATGACTAGAGAGAGACTCAACGAATAAAGCAAAGAGCTGCTGTTTTTATGAGAAAGGTCATTTTTATTTATTTATTTTTATTTCACCTTTATTTAACCAGGTAGGCAAGTTGAGAACAAGTTCTCATTTACAATTGTGACCTGGCCAAGATAAAGCAAAGCAGTTTGACACATACAACGACACAGAGTTACACATGGAGTAAAACAAACATACAGCCAATAATACAGTATAAACAAGTCTATATACGATGTGAGCAAATGAGGTGAGATAAGGTAGATAAAGGCAAAAAAAAGGCCATGGTGGCAAAGTACAGTGCCTTGCGAAAGTATTCGGCCCCCTTGAACTTTGCGACCTTTTGCCACATTTCAGGCTTCAAACATAAAGATATAAAACTGTATTTTTTGTGAAGGATCAACAACAAGTGGGACACAATCATGAAGTGGAACGACATTTATTGGATATTTCAAACTTTTTTAACAAATCAAAAACTGAAAAATTGGGCGTGCAAAATTATTCAGCCCCCTTAAGTTAATACTTTGTAACGCCACCTTTTGCTGCGATTACAGCTGTAAGTCGCTTGGGGTATGTCTCTATCAGTTTTGCACATCGAGAGACTGAATTTTTTTCCCATTCCTCCTTGCAAAACAGCTCAAGCTCAGTGAGGTTGGATGGAGAGCATTTGTGAACAGCAGTTTTCAGTTCTTTCCACAGATTCTCAATTGCTTTATGTTTTGGATCATTGTCTTGTTGGAAGACAAATCTCCATCCCAGTCTCAGGTCTTTTGCAGACTCCATCAGGTTTTCTTCCAGAATGGTCCTGTATTTGGTTCCATCCATCTTCCCATCAATTTTAACCATCTTCCCTGTCCCTGCTGAAGAAAAGCAGGCCCAAACCATGATGTTGCCACCACCATGTTTGACAGTGGGGATGGTGTGTTCAGCTGTGTTGCTTTTACGCCAAACATAACGTTTTGCACTGTTGCCAAAAATATCAATTTTGGTTTCATCTGACCAGAGCACCTTCTTCCACATGTTTGGTGTGTCTCCCAGGTGGCTTGTGGCAAACTTTAAACAACACTTTTTATGGATATCTTTAAGAAATGGCTTTCTTCTTGCCACTCTTCCATAAAGGCCAGATTTGTGCAATATAAGACTGATTGTTGTCCTATGGACAGAGTCTCCCACCTCAGCTGTAGATCTCTGCAGTTCTTCCAGAGTGATCATGGGCCTCTTGGCTGCATCTCTGATCAGTCTTCTCCTTGTATGAGCTGAAAGTTTAGAGGGACAGCCAGGTCTTGGTAGATTTGCAGTGGTCTGATACTCCTTCCATTTCAATATTATCGCTTGCACAGTGCTCCTTGGGATATTTAAAGCTTGGGAAATCTTTTTGTATCCAAATCCGGCTTTAAACTTCTTCACAACAGTATCTCGGACCTGCCTGGTGTGTTCCTTGTTCTTCATGATGCTCTCTGCGCTTTTAACAGACCTCTGAGACTATCACAGTGCGGGTGCATTTATACGGAGACTTGATTACACACAGGTGGATTGTATTTATCATCATTAGTCTTTTAGGTCAACATTGGATCATTCAGAGATCCTCACTGAACTTCTGGAGAGAGTTTGCTGCACTGAAAGTAAAGGGGCTGAATAATTTTGCACGCCCAATTTTTTATTTGTTAAAAAAGTTTGAAATATCCAATAAATGTCATTCCACTTCATGATTGTGTCCCACTTGTTGTTGATTTTTCACAAAAAAATACAGTTTTATATCTTTATGTTTGAAGCCTGAAATGTGGCAAAAGGTCGCAAAGTTCAAGGGGGCCGAATACTTTCGCAAGGCACTGTAAATACAATATAGCAAGTAAAACACTGGAATGGTAGATTTGCAGTGGAAGAATGTGCAAAGTAGAAATAAAAATAATGGGGTGCAAAGGAGCAAAATAAATAAATAAATAAAATAAATACAGTTGGGAAAGAGGTAGTTGTTTGGGCTAAATTATAGGTGGGCTATGTACAGGTGCAGTAATATGTGAGCTGCTCTGACAGTTGGTGCTTAAAGCTAGTGAGGGAGATAAGTGTTTCCAGTTTCAGAGATTTTTGTAGTTCATTCCAGTCATTGGCAGCAGAGAACTGGAAGGAGAGGCGGCCAAAGAAAGAATTGGTTTTGGGGGTGACCAGAGAGATATACCTGCTGGAGCGCGTGCTACAGGTGGGTGATGCTATGGTGACCAGCGAGCTGAGATAAGGGGGGACGTTACCTAGCAGGGTCTTGTAGATGACATGGAGCCAGTGGGTTTGGCGACGAGTATGAAGCGAGGGCCAGCCAACGAGAGCGTACAGGTCGCAATGGTGGGTAGTATATTGGGCTTTGGTGACAAAACGGATTGCACTGTGATAGACTGCATCCAATTTGTTGAGTAGGGTATTGCAGGCTATTTTGTAAATGACATCGCCGAATTCGAGGATTGGTAGGATGGTCAGCTTCACAAGGGTATGTTTGGCAGCATGAGTGAAGGATGCTTCTTTTGCGAAATAGGATGCCAATTCTAGATTTAACTTGTTTGATGTGGGTCTGGAAGGAGAGTTTACAGTCTAACCAGACACCTAGGTATTTGTAGTTGTCCACGTATTCTAAGTCAGAGCCGTCCAGAGTAGTGATGTTGGACAGGCGGGCAGGTGCAGGCAGCGATCGGTTGAAGACCATGCATTTAGTTTTACTTGTATTTAAGAGCAATTGGAGGCCACGGAAGGAGAGTTGTATGGCATTGAAGCTTGCCTGGAGGGTTGTTAACACAGTGTCCACAGTGTCATGTTTAGGCCTAAGTTGTTATTCAGCACTGTCAACACTTTGTTCAACACATTTATAAGCCATAAAATGTGTGTTCTCCTTACATCCACTCACACTACAACCAGCGCTGCAGCTGAAATGAATGACTATAGCAAAGTGATCCGATAAGCTTGCGTTGTTATTATTAGCGGCGTGTGTCTTTTGTTCTTTTTTTTTTTTTTACTTTATAGATTTTCAGATATGAGAACAGAAAAACAGTACAACCCAAACCCCTATCCATCTACCCATCCCTTCCATCCCATCCCTCCCTCCCTGCCACCCACAAACCAAGGCATCATGGAAGGATATCACAAAAAAGTAAATTAAATAGGACAAAAACAAACAGTAATAGAAACAAAAACAATGGAAAAAGTTAATTTAAATAAAAGTCTGTATCATAATTATAGTTGAGTCTTATCAGCACAATATATGGCCACTAGAACAAACATGAATGCTTACCAAAATATACAAGTTACACTAAGTAAAAGACAGGCTCTCCACATATTGTATGAATGGGGACCAGGTTAAGTTTAACTTTTGTCGGGACCCTTGCACAGGGTACCTAACCTTCTCCAGAAGCAGAGATGACATCACCTCCTTAACCCACTGCATAAAGGAAGGCGGCTTTGCAGACTTCCAGTGAAAGAGGACAAGGCGGTGAGCTAGCAGCGAGGTAAATGCTATCGCATTCGCCTGATGCATGGTAACTTTCTAATCTAAGGGAAGTACAACAAAAATGTTAGTGAACGGGTTGGGGTTAACAGTTGTATTAAACATATGAGAAGCTATTCAAAAGATTGGCATGACCAAAATGTGTGTCCCACAGTCGTGGGACTCTGGTGGCATCTCAAACACTTGGGGTCAACATTTGGATATATTTTTGCCAATTTGTCTACATTTGAGTAATGGAGACGGTGCAAAGCTTTGAACTGAATGAGCCCATGCCTTATGCAAAATGATGAGGTGTGTATACGAGCAATACTATGTTGCCAGATGTCCTCGGGTAGCTGGCCGCCCATGTCTTGCTCGCATGCAGATTTTGTATTTGCTAAGGAAGGCGGATTTATCATGACACTAGGCGAGACCCAAATGCAGACACAGGAGGCAGATGGTTGGAGTTTAAGATGTTTAATAAATCCAAAGGTAATAGGCAAGAGCATGGTCATGCAAAAGGTCATAACCATAAGGTTAGAGTTCAGGAGGTATAGAGTGGCAGGCAGGCTCGAGGTCAGGGCAGGCAGAATGGTCAGGCAGGCGGGTACAGAGTCCAGAACAGGCAAGGGTCAAAACCGGGAGAACTAGAAAAAGGAGAAAAGGCAAAGCAGGAAAACGGGAAAAAAACCACTGGTAGGCTTGGACATACAAGACAAACTGGCACAGAGAGAAAGGAAACACAGGGATAAATATACTAGGGATAACAAGCGACACCTGGAGGGGGTGGAGACAATAACAAGGACAGGTGAAACAGATCAGGGTGTGACAGGATTAATATTCCGTATTATATTGTATAATCTGGAGATTATGACAAGATAAAAAAATGTTTTTTACCTTTATTTAACTAGGCAAGTCAGTTAAGAACAAATTCTTATTTTCAATGGCAGCCTAGGAACAGTGGGTTTACTGCCTTATTCAAATGCAGAAGGACAGATTTGTACCTTGTCAGCTAGGGGATTCAAACTTGCAACCTTTTGGTTACTAGTCCAACACTCTAACCACTAGGCTACGCTGCCCCCCCCCAAATATAATATTCTATATTATATTGTATAATCTGAAGATTGTGCGCTTCAGATGCGGGTTAAGATCTAAGAACCTCTCAACAGGACACTTAGCGGGCTTGAGTGGAAATTAAGGGAAATGTTTTTTAATAAAGCTGCGAGTTTGCAGGTACCTAAAAAGTGGGTATTGGGAATATCATGGTGAACCCTCAGAGTATAGAATGAGACGAATGTGTTATCAACAAATTGGTCACAAAAAAACACCAGACCATTCCTATGCCAGAACTGGAATGTTGTGTCAATCTGTGACGCTGGGTAGAGATGATTAGATTTTCATGGAGAGAAGCTGCTTGCTTGTTTAAGGCTAAAGTGATTTCAGAATTGGGACCAGATTTTAAGGGAGTTGTTGACAATAGGGATTCAAAACATGGGTGCCAAGGTTCATGGGCAGTGGGGAGCACAGAAGCGAGACAGGAGAAGTAGGATGGCTTGACTGTAACTCCATGATGGCCCAGGCTGGACCATCCTTGTTTTCAAATGCAGAAACCCAATAAAGACATTTAGAAATATTTGTTGACCAGTAGTAGTGTAAAAAATGGAGAAGGCCCAGCCCGCCAGCGAGCTTAGATCGCTCTAGATAGACAGTACAAGTCAAAAGTTTGGACACACCTATTCATTCATGGGTTTTTCTTTATTTTGACTATTTTCTACATTGCAGAATAATAGTGAAGACATCAAAACTATGAAATAACACATATGGAATCATGTAGTAACCAAAAAAGTGTTAAACAAATCTAAATATATTTTATAAAGATTCTTCAAAGTAGCCATCCTTTGCCTTGATGACAGCTTTGCACACGCTTGGTATTCTCTCAACCAGCTTCACCTGGAATGCTTTTCTAACAGTCTTGAAGGAGTTCCCACATATGCTGAGCACTTTTTGACTGCTTTTCCTTCACTCTGTGGTCCAACTCATCCCAAACCATGTCAATTGGGGTGAGGTCAGTTGATGTGCCTGGAGGTGTATTCGGTCATTGTCCTGTTGAAAAAGAAATGATAGACCCACTAAGCGCAAACCAGACTGGATGGCGTATTGCTGCAGAATGCTGTGGTAGCCATGCTGGTTAAGTGTGCCTTGAATTCTAAATAAATCACTGATAGTGTCACCAGCAAAGCACCCCCACAGCATCACACCTCCTCCATGCTTCATGGTGGGAACCACACATGCGGAGATCATCCGTTCACCTACTCTGCGTCTCACAAAGACACGGCGGTTGTAACCAAAAATCTCAAATTTGGACTCATCAGACCAAAGGACAGATTTCCACCAGGCTAATGTCCATTGCTCATGTTTCTTGGCCCAAGCAAGTCTCTTCTTATTATTGGTGTGCTTTAGTAGTGGTTTCTTTGAAGCAATTTGACCACAAACGCCTGATTCATGTAGTCTCCTCTGAACGGTTGATGTGGAGATGTGTCTGTTACTTGAACTCTGTGAAGCATTTATTTGGGCTGCAATTTCTGAGTCTGGTAACTCTAATGACCTTATCCTCTGCAGCAGAGGTAACTCTGGGTCTTCCTTTCCTGTGGCGGTCTTCATGAGAGCCAGTTTCATCGTAGTGCTTGGTGGTTTTTGCGACTGCACTTGAAGAAATGTTCAAAGTTCTTGAAATGTTCCAGATTGACTGACCTTCATGTCTTAAAGTAATGATGTAATGTCATTTGTCTTTTCTTATTTGAGCTGTTCTTGCTATAATATGGACTTGGTCTTTTACCAAATAGGGCTATCTTTTGTATAACAGCCCTACCATGTCACAACACAACTGGGGCGGCAGGGTAGCCTAGTGGTTAGAGCGTTGGACTAGTAACCCCCGAGCTGACAAGGTACAAATCTGTCGTTCTGCCCCTGAACAGGCAGTTAACCCACTGTTCCCAGGCCGTCATTGAAAATAAGAATTTGTTCTTAACTGACTTGCCTGGTTAAATAAAGGTAAAATAAAAAAAAATACAAAAATAAACAACTGATTGGCTCAAACGCATTAAGAAGGAAAGAAATTCCACAAATTAACTTTTAACAGGGAACACCTGTTGATTGAAATGCATTCCAGGTGACTACTTCATGAGGCTGTTGAGAGAATGCAAGAGTGTGCAAAGTTGTGATCAAAGGCAAAGGCTAGCTACTTTGAAGAATCTCAAATATAAAATATATTTTGATTTGTTTAACTTCTTGGCGCACCCATCCCGTTAGCGGGATCATTTTCGTCAACATCCGCTAAATTGCAGAGCGCCAAATTCAAATTAATTTACAAAAAATATTTAATTTTCATGAAATCACATGTGCAATACAGCAAAACACAGCTTAGCTTGTTGTTAATCCACCTGGCATGTCAGATTTCAAAAAAGCTTTACAGCAAAAGCTAACCAAGCGTTTATGTTAGGAATTCTCTCTCAGCAGACAAAACATTACAAACAGCTAGCAGCAAAGTAGATTGGTCACAAAAGTCAGAAAAGCAATAAAATGAATCGCTTACCTTTGATGATCTTTGGATGTTTGCACTTACGAGACTCCCAGTTACACATTAAATATTCCTTTTGTTCAATAAAGATTATTTTTATATCCAAAAACCTCCATTTGGTTGGCGAGTTTTGTTCAGAAATCCACAGGCTCGTGCAGGTCATGACGGACAGACGAAAGTTCGTAGAAACATGTCAAACATTTTTTATAATCAATCCTTAGGTTGTTTTGATAATAAATAATCGATAATATTTCAACCGGACTGTAGCTTTTTCAATAGGAGAGAGAGAGAAAATGTCTGCTCCAAGCTGTTGCGCATGCAAAACTCTGCTGGCACCCAGCCATCCACTGAAGCGCGATGTGATATTTCTCGCTCATTTTTCAGAATAATTGCCTGAAACTATGTCTAAAGACTGTTCACACCATGTGGAAGCCATAGAGAAATGAATCTGGTAAATATCCCTTTAAATGGAGGGAAGGCATGCAATGGAACAGAGAGGTTTCTGGACAAACAGCACTTCCTGGTGGATTTTCCTCAGGTTTTCGCCTGCAATATCAGTTCTGTTATACTCACAGACAGTATTTTGACAGTTTTGGAAACTTTAGAGTGTTTTCTATCCTAATTATTCTAGATTCTGGGCCTGAGAAATAGGACGTTTCATTTGGGTACTTTTGTAGAAAATAGTCAAAATAAAGAAAAACCCTTGTATGACTAGGTGTGTCCAAACTTTTGACTGGTACTGTACCTTTCTCATTCGTGGATTTGACTTATTCCAAATGAAGTTGGAAAGCAGTTCTCCAGTTGTTTGAGCATCGACTTTGAATCATTTGGAATAAGTACAAAAACCTAGGTAGTACAGTCATCTTAACAGAATTAATGCGGCCTGCTAATGAAATGGGAAGAGACGACCACCTTATGAAATCCTGCTTAGTGCGCTTCAGGAGTGTTTTGAAGTTATGTTTAAAGAAAGCCTTAAATGAGCGTGTGACCTTAATCCTCAAATATGTAAAGACCTGATGCTCCACCTTAAATGGGAAATTGGCATACCCAATACCTTCTGCTAACTGATTAATGGGGAGCAGCACACTTTTTGTTAGGTTTAACTTATAACCAGAGAATGTCCCAAAACCTTGTAGCATTTCCAAGAGATAGGGTATATACTCCACAGAGTTAGAGATGTGTAAAAGAAGATTGTCAGCATACAAGGACACTTTGTGAGTTATGTCGCCCCTTAGTATTCCCTTAATCCTCTCCTCCTCCCGCAGGGCGATAGCAAGAGGTTCAATAGCCATATTAATTTGGAAAGGGGATAAACAACAAGTCTGCCTGGCCCCTCTATGGAGAGGGAAGTAGCTGGAGGTAACATTGTTGGTGCGAACAGAAGGCCCTGGGGATGAGTAAAAATCTTAGTCCAGGAAAGGAATGATGGGCCAAACCAAAATCTCTCTAGTACTGTAAATAGATATTCCCACTCAACCCGGTCGGAAGCCTTCTCAGCATCAAGAGAGATGACGACCTCTGGCTGTAGAGTCGAGTGGGCAGAATAGAGAACATTAAATAACCTGCTCATGTTATAGAAAGATTGCCTACTTGAGATAAATCAGAGTTAATTACATCAACTAACCGGTGCCCCTGCACATTGACTCTGTACCAGTACCCCTGTATATAACCTCGCTATTGTTATTTTACTGCTGCTCTTTAATCATTTGTTACTTTTATTTTTTATTTAGGTATTTTTCTTAAAACTGCATTGTTGGTTAATGGCTTGCAAGTAAGCATTTCACTGTAAGGTCTACCTACACCTGTTGTATTCGGCGCATGTGACAAATACAATTTGATTTGATTTGAGTTAATTATATTAGGCATCACTTAGTGAGAATTTTATAATCGGAGCACAAGAAGCTTATAGGGCGGTATGAGCCACAGTCTAGGGGATTATTGTCCTTTTTAAGCAAAACCAAAATAGTCGCCTGGGTAAGTGCCTGGGGCAGTTTCTAATTAGAAAAGATTTCATTGTACATTGATCTAAGGATAGGGGATAGTTTGGAGGAGAATGCTTTATAAAATTCAATAGGGAAGCCATCAGGCCCAGGACCTTTACCACTCTGCATGGACTGGATTGCCAGAATAACTTCCTCATCCCTTATTGAGGAATCCATGTTAGTTTGTTCATCAGAATTGAGACATGGGTTCCAGAATGTCTAGAAATGCATGCATATGAGATGTGTCAGGAAGAGCCCTTGACAAGTAAAGAGCAGAGTAGAATTGCTTAAATTGATTGTTGATTTCTTTGGGATTGGTAGAAGTTAAATCAGCTGCTACACAGATTTCAGGTATGGTGCTGCTAGCAGCTGTCGTCTCTTTGGCTATGCCGGATTAAGTGATATGACATGCTATTCTATAAAATCTTTTCTCCGTAATTAATAATACCTGATTGAGCTAAATCATGGAAATGTAATTAACTAGAAAGTCGGGGCACCACGAAATAATATTCATAGAGCTGTTATCTTCCGATTAAACTCTTAAAGACCTAGTAATATTTTACATCAAGAGCAGTCAATATTAATCGTCACCTTATTTCAGTCTCATCTAAAAGTTGTACATTCTTGGTTATCTTCACGAACCCTGGTTAACAAGTTGAATCAGCAATACAAAATTGGGTTTAATTATTTATTTACTAAATATCTAACTTCACACAGAATTGCATATACACCGAAATAAACATACCTTGATTACAAATTACGTCATAAAGGAAAACGTCCCTGGCGGGCGGAAAGAGGTTTGAGTGAAAGAGTGGGAAGACTGAGGAACAAAGGGAGAAGCGATGTCTCTATCATAAATACAGTATCTTATGCATTCTAAATTACCGCCCATTTGGAAAAGGAAAATGCAATAAATATTTACTCTGAGCTGCGCTTCGGCAGGTTGGTGGTAGATGAAAGGCTGTGTCCTTTGAAGAATGTTTCTGCTGGTAAATTGGATACATTGTAGTAACGTCGTTGTGTGGTAGATGGAATACTCTGTCTGTTCTTTCCTAGCCCACGTTTGCAGCTGCTGTTGCTAACTCAACGGCTAACTCAACGGCTCAACACTTCTGTAGTGAATAAGAGTTCAAAGTACATACCATTTGCAACCAAAGCTCACGCTGAGGTTGGCTTTGTTCTGTAGTTGACATCTGAACCATTCTGATGTCGGATCGTCATCCTAACATCCTCGGAACAGATAGTTATTTGCCCTTTTAACGCAGAGGCTGCAGACCTCACGTACTTGGAACAGGAGGTTACATTTTCGTCAAGGCTTTATATAGTGGAGCGAGAAGGGTGTGTTTCAAAAGTTGTATAACCCATGTCTCTTCACAGGGCCGGGCCACTGATTGAGCAGAGCCCTAACCTTATGAAAACCCAAATCTCTCATTTGGAAGCTAAAATTACATTTAATCTCTTTACCATTAATTTCATATTCAAACATTTAAATTGAACAACAATTCCATGTGAATCCGATAACTACAATGTGCAGACTTTCCACTGTAAAGTTTATGTCATTCTATCATTGATGAGAATGTCTCAGATGACAACCGAACTGACATCGTATTCATCAAGTACCACCGCATATGTTCAATTGGTCGGATTACCAGAATATAGTTCATTTCCCCCCACCTTCTGATGTTCCCAGAATCTCTATGTTAACCAATGAGTTTTCAAATGTCACATCAGTAGGGTAGAGAGAGGAAAAAGGGGTGAAGAGGTATTTATGACTGTCAAAAATCTACCCCCAGGCCAACGTCATGACACAGCTGATTGCCGAAGCTGATGAAATAACAACTTGCCAGCTTTCTCTCCGTGTTCATAAAATATCTGCCTCGACTTAAACAGAAGCTGCTCCGTTTGTTTAAAGTTAGTCAAATTCCGATTGGTGTAGCAGTCTCTCTTTGTAGAGTTCAGGAGTTGGAGAAGAGGCATATCTGTTGTCCACATCTAGAATGAGTTGAGATAGCTCCAATAAGCGTTCAGTTCACTGTTGTTTGTTGTCATGCGCTGTGTATGAAATATTTTGACCCCTTAGATATGCTTTTAGCGACTCCCACACAGTAGAGTGAGACACATCAGGGGTGCAGTTGATCTGTAAAAAGACATCAATGAGAGATGATATGTATTTTTTAAAGGCACTACAGGATAATAGTAGTGGGTCAAGTCGCCACATGCGTTGTGACACAGTACTGTCCGGAAAGCGGATATCTAGCTGGACAGGGCTATAGTCTGAGATAATGATGCTGTGATATTGGCTATAAGTTACAAAAGGAAGAATTATATTGTCCAGCAGTAAAAAGTAAATCCTAGAGTATGAGCGGTGGACTGGATAAAAAAAAGCAGTACTGTTTAGCAGTGGGATTCCTCCTCCTCCATGGATCAAACCAATTATATGATTCTAGAAATTAGTTGATTACTGCACCTGACTTTGAAATTACATTGTTGGGCTTCGGTCTGGATCTGACTAGACTTGGAGGTAATACACGATTGAAATCTCTGCCCAATATTAAATTATGAGAGTTGAGGTCAGGAAGTGTTGCATTGAGGTCAGAGAAAAAAATTGCGTCATCCCAATTAGGACCATAGAGGTTAGCCAGAACAACCTGTGTCCTAAACAATTTCCCCATCAGTATAACATATCTGCCATTAGTATCTGAAATTACTTTGGAGGAGACAAACGAGGTGCCTTTTCTGATAATGATGGCTGCCCCTCTGGCCTTAGTAACAAAGTTGGAGTAAAATATTTGGTCGACCCATCCTCTCTTTAGTTTATCATGGTCGCTGGACAGGAGATGGGTCTTTTGGAGAAAAACAATGTCCAGACTTAAAGACTTAAGATGAGCATACAGTCGGCTACGCTTAACCACATGGTTAATTCCTTTAAAATACTTCTTAGGGATAGGCCCCTTTTTTCCCCACTTCCTGTCTGAATGATGTGCCCCAGGTAAACTGCCTATTGCTCAGGCCCTGAAGCCAGGATATGCATATAATTGGTACCATTGGAAATAAAAAACTTTGAAGTTTGTAGAAATGTTAAAATAATGTAGGAGAATATAACACAATCGATATGGTAGGAGAAAATCCAAAGAAAAAACAAACATAATTTTTTTAGGAGAGAGACCAACCATCCTCTTAGAAATGCAAGAGAAAGGTCATATTGAAAATTAGCTCCCTGGATACAATTCCTATGGTTTCCACAGGGTGTCAGCCATCTATGTTCATGGTTTCAGGCTTGTAACTTCAAAAACAAATAAGAAATATCAGTTTTAGTAGAAGGACACAGTCTTGGAAATTTGTGTTTGCGCACGTCATGAAGACATTACGCACCTGCTAAAATCAGTTTCCTATTGAACATACATCTTTCCAATATAAATATTATAGTTTGATTACATTTTAGGGTAACTGAGGAGTAAATAGAAACGTATTTTGACTTGTTGAAACAAAGTTTAGGGGTAGATTTTCGGATTCCTTTCTCTGCAAGTTGAACGAGTGGATTACTCAAATCGATGGCCCCAACTAAACATACTTTTTGGGGATATAAAGAAGGATTTTATCTAACAAAACAACACTACATGTTATAGCTGGGACCCTTTGGATGACAAATCAGAGGAAGATTTTCAAAAAGTAAGTGAATATTTCATTATTATATGTGAATGTATGAAACCTGTGCCGGTGGAAAACAATTTTGATGTGGGGCGCCGTCCTCAAACAATCACATGGCATGTTTTTGCTGTAATAGCCACTGTAAATCGGACAGTGCAGTTAGATTAACAAGAATTTAAGCTTTCAGCCGATATAATACACTTATGTACATAAATGTTTAAAATCCATCATATTTATGATTATTTATTTGAATTGCGCGCCATCCAGTTTCACCGGAAGTTGTCCCGCTAGCTGGACACCAATCCTTAAGAATTAAGTTCCAGCTGATAAAGCAAGTGGGGCATTGAGTATGTAAATTAGGCATAGTCATAGTAATTAGAAATTAATGTTGTACAATCACATGGTGTGCTGAAAGGTCAGAATAATAAAATAATAGGAAAACAAAAAACAGCTAAAGAAAAATGAAATACCCAGAAAACCTATGCTGGCCTTCCCCCTGTTGGAATGTTGCATCTACCTCTCCTAGACCAGAGCAAGATACTACCATGTTAAACTGAACCTCAGTAGAGCCCTATCCAGGGTGAACATGATCAAATTTACACCTAGGGAAGGGATTCTGGAGGGAACCACCTCAGTTCTCCAATGTATCTCATGCAATATGCATATTTGAAGGATAATAAAACATATATATAAAAAAAGGAGGTGCTCGCTCCTATACATACTATCATTGTTCATAACGTTAAGTTGCTTGAAGAATAATTGTCCTTTTTGTCAGCAGAGTGTAGGCACGTTTCTAATCAAGAGAGGGGTTCACTAGTTGGTCCTTAGTCGCGGTAGCATGGCTAGTGTAGGGTCAGGGGCAGAGTACAGGCCTACAATGGCTAGTTAGTCGTATACCGCCTGTCCTCCTGTGGATGTACTGTAGGTGCGCGACCACTTATTCTTTGACCCTGGTTGGGTCCACGAATGTCTTATCTTCAGCACTGCTGGGTAGAGAATGCCGAACGTGGTGTCTTGGCAGCGATGTAGGAGCCCCCTCACCTCGTTGAAGGTTGACGTCTTCTTCATGACTCCCGCCATGTAGCCCGGGTAAATGTGACTCTTCTGGCCATCGTGGGTGATGGGAGCTTCTCGTGATACCTTACGGAAGACATTCTCTTTCTCCTGAAGGTAGTGGAATTTGACTACAATGGGTCTGGGCCGCTCCCCATTCTTCGGTGCGGACTGTAAGCTTCTGTGCCCACGGTCAAGGGTAGGGGCGTAATCGGGGCCTAGGATTTTCTGTAGCAGTTTAACTATGAACAGGGTAGGCCGAAATCTATGGTCTCGAGTCCCTCCCTCATGCCAAAAATGTGACCATTCCCCCGGCGCTGCCTGTTCTTAAGGTTTAAGTTTGACGACATCTGATGATAGCGGGGTGACTTGCTATTCCAGTGACACCACTTTGTCGGAGTAAGTATTTGTGGCTCCCTCCAGGCTATTCAGACGGGTTTCCTGTTTCGCTAGGTCTTCTATAACGCAGTCTTTGTGTTGACCTTGGT
Organism: Oncorhynchus mykiss; assembly: GCF_013265735.2. NCBI lineage: Eukaryota > Metazoa > Chordata > Actinopteri > Salmoniformes > Salmonidae > Oncorhynchus > Oncorhynchus mykiss. Next base: position 16,128,771 of record NC_048572.1, read on the forward strand.
GGCAAGAGTGGCTATTTGTGCAGATAGGTCAGTGGATAGTGACTCCACCTTAGCTGGCACGGTCTGTTCAGACTTAATGATAGCCACCATTTCCTTGGCTAGGTCGGGGGGGTCAGAGTCCGTGTCAGTATCCGGTGAGCCTAAGGCTTTAATAAAGGCCTGCTCTTTTGTGACTCATGACCGTTGTTGTTTCGACATTTTACGATGAAAATTACAAAAATGTCAGGAAAAAATTGCCAGATTCGTGAATTGTATTTGATTTCTAATATAATTTTACAAAATGAACATGGTAGGGGAGGTGTTGTGAAATATTAATAGTCAATTGTTCGCCCTGGAGAGGAGCACATAGAAAACGCGTCTTCACATGTTGCTGCTCACCGTGTCTTTTTTAATATCAAGGAATATTTCACTTTCTCTGGTCCTAGGAGTAACAACATGAATTGGTGCATGAGTCAGAAATAATGCAGGGCGACTTGAGTTTCTCCCTCAGCTGGAAGTCTGTGTCCCCTTTTCTCAGTGGAGGGAGGTAGAGCTAATGGACGTGAGTCCGGTTGAGAGGCAACCTCACAGCTGCTCCCTCCCCTCAGACTGACCATCAGATGCAGGCCATCAGTCCAGTAAAAAAAGCTAATGATTATGCTCACTCAGCTGTGCCTCACAAGTAATAAATCAAATGATCTATTACCAGTGTGATTATATACAGAGCCTTCAGAACTTATTCATACCCCTTGACTTATTCCTCGTTTTGTTGTGTTACAGCCTGAATTCAAAATATATGCACAATACCCCATAATCACAAAGTCAAAACATGTTTTTAGAAATGTTTGCTAATTTATTGAAATTTACATTTACACACTTTTGGCAGTGATCACAGCTGTATTTCTGGGTAAGTCTCCAAAGATTTCCACACTTGGATTGTGCAACATTTGCCCATTATTATTTTAAAAATTCTTCAAACTCTTTCAAATTGGTTGTTGATCATTGCTAGACAACCATTTTCAAGTCTTGCCATAGATTCTTCTGTAACCAGGCCACTCAGGAACATTCACTGTCTTCTTGGTAAGAAACTCCAGTGTAGATTTGGCCTTGTGTTTTAAGTTATTGTCCTACTGAAAGGTGAATTCATCTCGCAGTATCTGGTGGAAAGCAGACTGAAGCAGGTTTTCCACTAGGATTTTGCCTGTGCTTAGCTCCATTCCGTTGATTTTTTTATCCTTTAGAACTTAATGATGACAAACATACCCATAACATGATGTAGCCACCACTATGCTTGAAAATATTGAGAGTGGTACTCAGTAATGTGTTGAAATTGATTTGTATTCAATACAAAGTGTATTACAGTATTACTTTAGTGCCTTTTTGCAAACGGGATGCATGGCACTGAACCTACATTTTTTTAAATATGATTTTAAAATGTTCTGAGAATAACTAAATTGGCAAGGCAGTTCAAGGATAGCCAATATGCAGTGATAATGTATTTGGCCTATAGCCTACTTCACAAACCTCATTGCTACAGCACTGTTTTTCAATGGTTAAAACTTCTTAGGGCTGCAATCCCGTTAACGGGATTGATATGACAACAGCCAGTGAAAGTGCAGAGCGCCAAATTCAAACAACAGAAATCTCATAATTAAAATTCCTCAAACATACATGTATCTTATACCATTTTAAATGTAATCTTGTTGTTAATCCCACCACAGTGTCCGATTTCAAATAGGCTTTACAGTGAAAGCACCACAAATGATTATGTTAGGTCACCGCCAAGTCACAGAAAAATTCAGCCATTTTTCCAGCCAAAGAGAGGAGTCACAAAACGCACAAGTAGAGATAAAATGAATCACTAACCTTTGATGATCTTAATCAGATGACACTCATAGGACTTCATGTTACACAATACATGTATGTTTTGTTCAAAAAAGTGCATATTTATATAAAAAAAATCTCAGGATACATTGGCGAGTTATGTTCACTAGTTCCAAAAACATCCAGTGATATTGCAGAGAGCCACATCATTTTACAGAAATACTCATTATAAATGTCGATGAAAATACAATTGTTAGACATGGAAATATAGATACACTTCTCCTTAATGCAACCGCTGTCAGATTTCAAAAAAGCTTTACGGAAAAAGCGAACCATGCAATAATCTGAGAACGGTGCTCAGAAAACAAATAGAGATATCCGCCATGTTGGAGTCAACAGAAATCAGAAATAACATCATAAATATTCACTTACCTTTGATGATCTTCATCAGAATGCACTCCCAGGAATCCCAGTTCCACATTAAATGTTTGATTTGTTCGATAATGTCCATCATTTATGTCCAAAGAGATACTTTTGTTAGCACGTTTGGTAAACAAATCCAAAGTCATGAAGCGCGTTCCCTAGTTGCAGACGAAATGTCAAAGAGTTCCGTTACTGTCCGTAGAAACATGTCAAACGATGTATGGAATCAATCTTTAGGATGTTTTAAACATAAACCTTCAATAATATTCCAACCGGAGAATTCCTTTGTCTTCAGAAAAGCAAAGGAGCGAGAGCTTCCTCTCATGTGAAATGCGTGTGACCAGCACGTGACTGCTGGCAGACCTCTGACTCATTCCCCTCTCATTCAGCCTCCCTTCACAGTAGAATCCTCAAACCATTTCTAAAGATGGTTGACATCTAGTGGAAGCCTTAGGAAGTGCAACATAGCCAATATTCCACTGTGTATTCAATAGGGGCTGGTTTGAAAATCGACCAACCTCAGATTTCCCACTTCCTGTTTGGATTTCTTCTCAGGTTTTTACCTGCCATGTGAGTTCTGTTATACTCACAGATATAATTCAAACAGTTTTAGAAACTTCAGAGTGTTTTCTATCCAATATCAATAATAATATGCATATGTTAGCAATTGGGACTGAGGAGCAGGCAATTTACTCTGGGCACCTCTGGGCACCTTTCATCCAAGCTACTCAATACTTCCCCTGCAGCCATAAGAAATGTTAATGTTGCATAGGCTTATGTTTTTTAAGTAATGTTTTTAAAAGATCTGAGCGGTAGATCTCTGCTTGCATTTTGGCTCAAAGTGATCTTGACTCAGCAAAGGTTGGTGACCACTAGTCTAAGTGGAGTTAGCATGACTCTGCTGAGCCGAGCATCCCAATGCCACTAGGCAGGAAGGGAAAGGATAAAGAAGATCTCCTACAGCCACTGAGTGCTGGATGACAGCGGAGTTGAAGAGACAGAGCTCATCACACATGATAGATGGGCTCTTGTGACTGGAGTCATTAACTTGGTTTGACGGCTAGCTCGTAGCTGTCACTGCAGCAGAAGAGGCTCGGCATGTGGGCTAGATAAATCATAACACCACTGAGATTACTGGTCCATTTCTTACAAAATAATCTGCTGTGACAGATGAATGGAGGAGTTATGTAATTGTGGAGGATATTATGGAGTGGGACGTGTTAACACACGTAAAGTAGCTACAGTACATCAAGCCATTTTCACATCTTAATCTACTGTGCTGTGGCATGCAAGTTTCATCAGTCACTTAGTCAGTGTGTCTGTTGCAGTGTATCTGTCATTTATTTGTTCTTGACAAACAGGGCAGTTTAGATAGCAGCAGGCCTATTTCCCTCACTCGATGGATCCTACTGTAGGTGATCCTTAACATCAAAGTTACTTCAATCTGAAAAGTCTCACTGAAAGTTTGTGAGTTTTCTCAGTTGTCAGTGTCTCTCTATCTTGGCAGTGACTAAAAGGCGATTTGAATCGGTGAGCTCTCCAAAATTATTTCGGCCTAGCTGGGTTGTTTGTTTGATGTGGAGGCAGTCTCCCTACCATTCAATCAGCGAGCTACAGAGCTGGAAACTACACCCCTCAAGCAACCATTCACCCCTATCACAGCTCGCTGAACTGAGTCATTTGCAGGCAATGCAGGGTCAGTAGGCACTAAAGGCAGAGACTGATAGCTTCCTGGCAGGGTTCGAATCTGGAGCAGCAACTAATTTCACCCTCTTCATATCAACTTCAGATCAAATAAAGTATGCAACCAGCAATTCGTCTCGATTCATCTCACCCTGTTGATATCAACTTTAGATCATATAAGAAACCTTCAATATCTCAATATATTTTCTCATTACACGCCACCATGGGAAATATTAAAATATGTTTATTTTGCTTTGTAATTATCCTCAAAGGAGGAATAGGTTAGCTACTCTAAATATACATGACAGAAGAAAAGATAAATAAAAATGCATTCTGAGCTTCCCTTTTCCCCTCTGACTTATTAATTATATCCATCATGAGGTTGCTGCAACCTAGCCTATGAATGAAAGTGTACAACGTAGGTGCACAGGCCAAGAGAATTTTGAGTAATCAAGGTGACAGACAGCGACACATTCAATACTGCCTTGCACGCTCTTGCCTGCATCTAGCTGATCTAGGGTGTAATCATTAGTCCAACAGTTGCAAATGAGAGTTTCTATTGGACAAATTCAGGTATGTTTATTCTCGTTTTGTTCTGTTTGCTTCCGTTTATGAAACGTTTTTTCAACAGATTCGGTGGGATGAATACACCCCTGATCACACGCAAACAGTTCACTTTCATAGCAGCCACATGAAAACAATATGATCACTTTGCTCATAGTATATAATATTCCTTTTGCAACTATATAAGCGCTCTCCTCCTCTCACCTTTTCCCTTCGCTTGTGGACTTCAGTGCACAACACATCAGCTGTCTGTGAGCAGGTGAAAAACCTTTTCAAGCCAAACCTTCATATCATAACCGCTAATCGCGACACACAGCCTACATCGTTGTCATATCATAGACAACTAGAACTACTAGAACTAAAGCGTAATAGACCCGCTACAATCTTGCAGACTGTGTACAGTCAGAAAGCAACTTAGCAGTTACACCGGCAGGCTCAGTGGCAATACATTTATCAATCCAAAAGCTTAACTTGACTTGGAAGAGTTCCATTGTTGGATAGTCATAGCCAGCTAGCTAACCTTCTCTGTTTGAGCCAGGTGTTTGAGTAAGCTAAACTAGCTAGTTGCATTTGTTAGCGAAGTGAACGTTTTTAATTTTTTTAAATACAGCCAAATACAGCTAGCTCTTTCTCTCTCTCTCTCTTCTCCTTAATTTTGAACAAATGAATTTGTTCAAAACTTTTCAACTATTGTCTTTCCCTCTCTTTGAGTCAACTACTCACCACATTGTATGCACTGCAGTCCTAGCTAGGTGTGGCTTATGCTTTCAGTACTAGATTAATTCTCTGGTCCTTTGATTGGGTGCACAACATGTCAGTTCAGGAGCTCTGATAGGTTGGCGGATGTCCTCCAGAAGTTGTCATAATTACTGTGTAAGTCTATGGAATGGGGTGAGAACCATGAGCCTCCTAGTTTTGGATTGAAGTCAATGTACCCAGAGGAGGACAGAAGCTAGAGGCTACTAAGGCTACTGACCTTTATTGCAAAACAGTGTGTTTTCATAAATTATTTTGTCAAGTGAATATATTTAGTGTAGTTTTATCTAATTCACTGAGGAGGATGGTCCACCCCTTCCTCCCCTTCCTCCTCTGTGGAGCCTCCACTGTGTATGTATGTATGTGAGTCTTTCAGGGGGGGGGGGGGGGGGGGGGGGGGGGTTGTAAAGTGATGTCTATAATGATGTCTCTATAACATACGCTCCCATGAGCATAGGATGAAGCCAAGTGGGATTTTGTAGATACTGTGCATGCACAATAACAGCTTATATACAGACCAACAGCTAAAATAGAAGCTTTGGACAACACAGGCGGTATAGTATTCAGGTTAGATCACTGCCAGCACGCATCGCTTAGGAGAGAACATAGAGCTCAGTACAAAGGCAGAAAATAGGATTCTGAGTGTGGGGACTGCAGGCGAAGGTGTCATGTAACACAGGAATGATTAAACGGCAGTCAGACAACCAGTCAGTCAGTCAGGCAATTAGTCAGTCAGTCAGCCAATTAGTCAGTCAGTCAAGGAGTCAGTCAGTCAGTCAGTTAATTGTTCAGTCAGTCATCAGTCAGTCAGTCCATTGGTCAGTCATCAGTCAGTCAGTCAGATAGCAAATCACTCCGTCAGTTATTATGAGTCAGCCAGTCAGCCAGCCAGTCAATCAGTCAGTCAGTTAGTCCACTGGACTCTAGCCTTTGGGCTGGGAATCAGGCCTTGATTCATTAGGAGCCTGAAATTGATTATCTGCTTATTTTATAGATCTAAAAATGATGTCACAAGTCCATCCCTCCTTCATAATAATAATTAGGTCTGTGCTTACATTTGTCCTAGAAGTGTGTATTATATGCATGTGAATTGGAAATTTGTTTTTTGGATATCATATCTCACGGCCAAGGATCAGCCATTATTGACTGCAATCCTGGAGCAATTAGGGTTAAGTGCCTTACTCATGGGATTCGGCTCTGGGATTCAAACCAACGACCTTTCAATTATTGGCCAACACTCTTAACCGGTAGGCTACCTGCCACCCATGCACATTTTTCATATCATAGCACAGTATGAGTCAACTGAATCTGAAGTACAAAAGACACCCTGCCTCTATAATCCCAGTGTGATTCTAAATGGGTACATTTAGAAGGTGCCCACAGCATCTGTTAATTCTTGCATACACAGTGGGCGTCTTCTGCCAAAACAATAAGCCACACCATCATCCACACATCCGGTCTCTGAATTTCACATGAAATAATAATAGCCTATACTAAGTAAGATTTGCAACACTGAGAAGTGCCTCGAAGGAATGAGAAATGGAAATACTTTAAAAGCACCACTGATAATGAGCCTCATTACATTTCTCTTGCTATCGGAAGCATTTTCCACAGTGATGTTCAATAATTCAAATGGTCTTTAAAGTCGTGTTCGATTATTAACTCAGTAGCATTCTGACAAAATGCCTGTTCAATGTTCACGCCTGACATATGCCATAACACACTCTACTAGCCCTTCAAATGTATTAGCATTCAGAACATGGCTTTATCTCCTCTCCACAATGATGAGAAAATGATACAGCAAACAAATGTTTTAACTATTTCCACATCATGATTTAACAATATCACACCTCCACAAGCTTTTGGCTGGAATATAGCAATTGACCCGAATCACAATTTGTAACACAGTCTGTTCTGAATTATAACCTTCTGTTGTCTAATAATGTTAGCTTTTTAATTGCACTTCCATCTGTTTGAAGTGCGAACTCATTATTACCCTTCTACCATCTTGTTTTCTCCAAGGAAAATGGCCGTACCCTTAGATTCCATTTAACTTTTTATTTATTGTATTTCACAACAGCAGCAGTGATTTGTATTCCACTGGGATAGACCTTTACCCACAGGATCAAGGCAAAAGCTGTGCATTCCTTATGAGCAGAGAAGTTTTACTGTACAGCAGTAGCTAATTTGGATGAAATATAATGAACAAAAATAAAAACGCAACATGTAAAGTGTTGGTCCCATGTTTCATAATCTGAAATAAAAGATCCCAGAAATGTTCCATACGCACAAAAAGCTTATTTCTCTAACATGTTATGCACACATTTGTTTACATCCCTGTTAGTGAGCATTTCTCCTTTGCCAAGATAATCCATCCACCTGACAGGTGTGGCATATTAAGACGCTGATTAAACAACATGATCATTACACAGCTGCACCTTGTGCTGGGGTCAATAAAAGGCCACTCTAAAATGTGCAGTTTTATCACACAACACAATGCCACAGATGTCTCAAGTTTTGATGGTGCGTGCAATTGGCATGCTGACTGTAAAAATGTCCACCAGAGCTGTAGCCAGAGAACAGAATGTCAATTTCTCTGTCATAAACCAGCTCCGACGTAATTTTAGAGAATTTGGCAATCCGTTCAACCGGTCTCACAACTGCAAACCATGTGTAACCACGCCAGTCCAGGACCTCCACATCCAGCTTCTTCACCTGCGGGATTGTCTGGGACCAGCCACCCGGACAGCTGATGAAACTGAGGAGTATTTCTGTCTGTAATAAAGCCCTTTTGTGGGGAAAAACTCATTCTGATTAGCTGGGCCTGGCTCCCCAGTGAGTGGGCCTGGCTCCCCAGTGGGTGGGCCTATGCCCACCCAGGCCCATCCATGCCTGCGCCCCTGCCCAGTTATGTGATTTACATAGATTAGGGCCTAATTCATGTATTTCAATTGACTGATGTCCTTATATGAACTGTAAGTCAATCAAATCGTGGAAATTGTTGCATGTTGCATTTATACTTTTGTTCGGTATAGAATTTCCATTACATGAATACTGCAATAGTTTACAGTAGTACCTCATGAACATAGTTTGCCATTATAAAGCAAGTACTGTCGATCAAGATGGTATATCTGTGTGTAGCTGTTTTGAGTCGTTTATCTTCTTGGTTGTTACGATTGCATCTCTGTAGTTTACAGTGGTTGGATTCCTCAAAAAGTTAAGTTTACCAATCAAATTTGAGTGGCTTTTTAACAGCTTATTATCTCTATTAATTCTGCTATTTGATCTTGCACTTAACACATGCAGTCTTGCGTGGAATATAAAGGGCAAGCATGCTGAGACATCTGTGAAACATGATCAATATGAGTAATGGTACTGTAGGTGAAGAAATGTGTTAGTTGTCTGTATTCTTGTCTGTCATATTTTAGTTTGATTTGTATAATTCTACCAACAGTATTCTGTAGGCTAATGCCCATAATCAGGTTGCAGCAGAGTGAACACCCGCAGGCAATTTAAGCAGCTCCATAGCAAAATATAATGAAAATGACATAAATAAATACATTTACACACATACGTACACACATACACACATACATATATATTACAATGCATACAGATATAAATACATTGATTGAGGCTTGTTTAACAACAAGAGGTCAGCTTATAGTCCAGTCTGAAGTAAACAACATTACCCACAATAAAGTAATAGAGTAACGATTATTTACATTGACTATGAGATGACATTAGGGATGTTATTTTATCAATAACTTCATACTGATCTCATTAAGGAGTCGAACCAATAGAAAACATATAAGAAATGGAACAGAAAAGATCTCTGTAGACTGTGTCCCAATTTGATCTCCTTCCTCTCAAAGTATGCTGGGAAATTCCTGGGTATAAGAAAGGAAAGTACTGGTATAAGACATATGGTGGAATGATTGAATCCGACTAGCCCATGCCTCCAACAGTCCAATGATTTTAGAGTTGTGGGAGGTAGTGAACAAGTGTACACTTCAGAAGAAAGGATATCTTATTGGGACAAACTCTATATTTTTTGTCTAAGGGGGGGGGGGGGGGGGGGGGGGGGGGGGGCAGAATCTCAGAATCTTGTGCTTATAATTTCCTCATACCAGTTAGCCTACAGTAACTCTATGTGTCATACAGCGTTGGTCACACAGCAGTCTTTCCATGCATGTTTAAATATTAAACGTTAAATCAAGCCTTGCTGGTCCCACTACAAAGTCTACTGATTTCCAACACATACTCCTTAATATTAACATTTGATATAATGGGAAAAGTCCTTATCAAAATGTTGCTTTAGGTTGGAATATGAATTGTATAGGGTGGGTTGTAATCTCATGACTGCCAATCATAAGGAAGGCAGCAGAGATTATAGCCTATGATTTCTGGATAGATTGTTCAATAATGGCAGTGATATATCAATACATTCTTGTTTTGCAAAATAATCACGTTTCCAGAATATGACTGCAGGCCATGTACTGCATGCCTGTGAAGTAGGCTATAATTATTATAATGATGTCGCTAGCAGTGATAGATCAATACATTCTGGTTTTGCTAAATAATCAAGTTTACAGAATAAGCCTGCAGGCCATGTACTGTATGACTATGAAGGATATAATGTAATTAAAATAATAATGTTGCTAGGCGTTTCGAAAGCATGCAAAATACAATACTGCACATGTTACAGGTTGATGATGACGGAGAGTTAACATGTTGCAATTATTGGCGAGGTGCAGTTTGACATAGCTGAACAAAATGTAGTGGTATTGGCAGCCTTTTATGTCTGGTAGCCTATTTTCAGGACCTGCAATATCTGAAGCGTATTAGTTTGTGGAAAGCCTTTTTGAAATCCTCATTGGACATGGTGTATATGATGGGGTTTATTAAAGAGTTAAGGTAACCCAACCAAGTAAATATGTCAAATAATTCTGGATAGAAACATGACGCACAGACTGAAACCACTAAGGTGTAAATGAAAAACGGTAGCCAGCATATGATGTAAGCTCCGAGAATGATCCCTAAAGTTTTAGTCGCCTTTCTTTCCCTGGCAGCTGAGATCCTCTTCTTCTCCAGGAGCGCGTCTGATACAGTGACTTTCACATAGTTCACATTGGCAGGTGAGCTATTAGCTTCACAAGAAGAGGCTTCGTTCGTCCCGTAATTTAGAGAGACTGTTGATGCCACAGAGTTTGTACCTGGCGAGTTTGTTATCAAATGGGCAGAGGTGAGTCTTTTCCCCGGTTTATTATTAGACGACTGTTTCAAGATCCTCTTTCGGGCTTCCACGTAGATCCTACCGTAAAGGGCTATGAGTAACAGCGTGGGAATATAGAAGGCTCCAAAAGTGGAATAAATTGTGTAGAAAATGTGATCAGTGTTCACATTGCAAGTGGTAACTTCCTCCGCTTTCACCTGACGCCAGAAGAAGGGCGGTAGTGAGATAGAGATGGCAATCACCCAGGCAGTGGCGATCATCCCCGCGGCGCGCGCTGATGTGCGCTTCTTGGTGTACTCAACCGCGTCTGTTATTGCCCAGTAACGGTCCAGCGCAATTATACACAGATGAAGAATGGATGCGGTACAACACGTTATGTCTGAAGACAACCATATGTCGCACATAACTTGGCCCAAAGTCCATGTTTGACTCACCGTGTATAGCGCGCTGATTGGCATCACCAATACCGACACCAGAAGGTCTGTCAGGGCGAGCGATGCTATCAGTAAATTTGCAGGCGTATGAAGTTTTCTGGATTGATAAATAGTAGCAATAACAAATGCATTTGATAATGTTGTTGCAAAAGTTATTAGGGATAATGTAACTGCTAAACCAGCTTGAAAAGTCAAACTATCCTTTTCCTCCTCTCCTCGTGTCGTTAAATTGACATTGGTATCATTGGTTGACATATTCCAGAACTCTCCATAAATAAAAGACATTGGCTTCAACTGACTGGCGCGCTCCATTCCTCGACACTTTTTTGACAGATGTCATCGAGCGTTGAAGAAAACCCATCAAAAAGGGAGCACTAGGACTGCTTAACCAACGTAAACGTTGCATTTCTTTTCATCTTTTCCTGGTTAAACGCAGCTCAATCCCCATCGGTGTCCATCAGTGGCACGTTGATTATCCAACAACCACTGGAAGAAAATGTGAACCCTTCTTCTTGAAATATCCTTATTGCCTTGACTTCCCATTTATTTACTTTATTGTTGGTTGTATATTCAGCTTTTCAATTAAATGTAAATATGAGAAGAGCAGTTCCATTATATCCAATACTGATTGTCGTTAGTTTGCACAATTAAACAATTCAACGAATTATGTATCACAGTATCATTAATCAAAAGGAAAGAATAATGATCTATATTAGTTTGTGATCTTTATTCGTTGTTCTTTGAGTCTGTTCATCTGCTCTCCAAGGCACTGTGTTGGATCTGCTGCGCTTCAGAAGTTGGGCTCGGGCGAGGCTTCACACTTGGTTTTATAGAGAACGCACGCGCTGTCAGAACCCTACAGATATAATCGATTGCACCCCCCCCCCCCCCCCCCCCCCCCCCCCCCCCCCCCCTCTCTCTCTCTCTCGCTCTCCAGGCTGATCAAGTGGTTTCATCCTCCAGGTCTTAATGCCTTTGGGTTTAGTATACATCATAGCAAGGAAAACTATATGACATGCATATATTGTTATGGTAGGATATCTGCAATAGGCCTAACTAACATCTTCAAAAATAAAACTTACATTTACAATGCACTCGGCCGCATAACATTGGGATAAAGTGCAACACCAGAAAACTGTCAATCAGAACCTTGGATAGCTCCACTCCGGGAGTCCACAGACAGCTCCTCTTTAACGTTTCTTATGTCATTCGTTTATTAACAAAAGTCAAGTCACGACTTGTGATTATTCTGCTTATCATGTTGTTGGTGATATTATTATAGTGTATTTAGATGATAGAATACTGGTTGTGCTCTGTTCTCTCAAGAAATCAAACATACAGACGTTGCAGGCTGTATGAATGAATGACAATGTGGCAACCTCTCTGCACTATAGCCTACTGCTTTAGGCCTTTAGGGAGCCACTGGACAAATGATTACAGTGCTCCAGTCAGACCTGCAGGGCTCCAAAGTTCATGCTGTAGGTGCAGGCCTTTGTATATGCTGAATCAATGTAAAACCACAATGGCATAGCCCAGGGATGATCAATTAGATTCAGCTGCTAGCCGATTTTTTTCTTGAGCAGATGGTAAAGAACGAAATCAATCACGTGTCTGCCTGTCTTTTTGTATGGCATATATAGCCTGTATTTTTTTTTATCTCCACATGTTGAAAATTGAGAGTTGAGACTGAGATGGGTTTTGTGAACTTCGTGATTAACTTTTTGTAAATGATTAATATGTTGGTGCAAATATAAAGGGAAGCCAATCTCTTAACGTTCAAATTAGTTACATCCTCACAATCCCTCAAGTCACTCTATAATAGAGGAAATCAATTGTGCACCGCGTATTGAATTTTTTTTGTTTCCCTTTTGACTAAAGAAATTGAAGCCAATAAGTCTCTATAGCCTATCATCTGGAGATTTTATGTCTAGCTCCATTTTCTACCTTCACTCTTCTTAAACTTCACTTTTAGGTGGGGCATTATGAATCTTTATTAGGCAGTCATTTTCAATCAAATTTGATTTGGTGTTCATTCTATTTCCCCACCCAGGTGTTGCACAGAGTCAAGCTTTAGAGAATAGATCATAATCATCACAATCTGTTTGTGAGAGAAATGAGGTCAAGCAGTTTCTTATTGGATTTCCATTGAAAGACACACTTTCTGCAATCTTGTGGAATTTGCATCAGCATCAGGGAGGCGAGCTTAAATGCTAATCATGACCCATTGGGCAAAAACTGGTTGAATCAATGTTTCCACGTAATTTCAACAAAATAACGCAATGTGATGAAGTTGAATCAATGTGGAAAACTGATTGGATATGCAAAAAGTCAACAAATTAAGGGGATTTTGCATTTTTTCACACAACCTTTAACCTAAATCTAATGACATGGTGAAATTGTTTGTTGATTTCACATTGAATTCACGTTAGTTGACAACTCAACCAAATATAAATCAGAAGTGGACATTGAACATCTGTGTGCCGAGTGGGGATTGACCTAGTAGATTATCGCTAGCATCTTCACATATGGAACTAATAGGCATAACCATGTCAATGTGTAAATGTAATCAATAGAGGATGTTTATCATAACTAGCCTATTTATTGAACGTAGATTGGATGCTAGAAACATGACCGTTCTGAAAATCGTTTCTTTATGAAGAGAATCCTGAATATCATGGGTTAATTCATGTTGTCAAATCAATTTGTTTCTTTAATCAGCTCAATTTAGACTAATACATTTTATGACTGGGACACAACTTCTCCCCACTCTCCGTTGTAACTGAGAAGGCCTTCTTTGATCAGTTGTTTACTATGTTAAGGTATTTGACTGTAGGTCTATCTGACGCTGGCCAAGGTCTTGTTCCATCATGGCTGGTATGATAGTGACAGCGTCCTTGCTGTTTTCCTTTGTCACACCTTTGTCACTGTGAGTCAAGAGATGGCCTTGAGGATAGCAGTGCACTGAGCCTTTACTAGTCCTGTATTAGAAGACCGATATAGCTTTCTGTAGCACAGACCCAAAACATGTACAGCGCCCAAATATATCTTGGTTTATTGCAGAAATCGTGCATGCATTGGATTGCAATGCTGGTGCAGTAAAATAACCCAGTGCAGTTTAATGAATTACAGTGTAGGTTAATCCAAGTGTAGGCTATGACAAAATGTATATACAGTGCATTCGGAAACTATTCAGACCGCTTGACTTTTTCCACATTTTGTTACATTACAGCCTTATTCAAAAATTGATTAAATTAACAAAATCCTCATCAATCTACACACAATACCCCATAATAATGAAGTGAAAACTGTTTTTTATACATTTTTGCAAAGTTATTAAAAATTAAAAACAGAAATATCTTATTTACATGAGTTTTCAGACCCTTTGCTAATGAGACTCAAAATTGAGCTCAGGTGCATCCTGTTTCCATTGATCATCCTTGAGACATTTCTACAACTTGATTGGAGTCCACCTGTGGTAAATTCAATTGATTGGACATTATGTGGAAAGGTACATGCCTCACGGTTAACAATGCAGGTCAGAGCAAAAACCAAGCCATGACATCAAAGGAATTGTCCGTAGAGCTCCGAGACTGGATTGTGTCAAGGCACAGATCTGGGGAACGGTACCAAAAACATTCTGCAGCATTGAAGGTCCCCAAGAACACAGTGGCCTCCATAATTCTTAAATGAAAGGAGTTTGGAACCACCAACACTTTCCTAGAGCTGGCCGCCCAGCCAAACTGAGCAATCGTGGGAGAAGGGCCTTGGTCAGGGAGGTGACCAAGAACCCGATGGTGATTCTGACAGAGCTCCTCTGTGGAAATGGGAGAACCTTCCAGAAGGACAACCATCTCTGCAGCACGCCACCAATCAGGCCTTTATGGTAGAGTGGCCAGACGGAAGCCCCTCCTCAGTAAAAGGCACATGACAGCCCATTTGGAGTTTGCCAAAAGGCACCTAAAGAACTCCTTACCCTGAGAAACTAGATTCTCTGGTCAGATGAATCAAGATTGAACTATTTGGCCTGAATGCCAAGCTTCACATCTAGAGAAAACCTGGCACTATCCCTACAGTGAAGCATGGTGGTGGCAGCATCATGCAGTGGGAATGTTTTTCAGAGGCAGGGACTGGGAGACTAGTCAGAATCTAGGGAAATATGAACAGAGCAAAGTACAGCGAGATCCTTGTTGAAAACCTGCTCCAGAACACTCAGGATCTCAGACTGGGGTGAAGGTTCACCTTCCAACAGGACAACAATCCTAAGCACACAGCGAAGACAACGCAGGAGTCGCTTCGGGACAAGGTTCTGAATGTCCTTGAGCGGCCCAGCCAGAGCCTGGACTTGAACCCAATCGAACATCCCTGTAGAGACCTGAAAATGGAGAGACCTGACAGAGCTTGAGAGAATCTGCAGAGAAGAATGGAAGAAACTCCCCAAATACAGGTGTGCCGAGCTTGTAGTGTCATATTCAAGAAAACTCAAGGCTGTAATCACTGCCAAAGGTGCTTCAACAAAGTACTCAGTAAAGGGTCTGAATACTTATGTAAATGTCATATTTCTGGTTTTTATATGTAATAAATTAGCAAACATTTCTAAAAACCTGTTTTTGCTTTGTCATTATGGGGTATTGTTTATAGATTGATGAAGGGGGAAAAACAATAGAATATATTTTAGAATAAGTCTGTAACGTAACAAAATGTGGAAAAAGTCAAGGGGTCTGAATACTTTCCGAATGCACTGTAAATGGAGAAGGTTAAAACATGGTCAGCGCAGATCAAAATAGTGGCACTAAGTCTCGGAGTGAACAGGGGAGTGGTCCATGGTGCTGTCATTCAAGATCCTTTATTTACCCTGTTCATAATGAGAACGGGACAGTTTTATTTTGGCTTCTGCTCAGATGGATGAAGCCAGCGGGACCACAAGCAGCACATGACACCAAGGCTACAGACCTACCGCAGATCTCACTTGCAGTGTAGTGTTCTTTTTTTATATGAGGTAGCGGCAAAAATTTGTACCAACAGATGTAGCCTATTGAATAGCCCATCAACCCTGTTCCTGGAGTGCTACCATCCTGCAGGGTTTCACTCCACAGTTGTAACTAACCCAATTCATCTTATAAACTAGCTAATTCTCGGAATCAGGTGCGCTAGATTAGGATTGGAATGCAAAACATAAAGAATGGTAGCTCTCCAGGAACAGAGTTGGATATTCCTGTTATAAAATGTGCATAAAATGCATCCTCCAATTGCAACGTCTGCCTATGCCCACACATATTGTCTCAAGAACATGTTCTATTTTAATACCCTCAGACACCAAGTTAGGCATGCCTCATTTCAAAATAGGCCATCATCAATGTCCATCGGGAATGATAATTCTTCACGTTTTACCGGTGAAACTGCATCTGCATGCCAATCATTTGATTGATCTCAATCAGTGTCATGGGAATAGCCTATGTTTTTCGATCTTGTTGAATTACTGTTTCGTTAGCGAGTTAGAGCAGATGATAATAGCCTTTCATGTATTTTGTTTTAATCAAAGCATATATCCTGCATAGTGGCTCTGAGTTTTGGCTAATTATATATATTTTTTGACTATTCAGCTTCAGCTAACCATCCTAAAATCTCATAAAAAATGTGGTGTTTTTGGTGTAACAGTAATGTTATAGGCCTGCTATGCTATTCGGTTCTGCTCTATAAAATACTAATGAACTGTTATGTGATCTTGCAAGACATTGATTCAGCTTTGATCTAACTTTACTAAACAAGCACCATTGTGGGAATGATAATCTTCTATTTGTAATCATAATAATAATAATAAGTGATGAGAAGGACTATTAGGCATATGCAACATTAATATGGAATTGGTCCCCACTTTGTTGCTATAACAGCCTCCACTCTTCTGGGAAGGCTTTCCACTAGATGTTGGAACATTGCTGCGGGTACATGCTTCCATTCAGCCACAAGAGCATTAGTGAGGCCGGGCACTGTTGGGCAGTTAGGCCTGGCTTGCAGACGATGTTCTAATTCATCCCAAAGGTGTTTGATGGGATTGAGGTCAGGGCTCTGTGCAGGCAAGTCAAGTTCTTCCACTCCGATCTCGACATACCATTTCTGTTTGTTCCTCGCTTTGTGCACAGGGGCATTGTCATACTGAAACAGAAAAGGGCCTTTCCCAAAACTTTTGCCACAAAGTTGTAAGCACAGAATCGTCTATAATGTCATTGTATAGTGTAGCATTAAGATTTCCCTTCCTTGGAACTAAGGGGCCTAGGCCGAACAATGAAAAACAGCCCCATAACCTTATTCCTCCTCCAACAAACTTTACCGTTGACACTATGCATTCGGGCAGGTAGCGTTTTCCTGGCAACCACCAAACCCAGATATGTCCGTTGGACTGCCAGATGGTGAAGCGTGATTTATCGTTCCAGAGAATGTGTTTCCACTGCTCCAGAGTCCAATGGCGGCAAGCTTTACACCACTCCAACCAACGCTTGGCATTGCGCATGGCAATCTTAGGGTTGTGTGCGGCTGCTCGGCCATGAAAACCCATTTCATGAAGCTCCAGACTAACAGTTATTGTGCTGACGTTGCTTCCAGAGGAAGTTTGGAACTCGATAGAGAGTGTTGCAACAGAGGACAGACGAGTTTTACTTGCTGTGTGCTTCAGCACTCGGCAGTCCCGTTCTGTCAGCTTGTGGGGCCTACCACTTCGTGGCTGAGCCGTTGTTGCTCCTATGCGTTTCCACTTCACAATAAAAGCGCTTACAGTTTACCGCTGCAGAAATTTGACGAACTGACTTGTTGGAAAGGTGGCATCCTATGACGGTGCCATGTTAAAAGTCACTGAGCTCTTCACTAAGGCCATTGTACTGCCAATGTTTGTCTATGGAGATGGTTGTGTGCTCGATTTTATACACCTGTCAGCAACCGGTGTGGCTGAAATAAACGAATCCACTAATTTTAAGGCGTGTCCACATACTTTTGTATATATACAAGTACCTGTCAAATGTTTGGAAACACCTAGTCATTCAAGGGTTTTTCTTTATTTTACTATTTTCTACATTGTAGAATAATACAGAAGACATCCCAACTATGCAATAACACATATGGAATCATATAGTAACCAAAATATTTGTTATATTTGAGAGTCTTCAAAGTAGCCCCCCTTTACCTGGATTACATATTTACACACTCTTGGCATTCTCTCCACCAGCTTCATGAGGTAGTCACCTGAAATGCATTTCAATTAACAGGTGTGTCTTTTCAAAAGTTAATTTGTGGAATTTCTTTCCTTCTTAATGTGTTTGAACCAATCAGTTGTGTTGAGACAAGGTAGATGTGGTATATAGAAGATAGCTCTATTTGGTAAAATACCAAGTCCAAATTATGGCATGAACAGCTAAAATAATTATTTTTGAAGTAGTGGATATGTTCAGTAGTGAAAACGATTGCAGTTAAGATCAATAACATGTGTGCGCGCTCTGAAACTATTGACTGCGATCATCATGCGCGAGAGGCTAACCAACTACCAATGAACTATCTAGCCAGCTAATGTGCTCCTATACAAACTGACAGTCCAGGTGTCAATATCTGATATTTTCAGCATGACATGGTTAACGTTAGCTAGCTAAAATGACCGTTGCGGTATTCCGCCTCATCGGGTTATGAACTCGGCTTGATGGATCACAAAATGGAGCAAAGTCCTCCTGCTAACGTTACCGATGGTGCGCAAGCTAACGTTTGGTTAGCTAGTGGTAGTTTGTAGCATGACTCGTTTGTTTGTTTTAACCAAGGTTTGTTTACAATTTCCAGGGTTGTGCAGCAATTTATCGAGACATTGCTGGGCTAGTAGCCGGCTTCTTGCAAACGTTGCGCTAACAGTTGCTAGCTTTTTCGTCAAAGATGGCTAATAATCTCGTCCCCCGTCTGGGTCCCAGGCTAATTGAGCTAGTTAGTGTAGGGGGACGTGTCTAGTAGTGAACATGATTAGGAGATAGCTAGCTAGGTAACAGAACAACATTACATAGCTACTTTGACAAGATCATTGTTTTTGGTTGCTTTCAGGCATAGACATCGCGGAATGGGGTGATCGGAAAGCTCAACACGCAGAAGCTGTTGTCCTAATAAAGAGAAAATCTTCCAGGAGAAGTGGTCGACAGCACGCAGAACATTTTATCAGGATGAGTGCTGGAGTGCCCAGGGCACGTATAGAAGAATGAGACCGATATTTCACTGGATGTATAAATGTGAAGCATTCGCTTGGCGTTTACTACTATTATTATTGCTGTTGGTCCCACCATTTTTGTTATATGTATACTTTGACAATGTAAGTAATTTAACTTGCCATGTCAATGAAGTCTATTGAATTTAATTGAGAAAGCCCACTGGCGAGCAGTAAGAAGATTGGAACGAGATAGATATTGGCCAACATTTTCTCATAGATTAAACATTTGATCTCAATACAGTTTTCTGTTCCCAAAACTAGAATCTGTTATGAACAGAGTGGATTGATGTTTGTATACTTTACCCTTTTGAAAAAGTTGTTTAGAAGGGGTGCAAAGGCTAAATGTAGTTATTGCACATTTCACAGGGTAGGCGTTCCCTAACGTAAATATGCAGATGATGCTAGAACGCACCAACAGGATCTCGCTTGATCGTGCTTCGCTCAGCTCCCCTCCTTGCGTGCTCTGCCCACTATGGCTCATTTGTTCCCATTGGAAACGACAGACCATGGTCTATCTTGGTTTGGTTATGAAAATCTTTTCCCAGGGCAACCAGGAGGAAATGCTTAGACTGCGACAAGAGCTCCTACTCACCCAGATGCTTTCAAAGCCGAAGAACACCAGTGGAGCAGGTGCTGGTGGGTCTCTTTCATCCATCCCCTCCCCCTGCTAGCTAACCCCCTCTCCCCCAAGTGTGACTCATAGTACACCTCATAATATTTAAAAATGTGTCACCAAGATTGGTCAATCACATATACAATACAGTAGGCCCATTGTACTTTAGAGCTGCTGGAGATGCCCAGAGCCACAGTGGCTCTACAGCATTGTACTGCCACGGTAAATAGCCTCCCTCCAGTTTATTATTTTGTTCAATTGATGAACAGCCTAATTCATGCTCATTAAATGTAGCTCATTGTCAGTTAGTAAAGGACTGCTCTGCATGTCTGGCATGGATGGTAATTGGATTACAATGTCTATGTGAGGAGTGGACAAGCTGCTGTTTTCAGAGTCTATCTATTAGCCGGGTGTATTATTGAACTGAAGGGCATTGTTGCTAATGCATCTAGCTCATTAATGAGGTTATGGACACACAAGGTTGCTTTGGAAACAAGGCCCATCGTCCTTTGATGTGCAAAACACATTTAAGAATGCGGCTATATGAAATTACACAAGGTGACAGTGGATTGCTATAAAGGTGAGAGAGACATGATTGAATGAGGTTTAATAACATAGCTAATTGGGTGAAAACAGCAATGTTTTAGATACAATGCTTCATTCAGTGTCACAGAATATAATGAGGCTGACAATGAGATGTGAATGGTGATCCTAATAAGCTCATGTCTGTCTGACTTGGTGCAACCTGCAGGAGATGGTTTCATGGGCTCTCTCAGGACCTTGTGGGCCCAAGCTCATTGAAAAATCAGCTCAACTCAGACATGGACTCTGGCTGTGGGACAGAAAACAACAGACACTGCAACCCACTCAAGACTCTGCAGAACCCCCCAGTGCCCAGCCAGCCTTCCCACCTGTCACCACCATGGCTCCCCAGATACCATTCTCCAGTCTGTGTGAGTTAGGCCCTCGGGGAAAGGCCATGCTGCTCTGTATGCAGTTCCTCCCATGCCTATGTTGGCTGAACAGGGTGGAGGGGGAGTTGATGGGAGCAGAGGCTGGAGGGCTCAGCCTGAACAGGGATGGAGATGGGGACAGGTTGGTGGGGGAAGACTCAGTGTGCCAGCTGCTGTCCTGTGTGGTGGCAGCTAGTAGGGATGCCAGGGCCCTGCCCCCTCACTCACTGCTCCTGCGGTGTCCCTGGTGGCAGCTCAGGCAGTGGACCACTGGCTCTCCCACAGACAGCCCTCCCTGAAGTTTGTGGCACACATGGAAGATGCCCTGAAAGAGCTCACTGAGATGCTATTATGCAGCAATGACCAGCTCAACAGGGTAAGAGAACATAGTGCACAGCTTATCGTAGTGAATTCATGAGAATAACTTTTATAGTGTGATATGTGTGTAGGTGTTTGAAATGCATCATTCTTACATTATAAACTGGGTGGTTCGAGCCCTGACTGCTGATTGGCTGACAGCCGTGGTATATCAGACCGTATACCACGCGTATGACAAAACATGTATTTTTACTGCTCTAATTATGTTGGTAACCAGTTTATAATAGCAATAAGGCACCTCTGGGGTTTGTGATACATGGCCAATATACCACGGCTAAGGTCAGTGTCCATGCACTTCGCTTTGCGTCGTGCCTAAGAACAGCCCTTACACGAAACCCAAACCGGCTGCGCGTGTGCGCCATCGTGCATACATTTATTTTGTCCCCCCACACCAAACGCGATCACGACACGCAGGTTAAAATATCCAAACAAACTCTGAACCAATTATATTAATTTGGGGACAGGTTGATAAGCATTAAACATGTATAGCAATTTAGCTAGCTAGCTTGCACTTGCTAGCGAATTTGTCCTATTTAGCTAGCTTGCTGTTGCTAGCTAATTTGTCCTGGGATATAAACATTGAGTTGTTATTTTACCTGAAATGCATAAGGTCCTCTACTCCGACAATTAATCCACACATTAAACGGTCAACCGAATCGTTTCTAGTCATCTCTCTTCCTTCCAGGCTTTTTCTTCTCTTGACTTTATAATGCGATTGGCAACTTTCATAAATTAGGTGCATTACTGCCACTGACCTCGTTAGTCTTTCAGTCACCCATGTGGGTATAACCAATGAGGAGATTTATTTGTCACATACACATGGTTAGCGGATGTTATTGTGAGTGTAGCGAAATGTTTGTGCTTCTAGTTCCGTCCATGCAGTAGTATCTAACAATTTCACAACTACCTTATACACACAAAAGGAATGGAAAGGAATGAATAAGAATATGTACATAAAAATATATATGGATGAGCGATGGCCGAACGATATAGGCAAGATGCAGTAGATGGTATAGAGTACATTATATACACATGAGATGAGTAGTGTAGGGTATGTAAACATTATATAAAGTGGCATAGTTTAAAGTGACTAGTGATACATTTATTACATCCAATTTTTTATTATTAAAGTGGCTAGAGATTGAGTGGCTGCTGCCAACATACTGACTCGATGTTAGTGATGGCTGTTAAACAGTCTGTTGGCCTTAAGATTAGAAGCTGTTTTTCAGTCTCTGTCCCAGCTTTGATGCACCTGAACTGACCTTGCCTTCTGGATGATAGCAGGGTGAACAGGCAGTGGCTCGGGTGATTGTTGTCCTTGATGATCTTTTTGGCCTTCCTGTGACATGGGGTGGTGTAGGTGTCCAGGAGGGCAGGTAGTTACCCCCCGGTGATGCGCTGTGCAGAACTTACTACCTTCTGGAGAGCCTTACGGTTGTGGGCGGAGCGGTGATTCAGCCCGACAGGATGCTCTCAATCTGTAAAAGTTTGAGTGTTTTTGGTGACAAGCCGAATTTCTTCAGCCTCCTGAGATTGAAGAGGCGCTGTTGCGCCTTCTTCACCATGCTGTCTGTGTGGGTGGACCATTTCAGTTTGTCCGTGATATGTACGCTGAGGAACTTAACTTTCCACCTTCTCCACTACTGTCTTGTTGATGTGGATAGGGGGGTGCTCCCTCTGCTGTTTCCTGAAGTCCACGATCAGCTCCATTGTTTTGTTGACTTGAGTGTGAGGTTTTAATTTGACAGCGTGCATGGCTACGCAGTCATTGGAGTACAGGAGAGGGCTGAGAACGCACCCTTGTGGGGCCCCAGTGTTGAGGATCAGCGGGGTGGAGATGTTGTTTCCTACCCTCACCACCTGGGGGCGGCCAGTCAGGAAGTCCAGGACCCAGTTGCACAAGGCGGAGTTGAGACCCAGTTCTTGGGAACTGGAACAATGGTGGCCCTCTTGAGTCATGTGGGAACAGCAGACTGGGATAAGGTTGATTGAATATGTCGGTAAACACACAAGCCAGTTGGTCTGCGCATGCTCTGAGGACGCGGCCAGGGATGCCGTCTGGGCGGCATCCTTGCGAGGGTTAACACGTCTAAATGCTTTACTCACGTTGGCTGCGGTGAAGGAGAGCCCTCAGGTTTTGGTAACGGGCTGTGTCGTTGTAACTATATTGTCCTCAAAGCAAGCAAAGAAGTTGTTTAGTTTGTCTGGGAGCAGGACATTGTGGTCCGCGACGGGCTAGTTTTCTTTTTGTAGTCCATGATTGACTGTAGACCCTGCCACATACCTCTCGTGTCTGAGCCGTTGAATTGCGAATCTACTTTGTCTCTATACTGACGATTAGCTTGTTTGATTGCCTTGCGGAGGTATTAGCTACACTGTTTGTATTCAGTCATGTTTCCGTTCGCCTTGCCCTGATTAAAAGCAGTGGTTTGCGCTTTCAGTTTTGCATGAATGCTGCCATCAATCCACGGTTTCTGGTTGGGGAAGGTTTTAATAGTTGCTGTGGGTACAACATCACTAATGCACTTGGGGGGAGGGGGGGGGGGTTATACAGCTGTGATTATAATCAAAGAAAATTATTTAGTTGTAAGGAATTCTAGGTCAGGTGAGCAAAGGGACGAGTTCCTATATGTTGTTATGATCACACCACGTCTCGTTACTCATAAGGCATACCCCACCCCCCGCCCTTCTTACCAGAGAGATGTTTGTTTCTGTCGGCGCGATGCGTGAAGATACCAGGTGGCTGTACCGACTCCAATAGCGTGTCTCGAGTGAGCCACGTTTCCGTGAAACAAAGAACGTTACAATCTCTGTATCTCGGGAAGGCAACCCTTGCTCGGATTTCGTCTACCTTGTTGTCAAGAGACTGGAGATTGGTGAGTAGTGAACTCGGGAGTGGTGCGCGATGTGCCCGTCTACGGAGCCTGACCAGAAGACCACTTATTCTGCCCCTCCTGCGGCGCCGTTGTTTTGGGTCGCCGGCTGGGATCCGATCCATTGTCCTGGGTGGTGGACCAAACAGAGGATCCGCTTCAGGAAAGTCGTATTCCTGGTCATAATGTTGGTAAGTTGACGCTCTTATATCCAATAGTTCCTCCCGGCTCTATGTAATAAAACTTAAGATTTCCTGGGATAACAATGTAAGAAATAATACAAACAAAATACTGCATAGTTTCCTGAGAACGCGAAGCGAGGCGGCCATCTCTGTCGGCGCCATCTCTAGCAATTTGGCTTCTATAAACCAATGAGGAGATGGGAGAGGCAAGACTTGCAGTGCGATCTGCGTCAGAAATAGAACTGACTTCTATTTTAGCCCTTGGCAACGCAGATGCTCATTGACGCGCGCAATAACTGAATAACATAGGTTTCTTCATTTATTTTGCAACTCTCGCGCACGTGACGCGAGCGTTGTAGTTAGCCTTGTTACATACCGCACCCCCTCGTGCCTTATTTCTTAATTCTAAAACTGTATACCTATATTGTTCTCATTTTAATCTCAATGTGTAAGATCTTCCCATGACTAAATGTAACGTAAAGTTGACCTGAGATCGAGAAATTCATGACCCTTGGAAAGAAATGACGGTCATCAAGTGGCATTGAAGTTTATAGGTGCTTATATCGCCAGCTGTTAACCTTCATTCAAAGCCCACCGAAGCTATAACTGATGAAATGGCCTTTGCTTTGACCCATGACACTAAAATCTAATGA
This sequence comes from Oncorhynchus mykiss, assembly GCF_013265735.2. Lineage (NCBI taxonomy): Eukaryota > Metazoa > Chordata > Actinopteri > Salmoniformes > Salmonidae > Oncorhynchus > Oncorhynchus mykiss. The sequence continues at coordinate 16,153,546 of NC_048572.1, forward strand.
TCCACACACAGTTTATAGACAGCCATAATTTGTCCCACTGGGATATTGAGGGGAGAATGGTGAGGTTGGTAGAGTGCTTCTGATATTCATTCTTCATGTAAGTTTATAAGATAATACATTTTTCTATTTAACGTAACAGCAATGTATAACTCCTCCCAGACTGGTGATATTGTAGGAGGAAGTAAAGAAGTGCATGGAGAACAAGTGTGATATGAGATATGAAATGGGGGAACAGACCTGGCATTTTAAACAGCACCCCACCCGCTGTGTGTAATGACTCATGCGTTGACTGGCATTACCAATACTTATTAGCTTCTGAGGGGACAGACAATCACCTTAGTGTCAACAGGCTTGAATAAAGGCTGTCACAGTTGAGTTGTGAAGGGCGTGTTGTCCCTCTCTAAATGAAGATTAATAGGTGGGAGGATACACAGTGTCTGCCATAATTATTGACACAGTGACAATCTTCGGTTTTGTTTTGGCTCTACTCCAGCACTTTGGAGTTGAAATGATACAATGATTATGGGGTTAAAGTGCAGACTGTCAGTTTTAATTTGAGGGTATTCGTCTATATCGGGGGAACCGTTTAGAAATTACAGCACTTTTTGTACCTAGTCTCCCCCATGTTAGGGGACCAAAAGTATTGGGATAAATTCACTTATATTTGTATTAAAGTAATCAAGTTTAGTATTTTGAAAATAAGAATTTGTTCTTAACTAATTTGCCTAGTTAAATAAAGGTCAAATTAAAAAATTAAAATTACATTTGGTCCCATATTCCTAGCATGCAATGATTACATCAAGCTTGTGACTCAACAAGCTTCTTGGATGCATTTGCTGTTTGTTTTGGTTGTGTTCCAGATAATTTTGTAGCAAGTAGAAATTAATGGTAAATATTGTATTGTCATTTTGGAGTCATTTTTATTGTAAATAAGAATATAATGTTTCTAAACACTCGACATTAATGTGGATGGTACCATGTTTACGGATAGGCCTGAATCAATCGTGAATAATGATGAGTGAGAAAGTTAGATGCACAAATATCATACCCCCAAGACATGCTAACCTCTCACGATTACAATAACAGGGGAGGTTAGGATTTTTGTGGGTCTAACTTTCTCACTCATCATTATTCACAATTAATTCAGGACGATCCATAATCATGGTAGAATCCAATGATTTGGTACCATGAAAATACCCGAAAATTAATGCTGACAGTCTGCTCTATAACCTCATATTCATAGTATCATTTACAAATCCAAAGTGCTAGAATACAGAACCAAAACAGGGTTGCAAATTTGGGGGAATATTCAGAGGTGGAAACTTTCCGTGGGAATATTAGGGAATTAAGAGAAATATATGGGAATTATCGGAAATATATGCAAATTAATATTCTTTTTTTCCAACTGCTTACACAAGTTTTTAAAACTGTCTCCTTTTTTTCAAAACTCTACACACAATTCCTAAAACTGCACACACAAAATGCAAAATGCCTCACATCTCCTTCAAAATGTAACACTGCATTCAAAATGCCATAAACACATGTCAGAATGAAGCATTGGCATCAAATGGCAAACACTGCTTTCATAATAGTACATTTTTGGATATACCATGTAAACACTGTTGTTCTAAATCTGAAGCTCTTTGGTCTTTCATAGGCTTATATCTACATTTCAATACAATGTTCTACAGTGAAAGTAATCTGCTGAGAGGGGTAACAAGTACACTGTAAACTCCAATGCAATGTAAAAACAGAACATATTTATTAGGCCTAAAACTATACTGTTGTTTACAGTAGCATACAACAAAATCATAAACATATGTAAACCAAAAGTATATTCTTTAGAATACAGTAAAGAACACAATTGTGTGTGTGGGGTCCCGGGGGGTCAGTCCAGGAATTGTAGGGGGGGTGGGGGGGCAGTCACCAGTGCTAAGCTACGCTTCATCTCTTCTCCGGCCTGGGTCTGGCCACAATACTTCGTCCACATCACAAGATACGTTTTATCTTGCCAAACATCGAGGGAAGTATCTCCTAGCATGGCGTATCCAACCTTGGACAGAGGCAACCTCTATGACCCCAGATGCGTCCTCCATTGCCTGGAGAAGCGGCATGCGGGCATAGGGTTGGCGATCATACACTTTCCAGCACCAGGCTGAGAAGAATTCCTCTATGGGATTTAGAAAAGGTGAATATGGGGGTAGGTACAAAACTACAAATTGTGGATGGGTGGCAAACCAGTTTTGGACCAGAACAGCCCGGTGAACATAATATTGTCCCATAAAACCACAAATCTAGCAGGCTCCTGATCTGGATCAGGGACAAGCATTGTGTAAATTGCATCCAGAAAAGTGAGCATATGGCCGGTGTTGTACGGACCCAGTGTGGCATTGTGATGGAGGACCCCGTTTTGAGTGATGGCAGCACACAATTGTATTTCTATATTACCCCCACGCTGTCCAGGGACATTGGTAATTGCCCTCTGTCCTATTACATTTCTTCCGCTGCGCTTGGTTTTGGTGAGGTTGAAGTCAACCTCATCCACATAAATAAATTAATGGTGAATTACATGGGCATCCAGCTCCAATACTCTCTGTAACAGACAAAAGGATATACAGATAAGTAAATATGGTATGTCTGAAGTACTGGAAGTAGTGTTGCATACATACCTCTACAAAGTCATGTCGCATATTCTTGACTCTGTCAGAGTTTCTCTCAAATGGCACCTTGTGAAGTTGTTTCATCGTCACTCTGTGCCGTTGGAGGATGCGTTGTATGGTTGACAGGCTTACAGCATTGATGTTGTTAAATATGGTGTCATTATTCAAGATATGCTCTCTTATCTCTCGAATCCTAATTGCATTGTTGGCCAAAACCATATTTATAATTGCAGTCTCTTGTACATCTGTAAACAAGTGTCCTCATCCTCCATGATGTCTTTGCCTTTCCACTCTGTACAGAATTCAAACACAGTATGTGTTCAGCATAGGTAAACAATGTACAAAAAAAGGTAGTACAGCATGATAACCAACCTCATTCATTCAATGCAGTGCAGTAAATGGATGGCTTAGAGTTACAAATGTTTATGCAATACTATGCAGTCATACGTATTTTACAGTACATTACTGTAATGCTAAAATAATCATTAGATAGTTGCATACCTGTTCTAATTTCTGAAGGTTCGAATTATGGACGCCACTGTAAATCAACTCAAATTGGGCTGGACTCTCAGTCCAGTCTCTCTCATGGTCACACCGTGGTTGATCACATGATCAACAAGTGTTGCCCTAATCTCATCAGAGATGGCTGTCCTTCCTTCTCTTCTTTGCCCTCGTCCTCTTCTTCCTCTTCCTCTCCCTCCTACTCCTCTTGCTCTCTCTCCATTGTTGGCATCCATTGTTCAAAACAGGTAATCTGACCTTTGACCTATTTATAGGCCTATACTACAGTAAAGCAGGGATTGGTTAGTGATCAGTTAAGCTATTAGTGTTTGCACATGTGAGGAGTGTGTGTGTGACCTGGTGAATAAGTGTAGCATTTTTATTGGTTGTGTTTGGAAAAGGAAAGCAAGTCACTTCCTGTTAGATTTTTGTGTTTTAGGTAGAGAATTGTGTGTAGTGTTTTGAAAAAAGTGTTTTATGCAATTGACAACTGAGTCAAAGGCTGAGAAAGAGCTTATGGTTTTGGATACTTGGTTTGTAGTTTAGCACTTTGAGTGAGAGGTTTCAAAAATCGTGTGACATGAAAATATTTTGTGTGTAAGCAGTTGCAAAAAACTGTAATACCATTTAAATGTAGATGTTTTTTGGATATATTGTATATATTTACCATATCATATGGAGACAGAAGCATATACCGTTTACCTTATCATAAGTAGACATAATTGCAAATGATTAAATCCTTCCAATAGAAATACAAAAAAAAACAATTTAGTTACGAATTGAACTTTAATTAAATGAGTTGACTCTTCAAATGGGATGATTTCACTGAACAACAAAATAAAGGGAATAGTGAATTATCCCCAATGATCCATCGCATCTCCCAAAAATGTTTTCAACATACAATGATAGTCTAGGCTTCCGTGTCTTCTCCCTGGACCTTCTCAATGTCCACCTCTTGAACATCAGACTCTGAGGCCTCATCTTCACTGTCACTTTCCAACCATGTTGAGGATGGCTCATTGTCAGGCTCAAAAAGCCCAACATTTTCCCAGGTGGAAACCAATCTTTCAACCCTTGTATTGGTCAGCTTGTTGCATGCTTTGGTGTGTGTTCCCAAACAAGGACCAGTTGCGCTCTGAGGCGGCTGATGTTGGTGGGATTTGGAGGATGATGGAGGCAACACAGGAAAGAGCCTCAGATCCACAAAGTCCCTTCCACCAGGTGGCTGTTGTGATATGTTGGCACGACTGCCATATTGCATCTCCATCCCAAAGCCCTTGCTTGGAAGTGTACTTTGCCAGACTGCCAAGAACCTTGCCCTCATCCAGGCCAAGGTGGCGAGACATGGTAGTGATTGCACCATAGGCCTAGTTGATTTCTGCACCAGACAGGATGCTCTTGCCAGCATACTACACTTAGGGACCAACATGTACGCTGTGGTGTGTATGGGCTTCAGGCAGAAGTCACGCTTTTTGATGTGTTTCAGAACTGCAGTTTCCTCTGCTTGTAGCAACAGTGAAGTGGGCAGGGCAGTACGGATGTCTTCTCTTACATCTGGGAGCAGAGTCTGAACATCAGACAGGATGGCATTGTCTCCCTCAATCCGTGCAATGGCTACTGCTATAGGTTTCAGGAGTTTCAGGCTGCTTACCACTCTCTTGGTGCTTTTATTCTTCTCACTTTCTTTGGTGAGGTAGATTACTGCTATAACTTGATGACCCTTCACATACCTAATCATTTCCTTGGCTCTCTTGTAGAGTGTATCCATTGTTTCAGTGCCATGATGTCCTTGAGGAGCAGATTCAATGCATGAGGAGGAGATTCAATGCATGAGCAGCACAGCCAATGGGTGTGACGTGAGGGTAGGATTCCTCCACTTTAGACCAAGCAGCTTTTATGTTCGCAGCATTGTCTGTTACCAGTGCAGATACCTTCTGTGGTCCAAGGTCATTGATGACTGCCTTCAGATCATCTGCAATGTAGAGACCGGTGTGTCTGTTGTCCCTTGTGTCTGTGCCCTTGTAGAATACTGGTTGAGGGGTGGAGATGATATAGTTAATTATTCCTTGCCCACAAACATTTGACCACCCATCAGAGTTGATTTCAAAACAGTCTGCTTTCTCTATGATTTGCTTGACCTTCACTCGAACTCTGTTGATCTCTGCATCCAGCAAATTAGAAGATAAAGCATGTCTGGTTGGAGAGGTGTATGCTGGGCAAAGAACATTCAGAACATTCAGAGATCTCTTCCAATACACATTGCCTGTGAGCATCAGAGGTGAACCAGTTGCATACACAGCTCGAGCAAGACATTCATCAGTATTTCTGACTACATTCCTTCATTGAGTCCAGGAGGACCATGAGCTGAGGACCAAAAGCTCACAGTTTGTTTGATTGACTGAGGAAGGGTAATGGTTTTAGTCATTGCTAACAGTTTTGTTGCTGCACCGTTACGATGCAAACATCTTCCTTGACCTCACTGTGCACATATGGAGGGTGCCAGATAGTTTTGTGCCATTCTGTTATAGGGCCGTTCTAGTGGCCACATAGCGATGATGTTAGAGTAGGCTTTATGTTGTTTCAGCAGGAGTGTCACTACTGAGTATTCTTTTTTGGAGAGGGAGGAGGGGAGATGGAGGGGGCCTCATAGTTCTGTCCTGTTACAGTAGATTCTAGGTGGCGCTAGAATACGCTGTATGCCGGAGGAGTGTCACTGCTGCTGGGAATTCTTTTTGGAGATGGAGTCATCGTAGATACCGTAGGAGTTGTTGAAATGATTCCCAGCTCCATCCTGTAATTAGTGTAATAGCTGCTGCTGCTACTGGGGCTTGTTGATGTCATTTGCGATTGTGGGCGTGGAAGTAGTGGGATCCACCAGTGCTGTGTGATTTTCTATTTTTACCCCTCATTTAATTTAAAGTTGATTCATTCAAATTAACCCCCCCTGGGAAATTACGCCAGATCCAGTCCTATTGCTGGCTAGAGCACATTGTACAGTAGCTGTGCCTTTTCTGCTGGTTAAATATGTGTTTACCATGTTAGGGAATGGTGGTTTTGTAACAACTGGGTTGATCCACCAATTTGATACCCTTTTAAATTGTGTAAAAATACAATTAAAAAGGGGGGGAATAAATAATTGCCTATACTAAGTGTTTATTAAGTGCCAAATAAAGTAACAGGGTTGACTGTAACAAGGTTGACGACTTAAATCTTAATTCAGACATAAATCCCCTTATGAAATTAATGCAAGCTTCACTAAAACATTTCAATTATAAAAAAAACAAACATTTCTAGCCTATCTACAGTGTATTCGGAAAGTATTCAGACCCCTTCACTTTTCCCACATTTTGTTACGTTACAGCCTTATTCTAAAATATAGTAAATTATGTTTTTTCCTCAAATCTACGCACAATACCCTATAATGACAAACCAAAAACAGGTTTTTACACATTTTTGCAAATGTATATATAAAAAAAAAAGATCCCTTATTTACATAAGTATCCAGACCCTTTGCTTTGAGACTAGAAAGCTCCGGTGCATCCTGTTTCCATTGATCATCCTTGAGATATTTCTACAATTTGATTGGAGTCCACCTGTTGTAAATTCAACTGATTGTACATGATTTGGAAAGGCACACACCTGTCTATATAAGGTCCCACAGTTGACAGTGCATGTCAGAGCAAAAACCAAGCCATGAGGTCGAAGAAATTGTCCGTAGAGCTCCGAGACAGGATTGTGTCGAGGGACAGATCTGGGGAAGGGTACCAAAACATTTCTGCAGCATTGAAGTTCCCCAAGAACACAGTGCCCCCCATCATTCTTAAATTGAAGAAGTTTGGAAACAACAAGACTCTCCCTAGAGCCGGCCACCCGGCCAAACTGAATAATCAGGGAAGAAGGGCCTTGGTCAGGGAGGTGACCAAGAAACCAATGGTCACTTTAACAGAGCTCCAGAGTTCCTCTGTGGAGATGGGAGAACCTTCCAGAAGGACAACCATCTCTGCAGCACTCCACCAATCAAGCCTTTATGGTAGTGGCCAGAAGCCACTCCTCCGTAAAAGGCACATGACAGCCCACTTGGAGTTTTCCAAAAGGCATGTAAAGGACTCTCAGACCATGAGAAACAAGATTCTTTGGTCAGATAAAACCAAGATTGAACTCTTTGGCCTGAATGCCAAGCATCACGTCTGGAGGAAACATGGCACCATCCCTACGGTGAAGCATGGTGGTGTCAGCATCATGCTGTGGGGATGTTGTTCGGCGGCAGGGACTGGGAGACTAGTCAGAATCGAGGGAAAGATGAACGGAGAAAATTCAATGTTTGTGCACAAAATATCAAAGGGATGCAAAAGGCACTGTTATCAGTTGATGTTATTGTTCAATAACACAGACCCCAAAGCAAATCAGGGGGAGAAAAATAGGTTTATTCAAAAATAACAAATCATAGATTTTATGCTAGAAAGTAGATGGTCGATGTTCATTCTTCCCTGTCCTCAATGATTCTCCACAGAACAAAGTGACAGGATGTACTTTATAACCCCCAAACCTAGCCTGTCGTTGATCAATTAAAATTCCTTGCAGTAAAATTGGGCCAATGGCCAAATAACAAGTATCCTGTTTCAGGCTCAATGTATTGACGAATGAGATCTTGCCACATGTAGTAGTTAGGAATCCAGGACTGAAACCCCTACACAGATTCTAACCAGATGTTGAACTGAAAAACAGCTATTTCCATTGATCGTTAATTCCCTGTTGACCTCTAGTCCTCTGTGTTGTGTATTATCTTAAAATATTCTTACAGCACTAATTCAGTGGAATGACCCAACTAACACAAGTATTCATGTTCATCAGCATCTTCACATGGGGCATGGATGGAGGAAATCCTTAATTGAAGTGTATGTTGTGTTACTATTCCTGTTCTATATTGCGCTTTAGGCCTCTAAGAATTTTAATTTATCATGTGATCGATTTTTGGTTCCAAGCACCGTTTTCATTAGTTTACACAAGGATTTAGAGTTGAGCATGTTATGTTCCTTTACTGCCTCTGAATATCTGTCTGATATGTTGATCAAATCTATACCTTGTCTTTGAATACACAATGTATTCTCTATCCATGGAAATACAGATGGACAGTTTCCATCATGATGATGAAATTAGGTTATAGAGGCCTCTCTCAATAACACTCATATATCGTTTACACTGACTGCAGCCCCCAGCCTTGGTGAAGATGATGGCAATGCTGGGGCTCTTGTGTCTGAATGGATTCCTTGCCCCTCTGTCTGTCTGTAATGGCTCCACAGCTGCCTGGGACTGAGGACTAGAGGACCAGAGACAGGCCAGTCTACTCTAGTCGTGGAGGTGAAGCCGAAGTGAAGCGCCCAGACAATGAAATTGCATATCTTGACTCCCCAGAGGCGTCAGCCAAATGTCACTCTCATAGCAATACTAGCTTTATTTCATGACTGTATTTCTTTGAGAATAGCACCCAGCTTGGTTTTCTGTCTGGTCACGTACTAGTCTCACTTTTACTGTTTTATCATGCCCCCCTTTTTCTCTGAGGGAGCTCAGTTATTGTCTGTCTCTCTCATGTGAAGGCTTACATTGTCTAGTTTATTCTCTTGGCGATGTGGAACCTTAGACCTATAGTCTCATCTGAATACGTCTTGTATCATAGTATTTACAGTAGCCTATTGTATAGCATCCACACTGTGTAGAGATGACGTTATACTGTCACCGTTCTCATCTCTGCTGTTCCAAACAAATCCTCAGTAGCCTACAGATGTACTTGTGTGTGAGTCCGTCTGCTTTGGGAGAGAGAATCTCAACACTATAGTGCTGAAAGCAGGGTGGGGGTACAGTGTTGTCTGTGATTTATCTTCATTATAGATTTGTTGGACCAAAAAGTACATTTCCCACCCTGATGAAGATCCTACACACTGTACTAGAGCTAGCTAGCACTGATGGAGCAACTCTGGGTTGATTAATGCAATCTTGTTTACTGTAATCGCTGCTCCCACCTTATGCTACTACATGTCTGGTTTTTCCAAACAAAATGTATTCCCTACAGGCCTTTGTTCGAAAAAGAAAAGTGTGATGGTATCTCCCAAAACATCATCTAATCCATAATCTCACCCCCCTCTCTAAGACCAAACCAAACAAACTGCTCTTTGGTTTGACTCATACTGTAGGTGACAGCGGACACAAGTAAATCCACTGAACTGACAGGCGTTTAGGTCTTTGTAACCCCGTGTGGATCAGCACAGTGGCCAGGTTGAGTGATGGGATATGATGGGTGGTGTTAACATGTGTCCTCCGTCAGTTTCCAGGTTGAGTGATGGGGTATGTGGTGGTGTGAGTGTTACTGTGTCCTGTGTTTAAGTGTGTCCGTCTGGCCTCTGTCAGTTCCAGGTTGAGGAGAGGCTGACAGAGTGTTTGACCCTGCTGGGAGGGAACAGCTTGCTGAGGTCCCTGCTCATCCGTCATGTCCTGTCTGAGATCAACCGGCTAGCAGAGCACGTCTTGATCACCTGCCAGGTTAGGACCAGAACACACACGGGGGGAGGATGTTACAAGTGTATAGGATGACTCAAATCATTTATAGTACTGCTTATTATGTACATGTAGAGTACTCTCTCACACACACACAAAGGTAAGTTCCTTGAAGTAAATGTTGAAGAAAAAGTTGTCAGTGGTCCCCACAGCGCAAGTCTGACTGACTCGGTACCGGTACCCCCTGTATAAAGCATTGTTATTGTTAATTTTATATATTTTTTACTTTAGTTTTATTTAGTCTATTTTCTTAACTCTTATTTTTCTTAACTGCATTGTTGGTTAAAGGTTTGTTTGTAAGCATTTCACAGTTGTATTCGGCGCATGTGACTGATAAAATTTGATTATCCTAGCCTTCATGGTGTGATGGTGGGTGCATTTCTCTGAATGCTAGTGTATACAGACAGCCCAGCCGCCAGCGGTCCTGGGGAATTTTAATGTGTGAATGGGGAAAGGAAAGCCGATTATTATTCTCCCTTCCCTTGTCGCTTTACTCCCACAGTAGAGAGACAGTCAGTCATGCATGTTTGTGGGTCTTTCCTACACCCCATACAGAACATCCCTTACTGAAGCAGCCCTGAGCAAAAGCAAAACTCACATTGCTGTTGCATCAAGTGAATGAGAAAATATCATTTCTGTCACATCAGTCTTTATAAAAACGACATTTTCTCTGCCGAGAATATTGATGTTGGGTTATTTAAGTACACTGGCTGCTACTATAGCTGTAGCAGGACTAAGGTATAGGAGAACATTTATGAAATACACTGAATAATTTATCTGCAAACTGAACTTCCTGATAAGGAACAAACCACTGTAATTTGGTCTAATGATAATATATTCAGATTATCTGTAATTGCTCACTTAATTTTTGGTATTGTTGACTTGCCCCGGACCCCTCTAACATTGTCTTGATACTTCAAAGCACTTTAAAGCCATTGTGCCCTTGGATAATTGTAAGCACTTGACCCCCCCTGCTCTCATCGCAAAATAAGGGGAGGCTTAAATTGCTTGTGAAGACTTCTACCGTTTGAAGACTTAGGGCTCAGACACAGCAATAGCGTTTGCTGGCCGAGAATAGTTAGCACTTCTGAGTGTAATTTGAGACCCGAGTCCTCACTGATTTCACATGTAGAATCGCATGAAAAATGTCGGCAGTCAAGCGTCTACAGCGGGTGGTCCCTAAAACAGAACGATGTGGATCTAGCGTTCATCTGCAAATCACTCAGCGCCGCTGTGTTTTAGGGACCACTCGCTGTAGACGATTGACTGCCCGTCATTTTTCACACGATTCTACAAGTAAAATTGGTGCGCAGTCGGTTTGCAGAATAGGTTCAGAGGTGCTAAGTACTCTCGGGCCAGCAAACGCTACAGCTGTACAGTAGCCCTTTAGCCATCAGACTGGCTAATGAGTACATCCCCCTGGGAGTATGGAATTCCATGGGTAAGTCCCAAACTGCTTGCTATTACCTTTATATTGTACCACTTTTGACCTGGGCCCATAGGGCTCTGATTAAAATTAGTGCACTATATAGAGGGAATAGGGTTCCATTTGGGACACAGACCATGTAATGGGGTTGAGAGGGCTGAGGTGCGCTCAACAGAAGACCTTGAATGGGCTGTTGGCTTGCATTAGCACTGTGGTACATTACAACTACAACAGACTTCATTTGGTTTACAAGCTTATCTGTGTTGTTGTTGAACGTTTGCATGAAAATGGAGACATAACCCAAGGACAGGCCTCTTGTGGGTTGATTAAGAGGCTTGGAATATGCTCTCTATGCAATAATACACAAATGCTTTGGAGAAGGGGCCAGTACATTGAGAGCTGAGCTTCGTGATTTGCACTTCAGAACACAGCGAAGGGATTGCATAACACATCAAGCCTTCGTTACTGCACCTTGCCTCTCAATGCAGTTGGGCAGTTTGTGTTTTATATGAATATCTACAGATGTATGATCTTAGTCTGGGACCAAAAGGCTCCTGAACAGCTTCTACCCCCAAGCCATAAGACTGCTGATCAGTTAATCAAATGGCTACCTGGACTATTTACATTAACCCCCTTTTTATGTACTGACTCTCTTGCACTGGCTCTATGCACACTCACTAGAGTACCCACACATACTACACTGACACTCCAACACACACACACACACACACACAGACACGTTTACACTTCACATACACTGCTGCTTACCTATCCTGATTGCCTTCTCACTTTTTCCCCTATGTACATACCTCAACTACCTCTGCACATTGACTCGGTACCGGTACTAATTGTATATAGTCTCATTATTGTTATTTTGTGTTACTACTTCCTTATTTTTAGTTAGCCAACAGAAATTCTCAAAGATAAATTTACATCCTGCAGCTCAAACTCCAAAAAGTTCTGAGACACTGTAAAGTCCATGGAGAATAAGAGCACCTCCTCCCAGCTGCCCACTGCGCTGAGGCTAGGAAACACTGTCACCACCGATAAATCCACGATAATCGAGGATTTCAATAAGCATTTCTCTACGGCTGGCTATGGTTTCCTCCTGGCTACCTCGGCCAACAGCTCTGCACCCCCGGCAGCTACTTGCCCATGCCTTCCCAGCTTCTCCTTCACCCAAATCCAGATAGCAGATGTTCTGAAAGAGCTGCAAAACCTGGACCCGAACAATTCAGCTGGGCTAGACAATCCGGACCCTCTCTTTCTAAAATTATCCACCGCCATTGTTGCAACCCCTATTACTAGTCTGTTCAACCTCTTTTTCATATTGTCTGAGATTCCTAAAGATTGGAAAGCTGCTGCGGTCATCCCCCTCTTCAAAGGAGGTGACACTCTAGACCCAAACTGTTACAGACCTATATCCATCCTGCCCTGCCTTTCCAAAGTCTTCGAAAGCCAAGTTAACAAACAGATCACTGACCATTTTCGAATCGCACCGTACCTTCTCCGCTGTTCAATCCGGTTTCCGAGCTGGTCACGGGTGCACCTCAGCCATGTTCAAGGTACTAAACGATATCATAACCGCCATCGATATAAGACAGGTCTGTGCAGCCGTCTTCATCGACCTGGCCAAGGCTTTCGACTCTGTCAATCACCGTATTCTTATCGGCAGACTCAACCGTCTGGGTTTCTCAAATGACTGCCTCGCCTGGTTCACCAACTACTTCTCAGATAGAGTTCAGTCTGTCAAATCGGGGAACTGTTGTCCTGACCTCTGGCAGTCTCTATGGGGGTACCACAGGGTTCAAATCTCGGGCTGACCCTTTTCTCTGTATACAGTGCCTTGCGAAAGTATTCGGCCCCCTTGAACTTTGCGACCTTTTGCCACATTTCAGGCTTCAAACATAAATATATAAAACTGTATTTTTTTGTGAAGAATCAACAACAAGTGGAACACAATCATGAAGTGGAACGACATTTATTGGATATTTCAAACTTTTTTAACAAATCAAAAACTGAAAAATTGGGCGTGCAAAATTATTCAGCCCCTTTACTTTCAGTGCAGCAAACTCTCTCCAGAAGTTCAGTGAGGATCTCTGAATGATCCAATGTTGACCTAAATGACTAATGATGATAAATACAATCCACCTGTGTGTAATCAAGTCTCCGTATAAATGCACCTGCACTGTGATAGTCTCAGAGGTCCGTTAAAAGCGCAGAGAGCATCATGAAGAACAAGGAACACACCAGGCAGGTCCGAGATACTGTTGTGAAGAAGTTTAAAGCCGGATTTGGATACAAAAAGATTTCTCAAGCTTTAAACATCCCAAGGAGCACTGTGCAAGCGATAATATTGAAATGGAAGGAGTATCAGACCACTGTAAATCTACCAAGACCTGGCCGTCCCTCTAAACTTTCAGCTCATACAAGGAGAAGACTGATCAGAGATGCAGCCAAGAGGCCCATGATCACTCTGGATGAACTGCAGAGATCTACAGCTGAGGTGGGAGACTCTGTCCATAGGACAACAATCAGTTGTATATTGCACAAATCTGGCCTTTATGGAAGAGTGGCAAGAAGAAAGCCATTTCTTAAAGATATCCATAAAAAGTGTTGTTTAAAGTTTGCCACAAGCCACCTGGGAGACACACCAAACATGTGGAAGAAGGTGCTCTGGTCAGATGAAACCAAAATTGAACTTTTTGGCAACAATGCAAAACGTTATGTTTGGCGTAAAAGCAACACAGCTCATCACCCTGAACACACCATCCCCACTGTCAAACATGGTGGTGGCAGCATCATGGTTTGGGCCTGCTTTTCTTCAGCAGGGACAGGGAAGATGGTTAAAATTGATGGGAAGATGGATGGAGCCAAATACAGGACCATTCTGGAAGAAAACCTGATGGAGTCTGCAAAAGACCTGAGACAACTTGTTGTTGATTCTTCACAAAAAAATACAGTTTTATATCTTTATGTTTGAAGCCTGAAATGTGGCAAAAGGTCGCAAAGTTCAAGGGGGCCGAATACTTTCGCAAGGCACTGTATATAGATTGTTCTATTGTTATTGACTGTACTTTTGTTTATCCCATGTGTAACTCTGTTGTTTTTTGTTGCACTGCTTTGCTTCATCTTGGCCAGGTCGCAGTTGTAAATGAGAACTTGTTCTCAACTGTATTTTTGATTGTATGTTTGTTTATTCCATGTGTAACTCTGTGTTGTATGTGTCGAACTGCTTTGCTTTATCTTTGCCAGGTCGCAGTTGCAAATGAGAACTTGTTCTCAACTAGCCTACCTGGTTAAATAAAGGTGAAATAAATACATTTTAAAAATGAACTTCTTATGGCTGGGGAGCAGTATTGAGTAGCTTGGATGAATAAGGTGCTCAGAGTAAACTGCCTGCTACTCAGGCCCAGAAGCTAAGATATGCATATTACTAGTAGATTTTGATAGAAAACACTGACGTTTCTAAAACTGTTTGAATGATGTATGAAAACACTGACGTTTCTAAAACTGTTTGAATGATGTCTGTGAGTATAACAGAACACATATGGCAGGCAAAAACCTGAGAGAAAAAACAGGAAGTGGGACATCTGAGGTTTGTAGATTATCAAGTCTTTGCCTATCCAATATACAGTGTAAAATTGGGTCCGATTGCACTTCCTAAGGTTTCCACTAGATGTCAACAGTCTTTAGAACCTTGTTTCAGGCTTATACTGTGAAGGGGGAGAGAATAAGAGCTGTTTGAGTCAGGTGTCTGGCAGAAAGCCATAAGTTCGGTCTCGCGCGCACCTGTGAGAGTTAGCTGCGTTCCTTTTCCTTTCTAAAGACAAAGGAATTGTCCAGTTGGAATTTTATTGAAAATGTATGATAAAAACATCCTAAAGATTGATTCTATACATCGTTTGACATGTTTCTACGAACTGTAATGGAACTGTCGTCTGAACTAAGTGCCAGTGCCGTGTGAATTTTAATTGTTTTTGGTCTCTGAGCGCTGTACTCAGATTATTGCATGGTGTGCTTTTTCCGTAACGCTTTTTTGAAATCTGACACAGCGGTTGCGTTAAGGAGAGGTATATCTATAATTCCATGTATAACACTTGTATTTTCATCAACATTTATGATGAGATTTTCTGTAAATTGTTGTGGCTCTCTGCAAAATCAGAGAAGCAAAACATTACTGAACATAATGTAAACTGCGATTTTTGGATATAAATATGAACTTTATCGAACAAAACGTACATGTACTGTGTAACATGAAGTCCTATGAGTGTCATCTGATGAAGATCATCAAAGGTTAGTGATTAATTTTATCTCTATTTCTGCTTTTTGTGACACCTCTCTTTGGCTGGAAACATGGCTGTGTTTTTCTAGCCAAAGACTAGGTGCTGACCTAACATAATCATATGGTGTGCTTTCGCTGTAAAGCCTTATTGAAATCGGACACTGTAGTGGCATTAACCTTTCTGATCTCCCCATCCCGGATCCGGGATCGTGAATACAGACTCAAGCTCATTACCATAACGCAACGTTAACTATTCATGAAAATCGCAAATGAAATGAAATAAATATGCTAGCTCTCAAGCTTAGCCTTTTGTTAACAACACTGTCATCTCAGATTTTCAAAATATGCTTCTCAACCATTGCAAAACAAGCATTTGTGTAACAGTATTGATGGCTAACGTAGCATTTAGCATTAGCATTCAGCTGGCAACATTTACACAAAAAAACAGAAAAGCATTCAAATAAAATCATTTACCTTTGAAGAACTTCAGATGTTTTCAATGAGGAGACTCTCAGATAGCAAATGTTCAGTTTTTCCTGAAAGATTATTTGTTTAGGACAAATCGCTCCGTTTTCTGCGTCACGTTTAGCTATGAAAAAACCCCTGTATCCAGGATTGTGTAAATCTATCAGCAAGCTCATTAGCATAACACAACGTTAACTATTTATGAAAATCGCAAATGAAATGAAATAAATATGCCATCTCTCAAGCTTAGCCTTTTGTAAACAACACTGTCATCTCAGATTTTCAAAATATGCTTCTCAACCATAGGAAAACAATCATTTGTGTAAAAGTAGCTAGCTAGCGTTAGCATTTCGCGTTAGCATTTAGCGTTAGCATTAGCGTTAGCATCCAGCAAGCAACATTAACAAAAACATAAAAGCCTTCAAATAAAATCATTTACCTTTGAAGAACTTCTGATGTTTTCAATGAGGATACTCTCAGTTAGATAGCAGATGCTCAGTTTTTCCAAAAAGATTCCTTGTGTATTAGAAATAGCTCCGTTTTATACATCACATTTGGCTACCAAAAAAAATCTGAAGATTCAGTCCTCAAAACGCGAACTTTTTTCCAAATTAACTCCATAATATCGACTGAAAACATGGCAAACGTTGTTTAGAATCAATCATCAAGGTGTTTTTCACATATCTCTTCATTGATACATCGTTCTTGGACACATGCTTTCTCCCCTGAATCAAATGGTAAAGTAGAAGCAGCTGGCAATTGCGCACCGAATTCGACGCAGGACACCAGGCGGACACTTGGAAAATGTAGTCTCTTATGGTCAATCTTCCAATGATATGCCTACAAATACGTCACAATGCTGCTAAGACCTTGGGCGAACGACAGAAAGTGTAGGCTCATTCGTTGCGCAATCACAGCCATATAAGGAGAGAATGGAAAACAGAGCTTCAGAAATTCTGCTAATTCCTGGGTGATGCATCATCTTGGTTTCGCCTGTAGAATGAGTTCTGGGGCACTTACAGACAAAATCTTTGCAGATTCTAAAACTTCAGAGTGTTTTCTTTCCAAAACTGTCAAGAATATGCATAGTCGAGCATCTTTTCGTGACAAAATATCGCGCTTAAAACGGGAACGTTTTTTATCCAAAAATGAAATAGCGCCCCTAGAGCTCTAACAGGTTAACAACAAGTTTATCTTTTAAAATGGTGTATAATACTTGTATGTTTTGAGGAATTTTAATTTTGAGATTTCTGTTTGAATTTGGCGCCCTGTTGTCAAATCGATCCCGTTAATGAGATTTCAGCCATAAGAAGTTAAATAAATAAAATCTGGCCTACCTGGTTAAATAAAGGTGAAATAAATAAACTGCATTGTTGGAATTCAGCTCATGTGGCAAATATATTTAAAAACATGTTTCATTGGTTTGATTTTGAATTTTAGCCAGTTTGCTACAGCAGGAAAATAATCCTGCAGCAACAGGAATCGTGAATTATTATGTGAATTATAATTAAAGGAATTTTATTGTAGGGGTTGATACATTTTTCGTTAGGGCAAATCAAATCTGATATTTTAAAGTGGAAATTACAAACTTGAAGTATTTTTAAACCTCAAACTCAACAAGTTAGCATTTCCTGCTCTGTCGGAACATTATCAGCGACAAAAGAGTGATCAAATTAAGATCCTACATATGTAGAGCTGTTTGAAGACTGAAGACTGAAGTTTGAAGACTGAACACATTCGAATCTAGCCCTGGCTCTAATCCCAGAGCCCATCTGTCTGTCTGTCCACCCCAAAATCCTCTTTTTTATTTTTACCAATAACAGACAACAGACTGCACTTACTGTCTTCCTGAGGACAAAGTCCTCAGAATCAGTCTATTCTATATTGTTTGAAATTCAGTCCGAAATCACTCTCACTAGAGTATGATCGAGTCCAGTTTATTGGCATTTAGGCTGCTTGAAAATGCTTTGGATTGCCTATAATGGAGACATTTTAAAATCACTGAAATACCCAGCTGCAGTGAGATCACCTGAATTCCAGGGTGGAAACATTTGAACAAACAACACCATAGTATTTCATTAGTGAGCAAGCTCTATTTTCTAGCTCTGGCCACAGGGACTCTGTGTCCAGGCCATGGAGAACACAAAATTGTGAGCCAGACTTAAAGTATCTGTTACAAATGGCACCCTTTTACCTATATACTGCACTACTTTTGACCAGGGCCTTTCTTTACTTTTAATCACCCGCAACCTGCATTGAGAATGACAGCTGGGCTAAGGAAACTACCTAAATCATATAAACTGGAACAGCCATCTCAGTAACAGCTGCAAAATGTCCAACTAACAGATTGGATTGCTTTAGAAAATGTATTATCTTTTTTTGTAGCATAAGATTAAAAATCAACCAATCAATGCACATATTCTGAAAAATCAACCTGCAATAGAGCATGCTGGGAAATATGATAATGATGGGCATGGTTGAGCAAACATGAATTTGTAATTTACCAACTTTAACACATTAGCTCAAATTCTAGGCCTTTTGAAGTCCTAAATTTACATAGTAATGTTGATTTAAGCCATGGGTTAAGTTGGCTTTTTTACATTTGTTGCCTTCAAAGACTAAAATGAATTTGGAATTTTACTCAAGCTTTTTCAAATTCAGCTCACTTCGAGCAGAGTTTGTTGAGTAAACAAACTTTAACAGATTAGCTCTGATTTCTCAACTTTAAATATTATTAATCATTAGTTATACTAGAGACATGAGGGGTGCCATAGTCTTGGGTCTACACCAAAAGTTAATGGTTATGTGTAGGAGGAATGTACATGGTGGATGCAGTTAAGCTTGAAATGTAGGGAAGACAATCACATGTTGGCAGGCACTGATAAAGGTGGAGAGCTGTGGATTGGTGAGGAAGGGGGTCGAGGTCAGGTCACATTAAGGGAGAAGGAACAGTTTATTGCCTGTTTCACTTAACTTCCTGCCTAGCAATAAAGATGTCATGTTTAGAGAGGAGGAGGAGACTCCGCTCAAATTGGGGTGTCTATATACTACCACTGGTGGAAGTCATATTTATGTCTGTTCAGCTGTTTGATCCTTTGGGGTGAATAAACTTGGTTGGAGCTTTCATGGTGTCCGTCAATTTCTTACTCTGATATTTAGAACAGCTCCAATTATTGTTCTTTTTTATGTCCACCCCACAGAATAACGCTGATTAAGCAATTGGTTGGCTTCTTTTTTTTTTTTTACAGAGAATGCCCCACACCCCTGACCACTAGAAATGGGAGGTAGGCAAGGTATCCCCATCTGTCTGTTTAGGCTAGACCCTTCCCAAGGTAACACAGGCAGGGGTTGCCCAGGGAGCAGAAAAAAGATTTTATCAGCCATGTCACTAGTTGCATCCTGCTTTTCTGTTAATGTAGCTGTCTAGAAACGGCAAATTATAACACAGTTCTCAGGACGACAGGGAGATGATGCTCAATTATGTTTCAAATTGTTTCAAAGATGAGTCGGAGCGCTACATGATCTGGTTGCACTCTGAGAAGAAGTCATTTGGGATGAAATGGTTGGATAATTGTTTTGTTGCCCGGTGGACATTGTAAACATGATTACTATGAGAATGATATCGTTTCTAATGTGTTTTTCTACAAGTATGTGCCATAGGCTACTATGTCTAGCCTTATACTGACCCAAAGAGTGGGTTTGCCGTAGATCTCTAGTAATGAAAATCAATTAAAGAATGATTGCTCTTCTTAAGACATTATTATTTCATTGGCAGATTTAAAAAGGGTAGGGTTGTAGGGTTGTTCCATCACAAAGTTTAGCACAGTCAGGCTCCAGTTTGCAGACTGAACGCTGTGGAGGGCTGTCTGACAGACGTGAACCCCAAGTGCGCCCCCACGGTGGCGGGTGGGCGGGCTGCCACTACACTTCAACCAGTGTAGCATACAAATAAGCCCAGCCATCTGGGACCCGTGTTGCTTTGTCACAGGCCATGACAGTCACACACAGTACAGAATAACCACAGCCCATAGGACAAACAGTACAAACACTCACTATCCACTTCTTCAATAGCACTAGAACACTGAGTGTAGGCATAACTGTGTGTGTACCCTCTGTTGCCCTGCACAGGGGGTCGGACTGTGCTTTATGTAAAGTTAAAATCATGGTTCAATGGTTGGCCTTGTCATTTTGTAATTAGTACAAACACTATTTACCAGAGCCATGTATTTAGATATATGGCTCTGCTATGTACTGATGGTTGTCTTTTTCCTCTTACTAAATCAGGGGTTACTCCAAGGACAGACCCCATAGCCTGAACATGAT
The DNA here is from genome assembly GCF_013265735.2 of Oncorhynchus mykiss. Lineage (NCBI taxonomy): Eukaryota > Metazoa > Chordata > Actinopteri > Salmoniformes > Salmonidae > Oncorhynchus > Oncorhynchus mykiss. Next base: position 16,173,755 of record NC_048572.1, read on the forward strand.
CTATCAGACTTGGGGTCCAAGCAGCAAACATTTGTATTTTGTCTAATTTAGACCCCATTTAGTCGACTGGTCGATTGTTTGGTCGATAGGCTGTTGGTCGACTGAAATTTCTTTAGTCGAGCAGTCAGTCACAATTGATTGGTCGAAGGAACAAACAACTCTCGGTCGGCCAAGCGTTTTTTTAGTCAGGGACAGCCCTGGTCTAATTAGTGCTAGCTAGCCCAGTCTTAAGTCTGGAACAATGGAACAATACAGTTTAAGAAAAATACCTAAAAAATAAGAAATAAAGTAACAATAAAGTAACAAATAATTCAAGCAGCAGTAAAATAACAATAGTGAGGCTATATACAGGGGGTACCAGTACAGAGTCAATGTGCGGGGGCACCAGTTAGTTGAGGTAATTGGCTAGCACCAGTTTTATTTATCGGCTTAATTCTTTTATAGGCCAAAAGTCGACTATTACCAGCTAACGGAAACCCTTGACAGGTGTTAAATTCTGCATTGGCTTTGATACTCTGGTTGGTTAGGGATGATCCAATTGCTGATGACTTTGTTTTGTACAACATTTTGACATCACCGCAAATTACTTCAATGATGGCCGTCTCAGACTGAAGTATGTGGTGAACGAAAAATGCAGTTTGAGCCATCAGGCAAAGAGCTGGAGGAAATGAGCGTCAGAGCTTGTTCTTGTAAAGGGCAATGCAATGGCAGCTAAAAAACGGTTATATTTGGCTCCAGAAAACGACAGTAAGCAGACCTCCTTAGTTTTCATCCCTAAATGTCACCAGCGCGATATCTGTACTTCAAACACATTTTGTTTTACCAAAGCCTAAAAGCCCACACAGTAATTAGCTTCCCCTTTCATTACTGGGATAGAGTAGGCTAATCTTGCCTGAGTTGGGGAGGATGACCACAGAAAGTTGAGTAGGATTATCTTCCCTGAGTTGGGGAGGATTCAGACTGCCCCAATCTATGAAAGTTGAGAACGTAATTATGTCATCATTGTCAGTTTGAGATGTGTCATTTTAGAGACATTTTTATAGACTTAAGAGCAGCCCACTACCCGTTGCATTTCTCAATGACTCTTTCTAATGCAAGCACTTTCATCATAACATCCTGTACATGTCGCCATGGCAGCCTGAAGGCTCATGTGCAGTTATGCACATGTGCATAAGCTATTTCAGCTGCGGGACACTGCCTGCCATACCACGACAGAGTCAACAGCTGAGACTCTAACCACACACACACACACCACACACACACACACACACACACGTCTTCCATTAGTTAGTGATAGTCAGAAACCTTGCTTAGGACATGCCATACCCGCAGTACATCAGGATATAAATATAGCCACCCTCTGAGGGGGACACAGACCCTGCCTATGCCCTGGGTTTACTGTAAAGAGACTTGTCAGGACAAATATTCCTCTCTCTCACACATGCGCATGAACACACACACACACACACACACACACACACTCAGAGGGTGTCCTGCAGGACCGGAGACATTTACAAAGACAAACTCCTCTTTCTAGGTGCATTATTCCTACCAGAAAAAAACGAAGTCCTTTTGTACTAAAACAAATGGTCGTCATTTTAGCTTTTCACTCACTGTAAAACTCATACAAAGGACAGTGAGGTCAGTGATTTCCAGCACGTCCAGCAGAGTCAGCAGTAGTGTAATAAGTGAAGAAAGACACCGTTGTTTAGGAACGGCTTCCGCACCAGTGACGCACATTTTTTGTTAGGGCAAATCAAGTCTGACATTTTTAAATCAGAAATTACAAACTTTATTCGCCTTTTTAAACCTTGAATACACTACAAGTTTGCATTCTGTACTGTGCAGGAAAATTTGCAGCCACAAAAGAGTGATCAAATTAAGATCCTACATCTGTAAGGAATAGTTATTTTATCTGCTCTGGGCACTCCTAAAAGGAGAAAGTGACGAGTAGACTGTTCGTGAGGATATCAAACTCACATAGCCTAGTAATGCATGGTGTGCAGTGCACCTGAGGGAAAACGCCGTCCTCTGCCAATTTATCCTCTCCTGTTGGTCAGGAGAAAAACAGTGTGTATGTTCATGTCTCTGTGCCAGCAAGCTTGTGAGCATGAGTAAGCATGCTTACTTGTACATGTTTGCGTGCGTCCGTGTAGTTGTCTCTGCATAAAAGTCATGCTATTTTGGCATCGTTTATGTTCCCAGCTGACATGCACGTGGCTGAAGCCCCATATATTGTATCCAGCAAGCATTCGTGGCTGAAGCATATTGTTTTCCTTACGCTGTAAGCAGCCCACAGCTGAATGTAATTGGGGACCCCTCCAATCCAGCAAGCCTACAAGGCTGCTAGGGAACTTGACTTATGGCTCCCAGCATTTCATGATGCTGATGGTCATTATAACTCTGGCACTTCTGACTGAGCTATGTCTCTCATTATACATTTCTGTTCCGTACATTTACGAGAAGTAATGTGTGTGTAGGCTATAACAAACTGCCGTCTCACACTCGCTCTTATTTATATATATAAATATATACACTGCTCAAAAAAATAAAGGGAACACTTAAACAACACAATGTAACTCCAAGTCAATCACATTTCTGTGAAATCAAACTGTCCACTTAGGAAGCAACACTGATTGACAATAAATGGAAATTATAGGCAATTAGCAAGACACCCCCAATAAAGGAGTGGTTCTGCAGGTGATAAACACAGACCAATTCTCAGTTCCTATGCTTCCTGGCTGATGTTTTGGTCACTTTTGAATGCTGGCGGTGCTTTCACTCTAGTGGTAGCATGAGACTGAGTCTACAACCCACACAAGTGGCTCAGATAGTGCAGCTCATCCAGGATGGCACATCAATGCAAGCTGTGGCAAGAAGGTTTGCTGTGTCTGTCAGCGTAGTGTCCAGAGCATGGAGGCGCTACCAGGAGACAGGCCAGTACATCAGGAGACGTGGAGGAGGCCGTAGGAGGGCAACAACCCAGCAGCAGGACCGCTACCTCTGCCTTTGTGCAAGGAGGAGCAGGAGGAGCACTGCCAGAGCCCTGCAAAATGACCTCCAGCAGGCCACAAATGTGCATGTGTCTGCTCAAACGGTCAGAAACAGACTCCATGAGGGTGGTATGAGGGCCCGACGTCCACAGGTGGGATTTTGCTTACAGCCCAACACCGTGCAGGACGTTTGGCATTTGCCAGAGAACACCAAGATTGGCAAATTGGCGCCCTGTGCTCTTCACAGATGAAAGCAGGTTCACACTGAGCACATGTGACAGACGTGACAGTCTGGAGACGCCGTGGAGAACGTTCTGCTGCCTGCAACATCCTCCAGCATGACCGGTTTGGCAGTGGGTCAGTCATGGTGTGGGGTGGCATTTCTTTGGGGAGCCGCACAGCCCTCCATGTGCTCGCCAGAGGTAGCCTGACTGCCATTAGGTACCGAGATGAGATCCTCACACCCTTTGTGAGACCATATGCTGGTGCGGTTGGCCCTGGGTTCCTAATGCAAGACAATGCTAGACCTCATGTGGCTGGAGTGTGTCAGCAGTTCCTGCAAGAGGAAGGCATTGATGCTATGGACAGGCCCGCCCGTTCCCCAGACATGAATCCAATTGAGCATATCTGGGACATCATGTCTCGCTCCATCCACCAACGCCACGTTGCACCACAGACTGTCCAGGAGTTGGCGGATGCTTTAGTCCAGGTCTGGGAGGAGATCCCTCAGGAGACCATCCGCCACCTCATCAGGAGCATGCCCAGGCGTTGCAGGGAGGTCATACAGGCACGTGGAGGCCACACACACACTACTGAGCCTCATTTTGACTTGTTTTAAGGACATTACATCAAAGTTGGATCAGCCTGTAGTGTGGTTTTCCACTTAAATTTTGAGTGTGACTCCAAATCCAGACCGCCATGGGTTGATAAATTTGATTTGCATTGATAATTTTTGTGTGATTTTGTTTTCAGCACATTCAACTATGTAAAGAAAAAAGTATTTAATAAGAATATTTCATTCATTCAGATCAAGGATGTGTTATTTTAGTGTTCCCTTTATTTTTTTGAGCAGTGTATATATATATATATATATATATATATATATATATATATATATATATATATATATATTCTACACAGTTTGTGCGTCCTGCCTATTGCTTTTCCGCCCAGGCCAGTGACAGGTTTGAAGAACGATCAGATTAGGAGTTGCAGCAGAGGGATTGCTAGACCATTAAATAGCCGGGATCAAAGTTGTCCTCAGCCCCTCAAAGCAGCAGAGATGTCATTAGAGCTCTAACCGAGGGGGAAAATCAAGCTGTTTGATCAAAGTCATGTTATGAGGAGACAAAGCCCGTAGTCACCGGTGCGCCGGTAAATTGCCACCCCTTTCTGCAGTCCTAGATGGACTCTCACACACTCTGCTGATGAGCACTAGAGCAAACACGTGACAACCTCTCTAGGCAGACTGCAGAGAATATATAGAAGCACAATCATAGACCCTGAAGTGATTTCCTACTTCTGTGTCTTTACTGAGAGCCTTGTTAAATAACATGGCCATTTTTATTTCAAAGTTTGCATTACATTTTCCAAACAAATCTGTAATTGAAAACTAAAGAAAAGAGCTAGGTAAGCTGATGCCTCTCTCTCGTTGCACTCCACAAGGAGACTGTTACGCGAATGCAGTAAGCCAAGGTAAGTTGCTAGCTAGCATTAAACTTATCTTATAAAAAACAATCAATCATAATCACTAGTTAACTAGACATGGTTGATGATATTACTAGATATTATCTAGTGTGTCCTGCGTTGCATATAATCTGACTGAGCATACAAGTATCTAAGTATCTGACTGAGCGGTGGTAGACAGAAGTAGGCGCGTAAACATTCATTCAAACAGCACTTTCGTGCGTTTTGCCAGCAGTTCTTCGTTGTGCGTCAAGCATTGTGCTGTTTATGACTTCAAGACTATCAACTCCCGAGATGAGGCTGGTGTAACCGAAGTGAAATGGCTAGCTAGTTATCTCACGCTAATAGCGTTTCAAACATCACTCGCTCTGAGCCTTCTAGTAGTTGTTCCCCTTGCTCTGCATGGGTGGTGGCTGTTGTCGTTGTGTTGCTGGTTCGAGCTCAGGGAGGAGCGAGGAGAGGGATGGAAGCGATACTGGCAATACTAAAGTAAGAACATCCAATAGTTGAGGCGGCAGGGTAGCCTAGTGGTTGGAGTGTTGGACTAGTAACCAAAAGGTTGCAAGTTCAAATCCCCGAGCTGAGAAGGTACAAATCTGTCGTTCTGCCCCTGAACAGGCAGTTAACCCACTATTCCTAGGCCGTCATTGAAAATAAGAATTTGTTCTTAACCGATTTGCCTAGTTAAATAAAAATAGTCAAAGGTTAATGAAATACAAATGGTATAGAGGGAAATAGTTCTATAATAACTAAAACGTATTACCTGGGAATATTGAAGACTCATGTTAAAAGGAACCACCAGCTTTCATATGTTCTGAGCAAGGAACTGAAACGTTAGCTTTCTTATTCTCCAACAATTTGTTTTGCATTATTTAAACCAAATTGAAAATGTTTTATTATTTACTTGAGGCTTAATTGATTTTATTGATGTTATATATTAAGTTAAAATAAGTGTTAATTCAGTATTGTTGTAATTGTCATTATTACAAATAAATACATTTTAAAAATCGGCCGATTAATCCGTATCGGCTTTTTTTGGTCCTCCAATAATCGGTATCGGTATCGGCGTTGAAAAATCATAATTGTTCGACCTCTACTGGGGAGTATTACCATACCCTCTCTCTGGTGGTCTCCTATGTGCCTTCTCAAAACACAGAAGTGTCTAGACTACAAGTACACCCCCTGGACAGGATGCTAGTCAGGGCTTTACCCCCAATCCATCTCCTTAATGCTGAGTGCAGAGAGCCATCCGGCCCATTCTTTGTGTTTGTGACTCGACCAGGAAGCTATGTGTCATCTGTTTTGTGGTTCTGGGTACATGAGTCAGGGTTCAGGTTGCACTGTGTCCTGTCCTGTCCTGTCCTGCCACTTGCTGGCTGACTGGGAGCTGAACCGCAGGACTGACATGTTGAGGGCAGACAGACTGACTACACTGACTGACTGCTCTGGGCTTTTTAGGAATAAACAGACCTGATAAAGAGAGCAGAGGTGCCTGGGTAAGGACCGGCCGGGGAGAGAGGTGACTGAGGAGAAGGTGGACTGGACTCACTGTGGTGTCAGGCCCTCAAGCAGGTGGGCAGGTAGCCAGAGGAGGCTATAGCGTGTGGAGTATCTAGCTATCAATACACCGTTATTTGGGGAAATGGATGGAATATTGAATAGTGCAGTTCAACCCATGTTGAAATAAGCCCCTCAGAAGGTTGATGTTACACTCATCCAGTGAGTCAACATCTAGATATTCACTACATCACATCGGTTCTGACTGAGCCAAGACCTCAAGAGACTGTTTCCTAAAGAACTGCAAAGTAATTTTCTTCCGCAGAGAATAGCCTAGATTTGAATAGTGTGGATTTTGAGACAAGCTTAAGGAGCTTGATGTTTTTTTTGTCTTGTAACAAAGTAAATGTTCTCACACTAGAAGCGGTCAAGTTGCAGTAGTATAGAACTCGGAGAATGCATTCGTGGATGAGATGGGATCGATTAGCTGTCAGAGAAATCGTTGTATTGTCAGTCCACCGCCTTGAAAGACACTCTAACGAGTGGCTTTCTCTGAGGGAGAAGAAAAATCAATTCCTTGTCTTGAGCTGGGGTGATGACGGCAGTGTGAGCTAGTGTTGTCCAACTCTGTAGTGCTGGCTACAATAGGCCAGATCAGATGGCTATCAGGAAGGATTTTATTCACTAAGCCTATCTGCTCTGCTCTTCTCTGCGCTCCACAGTTTGCACAGACGTCATGACATAAAATGGGATTGTAAAGACAGGACCAACTGTCCTGGCAAGAAGCCATTTTTAGGCAGCGGTTGTTTGTTTTTGCTGAAAGAGATTTATTGTAACTTATCGTGATTTATGGTCCAGGAGATGTTTTTTATCACATTCACACCTCATAGCTGCACAGATCATTTATCTGCTTGATGATGCTTATGAATGACTTTCACAGCAGAGCATAACATTATTTACAATACAGTGTAGTACAATGCATTATAACACATGTTCATGATTGAAATGGGAGTTCAAAAGTTCACTTTTTGAATGATTTGAAATGGGTACTGGTTATCTCTTGGCTGCTGAAATAAGGTGACTTATGCTAAGTGTAAGCCTATCAACCATTCTTTCTTGATAGCCAAGTGACCTCGACCCCAAAGGCTATTCAATTTACAAAATCGGATTTAAAAGTTTGGAAGAGTAACCCTCCAATAATGCTGCCTGCTGGCAAGTTTCGTTTGACATTTTGATTTGAACTCTCTACTATTTTGGATTGTACAGCGAATCTGCCACAGAAACAAGCTTTGTCGTTTTGATGAAATGGCGCTTAAGTAAAGTTAACAGTGTTTGTGATGAATGTCTATTTGCTTTTGTGGTGTTAGCTCTGTTCTGAAATGAGCAAACGCTACCTGAGTATATTGTACATCCGCCAAAACAGACATTCTATATATAGTCTCTGTATATTGTTTCATAGTTGACTAGACGTAGAGTACTTTGAATATTAGATTCTAGGCATCATTGGTCTATCCACAGTGCATATTCATTCTGTTCAGGCCACATTGGAGGCTGTTTTACCATTACCCATTTTAACCATCAGTCGATCACCTTTTCTGTCCTTCTCTAGCAGTTAAATAATTTTGTAATGATTGCCTAGCCAAAATCTTGAACAGCCACATTACATCAGGAAGGTTGTGTTTTAAGTGGCCAGTGACAGCGTAGCCTGCTGGAGTTAGTCAGGGCACCATCAGGCCCGTTTTTCTTCTAAATATGGTCTATTAAAGAGATTCAGAGGGATAACAGAACAGAGAAGATATCCAACTGATCCCAAATGAGTCCCACTTTCAAGGAGTGAGGCTGCAGTGGAGCAGGTTGAGAGCTTCAAGTTCCTTGGTGTCCACATCACCAACAAACTATCATGTTCCAAACACACCAAGACAGTCGTGAAGAGGGCACGATAAAGCCTATTCCCCCTCAGGACACTGAAAATATTTGGCATGGGTCCTCAGATCCTCAAAAGGTTCTACAGCTGCACCATCAAGAGCAAGGTAACCTGACTGGTTACATCACTTCCTGTTATGGCAACTGCTCGGCCTCCGACCGCAAGGCACTACAGAGGGTAGTGCGAACGGCCCAGTACATCACTGGGGCCAAGCGTCCTGCCATCCAGGACCTCTTTAAGAGGTGGTGTCAGAGGAAGGCCCTAAAAATTGTCAAAGACTCCAGCCACACTAGTCATAGACTGTTCCCTCTGCTACTGCACGGCAAGTGTTACCGGAGCGCAAAGTCTAGGTCCAAAGGTCTTCTTAACAGCTTCTACCTCCAAGCCATAAGACTCCTGAACAGCTAATCAAAGAGCTACCCAGACCCCTCTTACACTGCTGCTACTCTGTTTATTATCTATGCATAGTCACTTTAACTCTACCTAAATGTACATATTACTTCAATTACCTTGACTAACCAGTGCCCCCTCACATTGACTCTGTACCGGTACTCCCTGATTATAGCCTCGCTACTGTTATTTTACTGCTGCTGTTTAGTTATTTGTTACCTTTACTTTCAAAAAAAAAAATTACTTAAGAAAAAAAAGTTTGAACTTCTTAAAACATTATTGGTTAAGGGCTTGTAAGTAGGCATTTCACTGTAAGGTCTACACCTTTTGTATTCGGCGCATGTGACGAATAACATTTGATTTGATTTGAAATGGCACTATATTTGCTATATAGTCCACAACTTTTGACCAGGACCAATAGGGCTCTGGTCAAAGGTAGTGCACTATGTGCAGCCATTTGGGACAAAAGTAGTGCACTATAAGGATTGTGGATGCAGACCAAAGTCCTGGGGCTTCATTTGTCAATATTGGGTAGGACTATTCTAAAATACTACTAAAATGCTACTTACGAACGGAGTTTATAATGTTCGTACGCATAGAAGTGTGATTTATCACAGTCCCACGAGCATCATAGCACACTGGTAGGAGAACTTTTGATAAATACCAATTGTTCTCAGTGCTTGTGCATGACTATTTACATTTTGAAACGCCCCTAATTAACCATATATGGTCAATCATCCCTTTAATACCCTTTACAACACTGTATCATGAAATAGCCTACAAAGGTGCAACTGAAAAAAACAAAGAAAAAAGGCTGTAGTAGAGGTGCTAGTGTCAGATTATTTTTATTTAACCTTTATTTAACCAGGTAAGACCCATCGAGGTTAAAACCTATTTTACGAGGGCGACCTGGCAAGAAGACTAAACAGGGAAGGAGCAGCATGTACATAAAATACTAAATACACACAAACGACAAAGTGTCATAAGTTACAGATACAATTGAAGATTAGAAACAACTGCAGCTATCACAATCCAATTGAGTACAACCAAGGTTTTATTTGGCTCGCTCAGTTGTGGTTTGACCAGTAAAACTGCTACAAAGAGAGGACCATTAGGACAATTCAAGTTGCTTTACGATGGCAAATATACTTCAAATGAGTAAGCAACACACCAATAAGCCATCCATCCAGCTGTAGAGACAGCTTCCTGCTGTGGGCATATTGCTGATCTGCAGAATGAACGAGTCGTACATTAAACCTGGTCACCTTGCCACCACATTCAGCAGCGTTTTTTGAGCATCACATAATAGTGGAATCATTTTCTGTTCGTTTTGGGATGGTGCTTTTATGGTGATGTGGGCGTCATCTGTTGCTCTGTTTGTAGGCTATTTGGGAACCCATTGATGACAGAAACCCCCCTTGACTTTAACCTGCTGTGCGATGGTGTCTAGAAATTGTATGTTAGTTCATTTTGCTGAAGATTGCAACCAAAACATTAGCTCATCGAGGGATGTGAGATGCCGATAGCACTTTGATGTGCAACAGAATAGCATATATTTCTGAAATCCTCACAAAGATCCTATATGATTGGTTTTGGGAAACGGTATCTTATGAGCCAATCTGTACCCTCTGCGAAAAAGTCCCACCTGTCTCTAAAAACATGCTCTCTGCGAAATGCAGCGTGTGCCAAATCTTCCAACAGAGCAATATCAGCCATCTTTCATTTCCCATTATCTCAGTCTTTTATAGTATTTCAATGATGGATTCACTTTCACACGTGCCCTGTGAGTCTCCTCTGAACAGTTGATGTTGCGATATGTCTGTTACTTGAAGTATTTATTTGGGCTTCAATTTCTGAGGCTGGTAACTCTAATGAACTTATCCTCTGCAGCAGAGGTAACTCTGGGTCTTCCTTTCCTGTGGCTGTCCTCGTGAGAGCCAGTTTCATCATAGCGCTTGATTGTTTTTGCGACTACTCTTGAAGAAACTTTCAAAGTTAATTAAAATGCATTCCTGGTGACTACCTCATGAAGCTGGTTGAGAGAATACCAACAGCTTTGAGTGTTCAAAGCTGTCAAAAAGTAGAAAATAGTAAAAAAATACTTTTGACTGGTACTGTATGTATTTTCCCATTCTATACCCTTTAGACAGCTCTATTGTGCCTCCCACATCACTGTTTCTTTCTCTCACTCTCTCTCAATCTGTCTTTATTTCTCTCTCTGAATCTCTCTCCGAATCTCTCTCTCAATCTGTCTTTATTTCTCTATCTGAATCTCTCAATCTCTCTCTGAATCTCTCTCTGAATCTCTCTCTCAATCTGTCTTTATTTCTCTCTCTGAATCTCTCTCTCAATCTCTCTCTCTCAATCTGTCTTTATTTCTCTCTCTGAATCTCTCTCTGAATCTCTCTCTGAATCTCTCTCTGAATCTGTCTTTATTTCTCTCTCTCTGAATCTCTCTCTGAATCTCTCTCTCAATCTGTCTTTATTTCTCTCTCTGAATCTCTCAATCTCTCTCTGAATCTCTGAATCTCTCACTGAATCTCTCTCTCAATCTGTCTTTATTTCTCTCTCTGAATCTCTCTCCGAATCTCTCTCTCAATCTGTCTTTATTTCTCTCTCTGAATCTCTCTCCGAATCTCTCTCTCAATCTGTCTTTATTTCTCTCTCTGAATCTCTCAATCTCTCTCTGAATCTCTCTGAATCTCTCACTGAATCTCTCTCTCAATCTGTCTTTATTTCTCTCTCTGAATCTCTCTCTGAATCTCTCTCTCAATCTGTCTTTATTTCTCTCTGAATCTCTCTCTGAATCTCTCTCTGAATCTCTCTCTGAATCTGTCTTTATTTCTCTCTCTGAATCTCTCTCTCAATCTCTCTCTGAATCTCTCTCTCAATCTGTCTTTATTTCTCTCTCTGAATCTCTCTCTGAATCTCTCTCTCAATCTGTCTTTATTTCTCTCTGAATCTCTCTCTCAATCTCTCTCTGAATCTCTCTCTGAATCTGTCTTTATTTCTCTTTCTGAATCTCTCTCTGAATCTCTCTCTGAATCTCTATCTCAATCTGTCTTTATTTCTCTCTCTGAATCTCTCTCTGAATCTCTCTCTCAATCTGTCTTTATTTCTCTCTCTGAATCTCTCTCTCAATCTCTCTCTGAATCTCTCTCTGAATCTGTCTTTATTTCTCTCTCTGTCTCTCTCTCTGAGATTGTGATAGCTGGCTCTGCAGTCAGGAGACTACATACTGTCCCTCTCTCTAACGGTAACGAGCCCCAGGTCTAATCAAACGGACGATTTGAATTTAACAAATTTACTGTACTTATTATCGTAGCAAATGCACTGATACAGGGAAATTATATGTAGCCTGTCAAGATATGTTGCATGAATTCACAATGGAAATACAATTACATCAACATTTTTTTTTTAAATTATTAGTCCTACGCTCACAATTTCACAAATGTATCTCTTTCTCTCGCAATCTGTCTCGTTCGCTCTCTGTTTTCACCATCGTCTCACCAATTCTCTTTTTTTTCTCTTGCTTGCTCGCTCTCTCTCGCTCTCTTTCTCGCTTTCTCTCATGCTCTTTCTCGCTTTCTCTCGCTCTCTTTCTCGCTTTCTCTCGTGCTTTCTCTCTCTGAATTTGAGAGCTGGCTCTGCAATCAGAGGGACCGTATGTACTGTCCTAAAGGTAATGAGCCGATTTGAATTCCGTTCAGGGTCCACTTCATTATCTCAATCCTCTGATGCTATCAAGGTTTAAGCACATAATGATGAGAATCCCTGTAGAGTAGGGTTGGGCGATATCCAGATTTAATAAACTGTATCGACCAAGCCTACTGTAGAGTAGACAGACAGATAGATCCAGTGCAACACTGAAGGCCCCTCACAGTGCTGTGTTGAGAGGTAGGATTCCTGGTGCTCCCATTTATAGAAGCACCAGGAGACCAATCCAAGGCCCTACTAATGACAGTAGCAGAAAGTTACTACTTCCTGAGGGGAGAGGAGTGACAGAATAGTGCACAGAACCCCCACTGATCGAGGTGTTGCAGTACATTTCGGGACTTCCTCTACATTTTGTTTCCTCACCTGCTGTAATATTAATGGACAAATCTTGTACAATCTTGTTTTCTATGATGCAACCTATTAGGGGAATGGATTGGGTTGTGAAACATTTCTAAGCGTTTTGAATTCTGTAGTCAATTGATCATGCTTTCCCAGGTTGTTGTGGTTTGGGAATGCACCTTTTAACAGTAGGACAGCCACCTGAGATGTGACAGGAGACGTCATTGCGGCGGCAATATTGAGAATAAAACATGAGCACCCCAGGAAGGTGAGGTGTATGTACGTGCTCTAACCCTGATGGGCTCTGAGTGAGCCTGAAAGGAGAGAGTATGCCACATCCTGTCAGCTCTCTGGAGGCTGCTCGCCTGGAGCCGCACCTGACAGCCATCTGGCTGCTAATGTATTCACTGACACTCGACACACACACACATGCACACACACACACAAACGCTAACCACAGACACACACACACAACAGTCACATACACAAACACTACAATCACACACAGCACACACAACTACACACACACAACTACACAAACATATGCACACAGTGACTTCTTATTGCCTCAAAGTACACATCTTGCATAAATCCAACTTTTTGTAGTTCACTTTTTGTCAATAGTTTTTCTGCCTTTAACTTCAGTTGAGTAGATCATTATTTCATTGCCCTTTTTACTAGCCTGTACAATTATATAGCCGAACTGTATCTTTTATTGCAGCTTTCCTTGAGAGGTTGAGTACAAATATTAACAATGAAGAGCGAGATGCCTCTAGCTTGTTCTTTATTCCAGACATGTAGTTTACTTTCATTTCCTGTGTGATGTGTGTTTTCCAGGGGGAGAGCAGTGAGGAGTCTGTCCAGGTTGACGTGTCCCAGTACGAAAACTCCTTCTACCTGGTCTGGCTCCTGGAGCAGCTCCTACATGGACCTCCAGGGGCCGCAGTGGGGCCAGGACACCAATGAACGTAGGAGCAGAGGGCCCTGCTGGGCAGCCTGGAACACAGCATCCTTCTCCTGTCTGACTTCCCCTGTTTAGCCTACATGTGGAGGATAGGGGCTCTCCTCGCCCCCTCTGTTCCAGGAACGAGCATGGCGCCACCACGGCCACACAGGCGTGTAATTCCACCTCCAGGATGTTTCCACTTCAAAGGGCTGCAGAAGTTGGTTGAGATACAGTCCATTTGACTGACATGACAGGATTGAAGAGACAGGACTTAACAAACTGGAGAAGGAGGTGGTGGGAGGTGCGTTATTCATTGAGGTTGGCTACCTCTTCAGAAGAATAATCTATAAATAGTGTGGCGCTAAACCAAAGCCTGTCATTATTCTTGTTGGGAAAAGTGTGGCAATTAAACAATAAGACCCGAGGGGGTGTGGTACAGTATATGGCCAATACACCACAGCTAAGGGCTGTTCTTAGGCACAACTCAACACGGAGTGCCTGGACACAGCCCTTAGCCGTGGGGGTTTGTGTTATTGGGGCGGCAGGGAAGCCTAGTGGTTAGAGCGTTGGACTAGTAACCGAAAGGTTGCAAGTTCATATCCCCGAGCTGACAAGGTACAAATCTGTCGTTCTGCCCCTGAACAGGCGGTTAACCCACTGTTCCTAGGCCGTCATTGAAAATAAGAATTTGTTCTTAACTGACTTGCCTAGTTAAATAAATAAAGGTCAAATAAATATATGGCAAATATACCAAGGTGCCTTACTGCTATTATAAACTGGATACCAAGGTAATTAGAGCAGTAAAAATGATTGTTTTGACATGCCTGTGGTATACTGTCTTATTTACCATGGCTTTCAGCCACTCAGCATTCAGGGCTCAAACCACAGTATATAATGTGAAATAGACTATTGTGGCTGGCATTAGAATTACAATGGAAAGCATTATTATTTATTTATTTACAGACTGTGTGAATGTAGAATGGATATACTGAGTGCTGTATGAGCTGGAATATCTTACTGTAAAGAAGGTATGTCCGGAAAGTTTTTAGGCATTTACATTTTCATTTGTTGATTCTATTAGCAAGATGTAGTGAAGCAATTTTACAAATGGATTTGAAAATAAATCAAATCCAAAATGTTCCTATTCCAGATTGTATCCTTGCTTCAAGTCCAGGTAAATATTTAGTTACTGGACTTTGATATAAGTGTTTATAGAAATATGTACTGATATTTAAGACATGATTGTATAGAGATTGTCATTCGAGTCTGACTTGTAGTGTTCTAGAGCAGCAATACAGTAAGTCTTGTAGTGTTCTATAGGAGGGATACAGTAAGTCTGACTTGTAGTGTTCTATAGGAGGGATACAGTAAGTCTGACTTGTAGTGTTCTATAGGAGGGATACAGTAAGTCTGAGTTGTTGTAGTGTTCTATAGGAGGGATACAGTAAGTCTGACTTGTAGTGTTATATAGGAGGGATACAGTAAGTCTGACTTGTTGTAGTGTTCTATAGGAGGGATACAGTAAGTCTGACTTGTTGTAGTGTTCTATAGGAGGGATACAATAAGTCTGACTTGTAGTGTTCTATAGGAGGGATACAGTAAGTCTGACTTGTAGTGTTCTATAGGAGGGATACAGTAAGTCTGACGTGTAGTGTTCTAGAGCAGCAATACAGTAAGTCTGACTTGTTGTAGTGTTCTATAGGAGGGATACAGTAAGTCTGACTTGTAGTGTTCTATAGGAGGGATACAGTAAGTCTGACTTGTAGTGTTCTATAGGAGGGATACAGTAAGTCTGACGTGTAGTGTTCTAGAGCAGCAATACAGTAAGTCTGACTTGTTGTAGTGTTCTATAGGAGGGATACAGTAAGTCTGACTTGTTGTAGTGTTCTATAGGAGGGATACAGTAAGTCTGACTTGTTGTAGTGTTCTATAGGAGGGATACAGTAAGTCTGACTTGTTGTAGTGTTCTATAGGAGGGATACAGTAAGTCTGACTTGTTGTAGTGTTCTATAGGAGGGATACAGTAAGTCTGACTTGTTGTAGTGTTCTATAGGAGGGATACAGTAAGTCTGACTTGTTGTAGTGTTCTATAGGAGGGATACAGTAAGTCTGACTTGTTGTAGTGTTCTATAGGAGGGATACAGTATGTCTGATTTACTGCCATGTTCTATAGCAGCGATGGCTGTGTCCTAACAGACTGAACAGGTTATATTAGTGCTGCATGACCCTCCCCAGTTTGTTATCCTCTTCTAAATAGCTGTGGACGGGAGGTGAGGCAGACGGCCTGTGATGACTGCCAGATCTGCTATGTTTGCCCCGGCTGTAACCCAGTTTATTTGTGTTGTGTGTAATTAATGGTCATGAGTTCAAATCGCTGTACAACTTAATACATTTGCATCTCAAATGGCACCCTACTCTTAGAAAAAAGGGTTCCAAAAGGGTTCTGCGGCTGTCCCTATATGAGAACACTTTTTGGTTCCAGGTAAAACTCTTTTGGGTAGAACTGGAACCAAAAGGGGTTCTTCATATGGGGACAGCCGCAGAACCCTTTTTTTCTAAGAGTGTAGGGGAAAGCCGAATACCTTAGATGGGGAAAAAAGATGCTAAGAGTGTATTCCCTATATAGTGCACTACCAGGGCAAAAGTATATAGGGAATAGTGTGCAGTTTGAGGCGGTGCATAGAGAATGACTAGCGCTCTGAGAAGCCCTGGCTCTGCTGGTAGGCATTACTCCCATTGTTTCTGTCTCTGTGTCCCTGCCTGCCTCACTGCCTGTGATCTCCTCATCTTTCATATCCTGTTGCTAGCAGGGCCAGGAAGGATTCGCCTGCAGAGAAAAAAACGACAGCTTTTACGTGCCTAGACATCTAATGTGTTTTGGTTCAAAGGGAAACAGAAATATAAAGGAGGCAGGCAGAAATATCTCATTGCATACGTACATGCAATGACCAAGGCACTAAGATAAAACACATCTCTATGGGCAAAAGACGTACATGGTTGCTACTTGCGTCATTGTTAGGCCACACTCTTCATAGAATTACATAGAACACTGAACTGCATGATCTCTATGGCGCTCTCTTTGTGCAGAGGCATTATCCTCCGTTAATACGTCAAAAGCAAACGACAGTGCAGTGAAGGTAGAGTCCGTAGAATTTACAAAGATAATTAATTCTATCATCATTCTAATTCGGTGGTAGAGTCATCGGCCAGGTGATGCTGCACTAAGACAGGCTGAATGTCAAGGTAACCAGATGCAAAGCCTGGAATACAGTGCCTTCAAGTATTCACACCCCTTTACTTTTTCAAAATGTTGTGTTACAGCCTGAATTTAAAATGGGAAAACATTTACATTTTGTCACTGTTTTTAGATATTTTTTTACAAATGAATTTAAAAAATGTAAGCTGAAGTGATCTTGAGTCGATAAGTATTCAACTACTTTGTTATGGCAAGCCTCATTTTTAAGTTACATAATACGTTGCATGAACTCACTCTGTGTGCAATAATAGTGTTTAAAAACATTTTTAATGACTATCTCATCTCTGTACCCTACACATATACAATTATCTTTAAGGTCCCTCAGTCAAGCAGTGAATTTCAAACATGGACTCAACCACAGACGAAGGAGGTTTTCCAGTGCCTTGTAAAGAAGGGCACCTATTAGTAGATGGGTAAAAAAAAAAAACAGACTTTGAATATTTCTTTGAGCATGGTGAAATTATTTATAACACTTTGGATGGTGTATCAATGCATCCAGTCACTACATAGATACAGCCATCCTTCCTAACTCAGTTGCCAGAGAGGAAGGAAACCGATCAGGGATTTCACCATGAGGCCAACGGTGACTTTAAATCAGTTAGAGTTTAATGCCTGTAATAGGAGAAAAATGGATGGATCAACAACACTGTAGTTACTCCACAATACTAAACTAATTGACAGAGTGAAAAGAAGGAAGTCTGTACAGAATACAAATATTACAGAACATGCATCCTGTTTGCAACAAGGAACTAAATACAGCAAAAAATGTGTCAAATCAATTAACTTTTTGTCCTGAATACAACGTGGTATGTTACTGAGTACCACTCTCAATATTTTTTTGCATAGTGGTGGCTGCATTGTTATGTGTATGTTTGTAATCGTTAAGGATTGGGGATTTTTTTCAGGATGATACATTAATGGAATGGAGCTAAGCAAATAGAAAATAGTAAAAATAAAGAAAAACCCTTGAATGAGTAGGTGTTGTAAAACTTTTGACCGGTAGTGTATAGTACTTCGTCACTACACCCCCACCTGACTCCAGATCCTGGCCAAGGTTGTATCCAGCTTAAATCCATGTTATAGTGAGGCTTTATCCAGCCAGTTTGTCTTTTAGTTTCGGTCACTTTAACCCTAGAGGTAATGGCACCTCTAGGGTTAAAGTGACTGAAATACAATGTAGCACCTATATACACACACACACACACAGGCAGGCAGCTCTACTTGTCTCTGTATTGCCTTTTCCTTGACCAAGTCCTAGAGGATTTTCCTCGTACCTTAAAGGTCACAACTAGGATAGTGCACTATAAAGGGAATAGCGTGCCATTTGGGACACAACCCTAAAGGTGCATGCACAGGTGAACCATACATCTCTGTTTATAGATCACTGTCGACGGGCGCAAATACTCTCCTATCAGAGTAGAGGATTTAACCACGACACACAAAAGAGACACTGAATGATTCCCTCATCTCTAATGTGAGATCAAGGTTTAATGTTCAACCAATTATGCTATAAGATTAATAAAATATTGATAATGAAAAACATGACTCCTCTAAAACATATTTTTCAGCAAGGTTTCACGCACAATATTTATTAGACTAATCTTTAAAACCTCTATGGGATCGGTGTCCCACCCACGAGCTAACGTAGGCTAATGTGATTAGCATGAGGTTGTAAGTAACAAGAACATTTCCCAGGACATAGACATTTCTGATATGGGCATATAGCTTAAATTCTTGTTCATCTAACTGCACTGCCCAATTTACAGTAGCTATTACAGTGAATGAATACCATGCTATTGTTTGAGGAGAGTGCACAGTTATGAACTTGAAAATGTATTAATAAACCAATTAGGCACATTTGGGCAGTCTTGATACAACATTTTGAACAGAAATGCAATGGTTGAATCAGTCTAAAACTTTGCGGATACACTGATGCCATCTAGTGGCCAAAATCGAAATTGCACCTAACCTGGAATAGTACATTATGGCCTTTCTCTTGCATTTCAAAGATGATGGGACAAAAAAAAATGTTTTTCTTTGGATTGTCTTTTACCAGATCTAATGTGTTATTCTCCTACATTTCACATTTCCACAAACTTCAAAGTATTTCCTTTCAAATGGTATCAATGATATGCATATCCTTGCTTCAGGTCCTGAGCTACAGGGTCCGATCCTTAAGAGAGAGTTACCCCAAATGACAAAATGACATTGGTTTTGGTTTTGCTTTATACTGCTTACAGGGTATGTAAATCAATATGTCATTTGGTTGAACTATCCATTTACCATAGTGTAATTACTATATGAGCTGTTGACAAAAATGACTCCAAGGCCAAGCACTTAAAATTAACTTTTTGCAACCCTGATTAACTTATAAGACTGATGTCATTGATGTCTGCTTGGTCCATATGCTTGTTTTTTTAAGTTATAGAAAACCAATTTTATTTTGCAGCTGTTTTGGACATCAACAATAATATATTTACTGAATGTAATTATTTAATTACTACAAAGCTATTACCATCCTGAGTTGAAACATTAAAGCCCATTCATTAGGGGTCAGAGAAAGGATTATGAACCTCAGGAAATGTCAGTTGAATGTGAACCAGCAGATCAAAAGTCTATCTACTTTGAAAAGTTGCAATATAAAGGGGTGGAGAGATATTTAATTTTATAATAATCTGTAGAATACCATTTTATTTAACCTTTATTTAATCAAGAAAATACCTGTGAGGTTAGAAACAATCTATACAATTTATAATAAATAAATGGTTCCATTTATATTAAACTTACTGTACAGGCCATAAACAACATACATTATAAAGTCAACTCTGATATATAGTGTATTACTGACTATACAGTATATTACTTACTATACAGTATATACTTACTATACATATATTACTGACTATACAGTATCTTACTGACTATACATATATTACTGACTATACAGTATCTTACTGACTATACATATATTACTGACTATACAGTATCTTACTTACTACAGTGCCCTCCATTAATATTGGCACCCTTGGTAAATATGAGCAAAACGGGCTATGATTTTTTTTAATTTACTGTTTATCCTCTTGGTCTTTCATTTAAAAAATCTAACCTTTTTAATTCAAGTAAAATAATTTAAAGAAAAAATGTATTCTTATCATGAAACAAATATTTTTATCAAATATGTGTGCCACAGTTATTGGCACCCCTTCATTCAATACTGTGTGCAACCTCCCTTTGCCAAGATAACAGTTCTGAGTCTTCTTCTATAATGTGTAATGAGGTTGGAGAACACATGGCAAGAGATCTGAGACCATTCCTCCATACAGAATCTCTCCAGATCCTTAGGATTCTGAGGTCCACGCTTGTGGACTCTCCTCTTCAGCTCATCCCACAGGTTTAGGCCAGGGGACTGGGATGGCCATGGCAAAACCTTGATTCTGTGGTCAGTGAACCCTTTTTGTGTTGATTTTGAAGTGTGTTTTGGATCATTGTCCTGCTGGAAGATCTAACCATGGCCCAGTTTAAGCTTCCTAGCAGAGGCAGTCAGGTTTTTATTTAATATCTGCTGGCATGATACCATAGAGTCCATGATACCATGTATACCCTGGACAAGTTGTCCAGGGCCTTTGGAAGAAAAACAGCCCCAACATCAAAGATCCACCACCATACTTCACAGTGGTGATGAGGTACTTTTCTGCATGCCTACCTTTCTGTCTATTCCAAACCCACCTCTGGTGTTTGTTTCCAAAAAGCTTTATTTTGGTCTCATCTGCCCATAGAACCTGGTCCCATTGAAAGTTCCAGTAACATTTAGCAAACTGTAGGCTCTTGATGTTGTTGTTTGATGACAGCAAAGGCATTTTATGGCAACCCTCCTAAACAACTTGTGGTTATGTGGGTGGCATCTGATTGTAGTTTGAGACTTTCTGACCCCAAGACCCAACTAACGTCTGCAATTCTCCAGCTGTGATCCTTGGAGATTTTTTGGCTACTTAAACCATCCTCCTCACTGTGCGTGGGGTCAATATAGACACAGATCCTCCTCCAGGCCGATTGTTAAAATCTCCAGTTGCTTTAAACTTCTTAAGTATTGTCCTGCTAGTGGAAATGGGCATTTTCAACTATTTAGCTATTTTCTCATAGCCATTTCCTGATTTGTGCAGCTCAACAACATTTTGTCGTACATCATTACTGTGTTCTCGGGTCTTTGCCATAGTGATGGATGACTATGGGTACTTGGTCTGTGTGTCACCTCATATTTATACCTCAGTGAAACAGGAAGTCATGGCTTACCACTTACAGTTGAAGTCAGAAGTTTACATACACTTAGGTTGGAGTCATTAACTCGTTTTTCAACCACTCCACACATTTCTTGTTAACAAACTGTAGTTTTGGCAAGTCGGTTAGGACATTTACTTTTTGTACACAAGTACCATTTCCAACAATTGTTTAAAGACATATTATTTCACTTATAATTCACTTATAATTCTATGTATCACAATTCCATTGGGTCAGAAGTTTACATACACTAAGTTGACTGTGCCTGTAAACAGCTTGGAAAATTCCAGAAAATGATGTCATGGCTTTAAAAGCTTATGATAGGCTAATTGACATCATTTGAGTCAATTGGAGGTGTACCTGTGGATGTATTTCAAGGCCTACCTTCAAACTCAGTGCCTCTTTGCTTGACATCATGGGAAAATCAAAAGAAATTAGCCAAGACCTCAGAAAACAAATTGTGTCCTCTGGTCTGATGAAACAAAAATAGAACTGTTTGGCCATAATAGCCATCATTATGTTTGGAGGGAAAAGGGGGAGGCTTGCAAGCCGGAGAACATCATCCTAACCGTGAAGCACGGGGGTGGCAGCATCATGTTGTGGGGGTGCTTTGCATTATGTGGATATATTGAAGCAACATCTCAAGACATCTGTCAGGAAGTTAAAGCTTGGTCGCAAATGGGTCTTCCAAATGGACAATGACCCCAAGCATACTTCCAAATTTGTGGCAAAATGGCTTAAGGACAACAAAGTCAAGGTATTGGAGTGGCCATCACAAAGCCCTGACCTCAAACCTATAAAAAATTTGTGAGCAGAACTGAAAAAGCGTGTGCGAGCAAGGATGCCTAAAACCTGACTCAAGTACACCAGCTCTGTCAGGAGGAATGGGCCAAAATTCACCCAACTTATTGTGGGAAGCTTGTGGAAGGCTACCCGAAACGTTTGACCTAAGTTAAACAATTTAAAGGCAATGCTACCATGTACTAATTGACTGTATGTGAACGTCTGACCCATTGTGAATGTGATGAAAGAAATAAAAGCTGAAATAAATTATTATTCTGACATTTCACTTACAATAAAGTGGTGATCCTAACTGACCTAAGACAGGGAATTTTTACAAGGATTAAATGTCAGGAATTGTGAAAAACTTGGTTCAAATGTATTTTGCTAAGGTGTACGTAAACTTCCGACTTCAACTGTATGTATATACAGTGGGGCAAAAAAGTATTTAGTCAGCCACCAATTGTGCAAGTTCTCCCACTTAAAAAGATGAGAGGCCTGTAATTTTCATCATAGGTACACTTCACCTATGACAGACAAAATGAGAGAAAAAAATTCCAGAAAATCACATGGTAGGATTTTTAATGAATTTATTTGCAAATTGTGGTGGAAAATAAGTATTTGGTCACCTACAAACAAGCAAGATTTCTGGCTCTAACAGACCTGTAACTTCTTTAAGAGGCTCCTCTGTCCTCCACTCGTTACCTGTATTAATGGCACATGTTTGAACTTGTTATCAGTATAAAAGACACCTGTCCACAACCTCAAACAGTCACACTCCAAACTCCACTATGGCCAAGACCATAGAGCTGTCAAAGGACACCAGAAACAAAATTGTAGACCTGCACCAGGCTGGGAAGACTGAATCTGCAATAGGTAAGCAGCTTGGTTTGAAGAAATCAACTGTGGGAGCAATTATTAGGAAATGGAAGACATACGATAATCTCCCTCGATCTGGGGCTCCACGCAAGATCTCACCCCTTGGGGTCAAAATGATCACAAGAACGGTGAGCAAAAATCCCAGAACCACACGGGGGGACCTAGTGAATGACCTACCGAGAGCTGGGACCAAAGTAACAAAGCCTACCATCAGTAACACACTACACCGCCAGGGACTCAAATCCTGCAGTGCCAGACGTGTCCCCCTGCTTAAGCCAGTACATGTTCAGGCCCGTCTGAAGTTTCCTAGAGAGCATTTGGATGATCCAGAAGAAGATTGGGAGAATATCATATGGTCAGATGAAACCAAAATATAACTTTTTGGTAAAAACTCAACTCGTCGTGTTTGGAGGACAAAGAATGCTGAGTTGCATCCAAAGAACACCATACCTACTGTGAAGCATGGGGGTGGAAACATCATGCTTTGGGGCTGTTTTTCTGCAAAGGGACCAGAACGACTGATCCGTGTAAAGTAAAGAATGAAAGGGGTCATGTATCGTGAGATTTTGAGTGAAAACCTCCTTCCATCAGCAAGGGCATTGAAGATCAAACGTGGCGGGGTCTTTCAGCATGACAATGATCCCAAACACACCGCCCGGGCAACGAAGGAGTGGCTTCGTAAGAAGCATTTCAAGGTCCTGGAGTGGCCTAGCCAGTCTCCAGATCTCAACCCCATAGAAAATCTTTGGAGGGAGTTGAAAGTCCGTGTTGCCCAACAACAGCCCCAAAACATCACTGCTCTAGAGGAGATCTGCATGGAGGAATGGGCCAAAATACCAGCAACAGTGTGAGAAAACCTTGTGAAGACTTATAGAAAACGTTTGACCTCTGTCATTGCCAACAAAGGGTATATAACAAAGTATTGAGATAAACTTTTGTTATTGACCAAATACTTATTTTCCACCATAATTTGCAAATAAATTCATAAAAAATCCCACAATGTGATTTTCTGGATTTTTTTTCTCATTTTGTCTGTCATAGTTGAAGTGTACCTATGATGAAAATTACAGGCCTCTCATCTTTTTAAGTGGGAGAACTTGCACAATTGGTGGCTGACTAAATAATACTTTTTTGCCCCACTGTGTGTGTGTGTGTGTGTGTGTGTGTGTGTGTGTATATATATATATATATATATATATATATATATATATATATATATATATATATATATATATATATATATATATATATACACATGACTTACTATACAGTATATTACTGACGATGCAGTATATTACTGACAATACAGTATATTACTTACAACCCACTTATTGCCTCTGAATGGTTAGCAGTTAGCACTTTTACTTAGTCATAAAGTGGTGCCCGGTCGGTTTACGTCAGTGCCCCAACTCAAGTGTGACATGTGGGCTGTGGGCTCAAGGGCAGTGCTGTGATCTATGACACAGACCCAGGATGACTCCTGGATGACTCCTGGGTCTGTGTCATAGATCACAGCACTGCCCTTGAGCCCACAGCCCACATGTCACACTTGAGTTGTGGCGATGATGCGTCCGTCGTAACAGTGTTAATGCAATTTCTCTGACGGTGTCTGAGCCATCTTCAAGCTTGATAAAAGTTATGAAACGTTTGACGATTTATGCCAGAGCTACTCTGGGTTCATGTATGTAAGAATTACGTTCATGTTAGTATGAAGGGGCAATCTGGGTATCAAACTAAAACAAAGTAGTGACCCTGTCACTTTTTTTGGTGAACAGCTGAAGGCTGGAGAAACGTAATGTCCAAAAATGGATGTAGAAATCCCAGATTGCCACTTTAACTCTCATCTGAACTTCATGCTGTTGCAGTATCAAGTCTCTCTCTCTTGTGAAACCAGGTTTAGTTACAACTTTTATTTTAGAAAAGTCAGAAGAGCCCCTGGAATACCACATAAAGCAGGAATGTCATACAGACAGTGAAAAATCACTGAGGATCCCAACCATGCATATCCCATGAAACCACCTCCCCTCTTGTACTCACACACATACCTTGTCAAGGTTATACCGTACAGAAAGATTATTAAGATGCCATTAGTAAGCATGCCTGTCCCTCCCAGATGTCTCTATGTCAGGACACTTCAGAGGAGGGATTAAAAGTCCTCCTCAGCATATTCCATTGTTTGCCATTTGCTAATTTTATCGATAGGAGAAAAGAAGAATGGCCTTGTCAATCCTTAAGTATTCCCATGAATGACTCTCTTGCTGACACTCAAATTGTGAAAAGTACATCATCTTTCTGTGCTCTGGAATACTGTTATGTGACACTTGTCATTGATGCCTTCCGGTAAAATGTATAATGAATGATAGTGATATAAATAAACCCACTGTTAATATTGTTTGAATGTCCTCTCTTGCTATTTCAACTGCAAGCCCCCTCTCTGTCTCTCTCTTTCTCTCGATAGCTTTCTCTATCGCTTTCGCTTTCTCTCTCTCACTCTCTCTCTCACTCACTCACTCACTCACTCACTCACACACACACACACACACACACACACACTCCTACTTATGAATGTGTTGGAATCAGGGAGATTAATGTAATATACAGTATTTTGACAAGGTGTAAATTGAGGCTGACTTATCCTCATTTGTCTTAATTCTACATGTTTTGGAATCTCTGTCAAGATGACAGCATTATTTTCCCTCTACATTCTGAAATATGACATCTCAGTGGAAGCGGAACACAGTGTCTGCATCCCAAATGGCACCCGATTCCCTTTATAGCGCCAAGGCCATGGTCAAAAGTAGTGCACTATAATGGGATTAGGGTGCCCACAGTCAGAGTACTCAGGAGGAGCTACACATGTCCATCAATCTTCATATAAGGAAATGAGGGCCGTCTTCAGTTCTTCACACTCCAATGGGTCATATTGGACAGGTACATTATGAGGATTTATGGATGGAACTTAACACCACTGTGAACAATGTTGATTCTCCGGCTTGTTTGCAGTTATCTGACGTAATGATTAATAAGTCATGCTAAAAGGAAAATCCATGATGATGACTGACTGTAAAACTCCACAGTGTGTTTGCTATTTTTGGATCTTGATTTTCAACTGGACTGATTTAGATCAGGGAAAACAGATGTTGGCATCTTCTCACTAATTCTTCACAGTAATTTATCAATTAAGTTCCAGCAGGACTACTGAGAATACAGCTGTGGGGATAAACCTGCTTCAACAATAGGTCATATTTTGTGACAAATATAATAATAATATGATAATAATAATATACAGTGGGGAGAACAAGTATTTGATACACTGCCGATTTTTGCAGGTCTTCCTACTTACAAAGCATGTAGAGGTCTGTCATTTTTATCATAGGTACACTTCAACTGTGAGAGACGGAATCTAAAACAAAAATCCAGAAAATCACATTGTATGATTTGTAAGTAATTAAAAACAGACCTCTACATGCTTTGTAAGTGGGAAAACCTGCAAAATCGGCAGTGTATCAAATACTTGTTCTCCCCACGGTATGTCCTAGAATGTCTTTCATTCTAACCCTCTCTTTGTTAACTCATAAGCAGTTATTAGTTATTCTTAGGATGTGTGTGTTCCAAATAACACCCTATCCCCTACATAGTGCACTACTTTTGACACGGTCAGAGGTTTACAGACCAAATAGGAAAATTAGCTTCCAATTACAAAAACTCAACGACCTATGTGTGTGCCAACATGACTTTCAAACTGGAACCTTGTACATTGTAGTGTTCTTATAATGGAACTCAGGTTCTTAGGGAAGACAGACATGTGTGACGCACTAGTTTAACCTAAAGATCCAGCGAGTTGTGCATTAGATGGTGTGCTGTCTACAGAAACGGACTGTCCAGATGGGCTGGTCCATCTTTAGCCCCGTGGGCCTGCCTAAATTAGGAGGGTTACACAGAATTATCGTTATTTGGGTAATAATGGGGGCCATGAGGGGGAAAATGTGACGTGTGGAGGCCTCAAGGAATAATTTTTCACTGGTGTGTTAAAGTCATTCCGACATCTGCAGTGGCCGTACAGCATTTACTGCCATGTCCGGTTGTCCCAATACACCAGGGCCTAGATTTTCAAAAATGATCTATTTCGGCTATCGGATAGGATTAAATTCCTAGAAATAGATTTGAATATAACGAGAGTGCCCATTCAAGTCAATGATTTGTCAGTTCTATTCATTCTATTTATATGCGTTTAATCCTATTCGATAGACGAAATCCAGATAGATGGCTTTTGAAACACTGGGCCCTGCGCTTCTGCAGGGGCAGAACCTCCATCCTGTTATACTCCTGTTTGTGACCTTTGTATTTTAAAGCTCCTCATCACGACCCTAATGAAACAGCTGCTATTCAGTTATAATGACATGATCTGCTGCTCCCCATACAAAACAGGTAATGCGTCCCAAATGAAACACTATTCCCTATATAGTGCATTACTTTTGACATTATGTTGCCAAAATGTGTATTATGTTTCCATGACATTTTTGATACTGTAGCAGAGGCAGTATTGTGTTGGAATTAGCCCACTCTTGTCGTTCATTTGTGGGCAGTGGTGCTTCAAAAACAGGGTTTGGTTGGAAGATCACAAACAGCACTAATCGGTCATAAATTATAATGTCGTCCATGAGAGTTCAGGTTGCTTAATAAGAAGGTTCTTCTCTCTCCACCACTGAGCTCTGTTGTTTTTGTCTATGACACAAAATGCCTTTTGTATAAATTACCACCAAATTCCCTTGATTCAGTTTTTCAATTTAGCAAGAGAGCATGACACCCACCGAACTGAAATTCTGTTTTAATTTATCTAAAGCAATTTGGGGCTTTCGCTTCCACTCTGACTCTGTGATTATATGTTAATAAGCCACACAACTAAGTGAAATGGCGAGGACACTGAAAAGCTTTTGTGTTATAGGGTCCCTCGCATCCCTTTTCTCTTCAATTTACTTCTGACTGAAATGGAATTAGTTATACATATAGATATACATATACATATAGACTCAATGGTTGCTAAAATGGGAAGAGGTCTGTCCATGAAAGGGCATTTCTCTGCCTTCTTGACATCTCAGTCGACCAGACAGGTTTTACAGGCCACAGATTTGTTGCACTACTGCCCAGTTGTATGGTCATGTGCGGCAAAGAGGGACATAGGTAAATTGCAGTTGGTCCAGAACAAAGAGACATGTATCGCACTTACAGTGCATTTGGAAAGTATTCAGACCCTTTGACTTTTTCCACATTTTGTTAGGTTACAACCTTCTTCTAAATGATTCCATATGTGCTATTTCATAGTTTAGATGTCTTCACTATTATTCTACAATGTAGAAAATAAAGAAACCCCCTTGCATGAGTAGGTGTGTCCAAACTTTTGACTGGTACTGTATATGCCATCCTACAGGAAACCAGAATACAGAATCCTGCACCTCTTATAGAATACTGTCTTAAACATTTTGCATAGTTCCGGCACCTAAATAGAAAACAGTACTGGCACCCATAATGAGTGCCGCCACTATTTCAGTCCAAGTCTAGCACTGGTGCAGAACTTGCAGTATTCAAACTCTATTCAGCTATTTTAAGATGAATGCACTAACTGTAAGTCACTCTGGATAAGAGTGTCTGCTAAAATGTAAATGTAAACATCCATTCTTATCCAACCTGCATCCTCATTCAGTTACAGACTAGTTGAAGGACAATGGTGCTGATTAGCTTGCAAACATAAACACAGTCTGTCTGAATGGATTCTGATGTCCTCACAGGATAACGAGGATAACGAGCGTCTGCTATCTCTGTTAACAGACCCACAATGAGTCATACTCACAGGAACCTCTCACGTTGTTCATTCCATCCCCAGATAGAGCATACCACATCCCTACAGCAACAGTCTGAAGACAAAACCTATAAATCCCTTGGACATTTTAGGATTGGACTAGGGAGCGTGAGAAGATAATCCATGACCTATTAAGATGGAAATGCACTTAATGAAATATAGACAAGAGCAACTGGATGACAAAGTCAACTCTGTTGTAATTACATACCGTTTTTCTAGTCATTTTTCCGACTTCCATTTAACATAACAGTATTCCTGTGTCTCAGACTAATTACTGTTAGTTCAAGGTCAAGGAAAGCTGAACTCAATTGTTAAAATGAGATTAGTTGTTTGATAGCTAGCTGTGGCTAAATAGTTTATGGTGTGGATAATATGATTTGAGGAAATCTTCCTTCTTTCACATAATGTTGTGGCCCTGGAGTCAGAGATCTGATGAAATCTAGTGCTACAGTAGGCCTGTGTGTACAGTAGTCAGAGTAACAATGATATTGTAATAGGACAGGTTTATTGTACATCCAGTTTCAATTAAATGTAGGGATCATTGACTCCAACCAATAATAACCTTGGGTAACCAACCAAGCAAAAAAAAAGTTATGCTTAAATGGATTGGAAGGAATTGTTAGTTACACATCATTCCACACAAATCGCAATAATTCAGACCCTGGAAGTATGTGGTTCTACTATGACAAACTATTGACTTACTGTATTGACTATTGAGGTTTTCCATGTTAATCCCAGGATGAAACCTAGAGGCTGGTCCTACCCCATACTGCCCCTGGTGGTCAAAGAAGTCAATGTCACAGGAGCAAGGTTGTGTCATCTATTGATCAAGTTCTTGGACTTTGCCTCTACTGAATCTTTACATAAAGGATTGTCCTCTTCACATGGGGCACCATCTACGATTTACGATTTGAAAACATCAGCAGAGTGTATCGAACTGAGTACAAAAGTGCACATAAACAATGTTCTGTCTTTCTCCTCTAAAAGTTAGGTGACCTACAAGGGTAATTTAAAAAAATAAAAATAAAAATAAAAAAAATCCTGAACACAGCAGCATGATGAGTTAATTATGAAATTCCATCAGAAACGCATTAAAGTTTGACTTGTATTTATAACAAGCACGTAGAGCACTTAGCAAGAAGATGTTCTGGAATAAGTGGCCTTGGGTTCCTATCCTATGGTCCACTCTGGCTACAGAATGCCACCCACATGCCTGTGGTGGCTCCTCAGTCTTCACTCAACTACATAGATGATGCAATCAAACTACATCTTGAGGAGAAGAGGAATAAACATGGTATAATTAAGAGGATTTGCATACCATTAGTATTCTCTGACAATGTCAGCAATGACCCCAGAGGATGAGAGCGCACTAACAATGTTCACAGATACATAAAGTAGACTGGAGAACAAAACAACGGTGAGTCAGGGGAACGGTGCTGAGAGTAAAGACTGAGGCTTTGTCCTAAATTGTTCCGTATTCCCTACTTAGTGCACTGCTTCAAAAGTTTTTGGGACAAATACAGAGCACTGGAACTGAATGGAAATGTGGCCTTAGGGGTCAGGAGTGTACTAATTGAAGTTTATGGTTGGTGGGGAGCTCCATGTCACCTCATGGATGTGTTTCGGAACCGGTATTTACATCAATGTGTTGCTATGAGGCAGATACCCTACTTTATAATCTCCCCCAATCAACCACACTGAAGAAAACATGCTATGGTAATAAAACATATACATGATATGTGATATGCAAAAAAAAAGTTAGCATAAGGTCACATGTCATCCACCTGGCTGTACACAATCTATTTGAAGTTGACAGAAGTTCACTCAGGCTGATCGATCAGTCACTAACTTTAGATTAATCTAATGTTCACAGTAATGGCTCTATGAAGGCAATAACACATGCAAATCAAATAAAAGGAAATTATATTTGTCACAGGAGCCGAATACAACAGGTGTAGTAGACCTTAGAGTGAAATGCTTACTTACAAGCCCTAAACCAACGATGCAGTTTAAAACAAATATGAATAAGAATAAGAAATAAAAGTAACAAGTCATTAAAGAGCAGCAGTAAAATAACAAAAGAAAGACTATATACAGGGGGGTACCGGTACAGAGTCAATGTTCGGGGGCACCAGTTAGTTGAGGTAAAATGTACGTGTAGGTAGAGTTATCGCACAAGGTGTATCTGTGTAATAATCATGCTGTTTAATCAGCTTTTTGATATTCCACACCTGTCAGGTGGATGGATTATCTTGGCAAAGGAGAAATGCTCACTAACAGGGATGTAAACAAATTTGTGCACAACATTTGAGAGAAATAAGCTTTTTGTGAGTATGGAACATTTCTGGGATCTCTGACTTCAACTCATGAAATTGGACCAACACTTTAAATGTTGCGTTGATATTTTTGTTCAGTATATCAGTAAAGAAATAACTGTGTTTTCATCATAGCTAGTTCTAGACTCTAGGAGCTACACTACGCATTTTAAAAGGAGCAGGAAAAAGCATACACTTTTGACTGGGACCATCTGTACTTGTCTCTGCACATGTGTGGAGAACATTGATATATTTTAATTGTGAGAAGTAAGTGCTGCGGTGTCAGAGAGTCAAGATAGAAACAATTACAGAAATCCATTAACATGTCTTTTATAGGGGCTGACTGTATGACAGGAGGTAAGATTAGCACATAGTGCCCAAATGATTCTGCATCGTTCAACATTTCAGCACTCAGCCAGGTGACTACTGATACTTAAAGAGTCAGTTGCATTAGAAACCCTCCCACATCTGACTCTTTCCTCAGACTTACTTTGACTAAATTATTATTAAATTATCAAATCAAATCAAAGCAAATGTTATTTTTCATATGCGCCGAATACAACAGTGAAATGCTTACTTACAAGCCCTTAACCAACAATTCAGTTTTAACAAAATGCCTAAAAAGTAAGAAATAAAAGTAACAAATAATTAAAGAGCAGCAGTAAAATAACAATAGTGAGGCTATATACAGGGGGTACCGGTACAGAGTCAATGTGCGGGGGCACCAGTTAGTCGAGGTAATTGGAGTAATATATACATGTACTGTAAGTAGAGTTATTAAAGTGACTATGCATAGATAATAAACAGAGAGTAGTAGCACCGTAAAAGAGGAGGGGGGGGGGGCAATGCAAATAGTCTGGGTGGCCATTTAATTATATATTCAGGAGTCTTATGGCTTGGGGTAGAAGCTGTTTAGAACCCTCTTTGACCTAAACTTGGCACTCCGGTACCGCTTGACATGCGGTAGCAGAGAGAACAGTCTATGACTAGGTTGGCTGGAGTCCTTGAACATTTTTAGGGCCTTCCTCTGACACCGCCTGGTATAGAGGTCCTGGAAGCTTGTCCCCGGGGATGTACTGGGCCATTCGCACTACCCTCTGTAGTGCCTTGTGATCGGAGGCCAAGCAGTTGCCATACCAGGTGGTGATGCAACGGGTCAGGATGCTCTCGATGATGCAGCTGTAGAACTTTTTGAGGATCTGAGGACCCATGCCAAATTTTTTAGTCTCATGAGGGGGAATAGGTTTTGTCATGCCCTCTTCACGACTGTCTTGGTGTGCTTGGACCATGTTAGTTTGTTGGTGATGTGGACACCAAGGAACTTGAAACTCTCAACCAGCCCCACTACAGCCCCATCGATGAGAATGGGGGCGTGCTCGGTCCGCTTTCTCCTGCAGTCCACAATCATCTCCTTTGTCTTGATCAGGTTGAGGGAGAGGTTGTTGTCCTGGCACCACACAGCCAGATCTCTGACCTCCTCCCTATAGGCTGTCTCGTCATTGTCGGTGATCAGGCCTACCACTGTTGTGTCATCGGCAAACTTAATGATGGTGTTGGATTCGTGCCTGGCCATGCAGTCATGAGTGAACAGTACAGGAGGGGACCCCTGAGGGGCCCCTGTATTTAGGATCAGCTT
This sequence comes from Oncorhynchus mykiss, assembly GCF_013265735.2. Classification (NCBI taxonomy): domain Eukaryota; kingdom Metazoa; phylum Chordata; class Actinopteri; order Salmoniformes; family Salmonidae; genus Oncorhynchus; species Oncorhynchus mykiss. The sequence goes on from NC_048572.1 coordinate 16,206,245, forward strand.
GACAGATGTGTTGTTAATACCCTAACCACATGGGGATGGCCCGTCAGGAAGTCCAGGATCCAGTTCAGAGGGAGGGGTTTAGTCCCAGGGTCCTTCGAGGGCACTATGGTGTTGAACGCTGAGCTGAAGTCAATGAATAGCATTCTCACATTGGTGTTCCTATTTCCCAGGTGGGAAAGGGCAGTGTGGAGTGCAATAGAGATTGCATCATCTGTGGATCTATTAGGGTGGTATGCAAATTGGAGTGGGTCTAGGGTTTCTGGGATAATGGTGTTGATGTGAGCCATGACCAGCCTTTCAAAGCACTTCATGGCTACAGACGTGAGTGCTATGGGTCAGTAGTCATTTAGGCAGGTTACCTTAGTGTTCTTGGGCACAGGGACTATGGTGGTCTGCTTGAAACATGTTGGTATTGCAGACTCAGACAGGGAGAGGTTGAAAATGTCAGTGAAGACACTTGCCAGTTGGTCAGCACATGCTATGAGTACATGTCCTGGTAATCCGTCTGGCCCTGTGGCCTTGTGAATGTTGACCTGTTTAAAGGTCTTACTCACATCGGCTGCAGAGGGCGTGATCACACAGTCTTCCGGAACAGCTGATGCTCTCATGCATGTTTCAGTGTTCTTTGCCTCGAAGCGAGCATAGGAGTAGTTTAGCTCATCTGGTAAACTTGTATGTACGTACAGTCACTGTGGGGATGACGTCATCGATGCACTTATTGATGAAGCCAATGACTGATGTGGTGTACTCCTCAATGCCATCGGCGGAATCCGGGAACATATTCTAGTCTGTGATAGCAAAACAGTCCTGTAGCTTAGCATCTGCTTCTTCTGACCACTTTTTTATTGATCGAGTCACTGGTGCTTCCTGCTTTAATCTTTGCTTGTAAGCAGGAATCAGGAGGATAGAATTATGGTCAAATTTGCCAAATGGGGGGTGAGGGAGAGCTTTGTATGCGTCTCTGTATGTGGAGTAAAGGTGGTCCAGAGTTTTGTCCCTCTGGTTGCACATTTAACATGTTGATAGAAATTTGGTAAGACGGATTTAAGTTTCGCTGCATTAAAGTCCCCGGCTACTAGGAGCGCACCCTCCTGGGTGAGCATTTTCCTGTTTGCTTATGGTGGTATACAGCTCATTCAGTGTGGTCTTAGTGCCAGCATGAGTCTGTGGTGGTAGGTAGCTACGAAAAATACAGATGAAAACTCTCTAAGTAGATAGTGTGGTCTACAGCTTGTTATGAAATAATCTACCTGTCTTCATTACAACAAGAAGGCCGACAGGTTGCTATTAGCCCTCCTGTTGCATTCGTTTCATGTTAATTAATTCTGTTTTCTCGGTCCAAAATGACCACTCCATAATTGCTGGTTTATAAATCCATAATAATACATATATTATCACCTAATGTTGTGTTAGATCTTTTTTATCAACTTCAGTTCTTGTGAATATTACAAGTTTTGAACTTCTATTTGCTATTTATGACCTGTAGGCCTCATAACCTGAGCTCATTGACCTGAGCTCATACAAGTCATTTTTAGTAACAAAAAGCATAATGTATGGATTATTTTGACTATAACAAATACTCAGATGAAACATATTGTGCTATTTATCACAGACTACTTTCTGTCAAAGTTTAACAATGACATTTGTTTTGAAACCATTTCACATTTTTAAATAGCGGCAGGATTTTATGTCATCAACCCGGGATATGGCGTATCTCGTTGGCCCTGGGATCATCCTGATAACATTTTCAGCCCACAGTTGACCTCTCCTCTCAGTTGGGGATGAAGACCAGGACAAATTCCCATCTTTGACCGGAACAACCTCAGCAGGGTGCTCTTCCTCGTCACTGGATTTTTCCACATCGGTTGTCTCTTGGTCTGGGTCATATTTTGTGTTGTCTTCAACTTCTGACACGTCCTCCTCTAATGCATCTTCACTGTCAGTTTGCTGGCCTCTCCTCCTCACCAGTGTCATGATCAAAGATATGATCAAGCGCCTCACATACAGTATTTTTTTTGGTCATTGTGCTGCCACAGAATGAATTGTGAGCAAGGCCTCAAAAAAACTTCATATACCAGAGCTACGAGAAAAGTTCTATATATTATTGAAACAATGTTGCGATTGTTTGTGAGAATGCCAACAAGTGTGGTTCCCGTGGGGGAAAGATTCTATTGGGGAAAGGTTCCTGAGGGGGTTGCCATGGAATCCAAGAAGGTAGGTGTGTGTGTGTGTGTGTGTGTGTGTGTGTGTGTGTGTGTGTGTGTGTGTGTGTGTGTGTGTGTGTGTGTGTGTGTGTGTGTGTGTGTGTGTGTGTGTGTGTGTGTGTGTGTGTGTGTGTGTGTGTGTGTGTGTGTGTGTGTGTGTGTGTGTGTGTGTGTGTGTGTGTGTGTGTGTGTGTGCTCAAACATACATGCATGTGGGGTCTGGGAGAGAGAGAGGAAGTGTGTCCATCTGATGAATGGGAATGAACTCAGTTTTATACACTAATTGTAATCTCACCCATTACTTTCTAATGACTGGTCATTTTTGACTGGGAGCACCACAGGAGTACAAAAGTGAAATAAAACACCCAAAATGTAATGAAAACCATCAAAATGTATTTTGGTGTTCAGATGCCCTGTGTGGACAAAGTCATGGAACCTAATGACAATCAGATTAAATTAATTAATCCAATACGACCGGAACACAACAGGATGGTTAATCAATAATTTTCTGACGCTTTTACTGAAAACTGTTCTAGTCATCTCGCAGAGTTATTTTTCTCTTGCTTCTTTGTCATCTTCACAACATTAATGAAAGTCAGTGGTTGGAACTTCAATAGAATCCATCATTTACACCTCATCAAGATTGACAGGTGCTTTGTGCATTTGCATACTTAGCTAAGCAAGAGCATAGATTTAGGTTGTTCTCACTCACTCCAAATATGACAGATGAAATACATGAATCTAATTCCATATTGATGAAAGACAGCGGAACAAGATTTTTAATGGAATACATTTCAAAGTCAATGTGGAAATAGACAATAAAAGTGAATGTAGAGAATAATTCATTGAAAGACTCGGTAATTACATGCAAATAAATTGCCGCTGCCCACAATTAGAAAGGGTTCCTACCAACGACCAGTATCTAACATGGATCTTTGCTGTAGCAACAACACATGCTCAATTCCTTGTTGTTTTTAAAGTGAATTTTGGGACGTTTTCAAAAGGCATTTTTAGATGTTTTTCTGCTCTTTTGCAAACCAGTATTTCTACTTGCACATCCTCATCTGCACATATATCACTCCAGTATTTCTACTTGCACATCCTCATCTGCACATATATCACTCCAGTATTTCTACTTGCACATCCTCATCTGCACATATATCACTCCAGTATTTCTACTTGCACATCCTCATCTGCACATATATCACTCCAGTATTTCTACTTGCACATCCTCATCTGCACATATATCACTCCAGTATTTCTACTTGCACATCCTCATCTGCACATATATCACTCCAGTATTTCTACTTGCACATCCTCATCTGCACATATATCACTCCAGTGTATATTGCTAAATTGTAATTACCCAGCCTCTATTGGCCTATTTATTGCCTTACCTCCTTACTTCATTTGCACACACTGTATACAGATTTTTCTATTGTATTATTGACTGTAAGTTTGTTTATCCCATGTGTAACTCTGTGTTTTTTGTCGAACAGCTTTGCTTTATCTTGGTTAGGTCGCAGTTGTAAATGAGAACTTGTTCTCAACTGGCCTACCTGGTTAAATAAAGGTGAAAGAAATGTAGGTGTTGTTTACCTGTAAATAGCTCTAACTGGTGCATAATCAAAATGGCAGCATGACTGGGTAAGGGTGTTCTACTTGGAATGACTGAGGGAATTAAGGCTGTCACACTGAGAGGAGAGGTTGGCTGCATCCCAAATTGCGCCCTATTACCTATTTCGTCCTCTATTCAGGGCCGGCTCCAGGCATAAGCGACATAAGTGGTGTATATATTATACATATATTATAATTTTTTTTGGGGGGGGGGGACTCAGTTGGGGTCTCAACTTACTGTTGAGAGTTAGAATAGTATAATAGAAAAGGTTTATGTTCGAAATTTGGTTGTGCACCAGCAATTGTTCTCTTATGTCAGTCATTGACTGTCACTCAAGTAGCCATTTCAGCTAACAATTATTTGATTGGTAAGTAAGTCAAGCCAGAAATCTAAACTAATCATGGCCGAAGACAGACCAGGCACGCAGGACACGTGCCCAGGGGACCTGACCTCCAGGAGAACCACATTGATTTTGTTAGTCACTCTCACTCAGATATCATTAACATGGCATAGGTCATGGCAAAATGGGTAGATTTGCTGGAAATTTGCTTAAAGACTGAAACAATTTCTCTTCACCCAATGGCAAAATGGGTAGAATTGTATGAACTTTAAAATGTAAATGTTTCTCTCCACCATCAAGAGGGGGCCCACTAAAGAAAATTGCCCTCGAGGTGGGTGGCATCCTCCCCCAACCAAATTCCTTCCCCCTCTCTTTCTCAATTCAATTCAAGGGCTTTATTGGCATGGGAAACATACGGTGCCTTGCGAAAGTATTCGGTCCCCTTGAACTTTGCGACCTTTTGCCACATTTCAGGCTTCAAACATAAAGATATAAAACTGTATTTTTTTGTGAAGAATCAACAACAAGTGGGACACAATCATGAAGTGGAACGACATTTATTGGATATTTCAAACTTTTTTAACAAATCAAAAACTGAAAAATTGGGCGTGCAAAATTATTCAGCCCCCTTAAGTTAATACTTTGTAGCGCCACCTTTTGCTGCGATTACAGCTGTAAGTCGCTTGGGGTATGTCTCTATCAGTTTTGCACATCGAGAGACTGACATTTTTTCCCATTCCTCCTTGCAAAACAGCTCGAGCTCAGTGAGGTTGGATGGAGAGCATTTGTGAACAGCAGTTTTCATTTCTTTCCACAGATTCTCGATTGGATTCAGGTCTGGACTTTGACTTGGCCATTCTAACACCTGGATATGTTTATTTTTGAACCATTCCATTGTAGATTTTGCTTTATGTTTTGGATCATTGTCTTGTTGGAAGACAAATCTCCGTCCCAGTCTCAGGTCTTTTGCAGACTCCATCAGGTTCTTCCAGAATGGTCCTGTAATTGGCTCCATCCATCTTCCCATCAATTTTAACCATCTTCCCTGTCCCTGCTGAAGAAAAGCAGGCCCAAACCATGATGCTGCCACCACCATGTTTGACAGTGGGGATGGTGTGTTCAGCTGTGTTGCTTTTACGCCAAACATAACGTTTTGCATTGTTGCCAAAAAGTTCAATTTTGGTTTCATCTGACCAGAGCGAGCACCTTCTTCCACATGTTTGGTGTGTCTCCCAGGTGGCTTGTGGCAAACTTTAAACAACACTTTTTATGGATATCTTTAAGAAATGGCTTTCTTCTTGCCACTCTTCCATAAAGGCCAGATTTGTGCAATATACGACTGATTGTTGTCCTATGGACAGAGTCTCCCACCTCAGCTGTAGATCTCTGTTCATCCAGAGTGATCATGGGCCTCTTGGCTGCATCTCTGATCAGTCTTCTCCTTGTATGAGCTGAAAGTTTAGAGGGACGGCCAGGTCTTGGTAGATTTGCAGTGGTCTGATACTCCTTCCATTTCAATATTATCGCTTGCACAGTGCTCCTTGGGATGTTTAAAGCTTGGGAAATCTTTTTGTATCCAAATCCGGCTTTAAACTTCTTCACAACAGTATCTCGGACCTGCCTGGTGTGTTCCTTGTTCTTCATGATGCTCTCTGCGCTTTTAACGGACCTCTGAGACTATCACAGTGCAGGTGCATTTATACGGAGACTTGATTACACACAGGTGGATTGTATTTATCATCATTAGTCATTTAGGTCAACATTGGATCATTCAGAGATCCTCACTGAACTTCTGGAGAGAGTTTGCTGCACTGAAAGTAAAGGGGCTGAATAATTTTGCACGCCCAATTTTTCAGGTTTTGATTTGTTAAAAAAGTTTGAAATATCCAATAAATGTCGTTCCACTTCATGATTGTGTCCCACTTGTTGTTGATTCTTCACAAAAAAATACAGTTTTATATCTTTATGTTTGAAGCCTGAAATGTGGCAAAAGGTCGCAAAGTTCAAGGGGGCCGAATACTTTCGCAAGGCACTGTATGTTAACATTGCTAAATCAAGTGAAGTAGATAATAAACAAAAGTGAAATAAACAATAGAAAAATTAACAGTAAACATTTCACTCACAAAAGTTCCAAAATAATAAAGACCTCTCTCTCTCTCTTTCTGTGCTGAAGAGGTGAACAAGCAGGCATGTGAGCTCTCTCTCTCTCTCTCTCTCTCTCTCTCTCTCTCTCTCTCTCTTTCTCTCTCTCTCCCTCTTTCTGTGCTTGAGGGGTGAACAAGCAGGCTCAGGATGGATGAGCTGTCTCTCCCTCTTTCTGTGCTTGAGAGGTGAACAAGCAGGCACAGGATGTGTGAGCTCTCTCTCTCTTTATGTGCTTGAGGGGTGAACAAGCAGGCTCAGGATGTGTGAGCTCTCTCTCTCTTTCTGTGCTTGAGGGGTGAACAAGCAGGCTCAGGATGGGTGAGCTCTCTCTCTCTCACACTGAACTCCATTTAAGACCCTCAGCTCAGCAGCATCAGATCCACATTGTCTCATTAGAATATTTGTTCTATGCTACGAGGCCCATCTCCGGCACCTCATTAGTTCTTTGTCTCATTACCCCGTTTTTATTTACAAGTGTCTTTCCTCTTTGTTCCGCCTGAATCCTCCAGCACCACAAATGAGCAAAGGCTACTGTTAGATGATCACAATCTTTTATGATGAGCCATTTTGAGAACAGGGACAAGGGCCACTTTAACTCCTGTGTTTTCCTTTCATCCTGGCTGGCTGTCCTCTTAACACCATGGTAATGTGGGGATATTTTTTTAACAAAGTGCTTTGTTATTGCATTGGGATGTCACATGAAGGAGTGAACCACACAAGGGATCAATCTCTTCAAGGCAGAAACCCACAGGAAACAAACACAGCACAGCTAACTACGTCAAGACCATGCCCTAAATGGTGCCCTATTCCCTTTATAGTGCACTTATTCCAACCAGGGCCCATATATTGGAAATAAGGTACTATCTGGGATGCAGATCATAAATATTAACTGGGCTTTCACAACACTACTAATTGATTCTCTGGTGAGAGATAAAATATGAAACATAATTTACACCTACTCTGCTGTTGGCACTGCCCCTTCGTAATGACTAGCTGTGGAAAATAACCAAATTATTGGAATGCAACATAATGAGTCATCATTTTTTCTTTTCCAAAGTTTCCATCCAATTTTCTCTGTTTGTGGTTGGAGTGATGTACAGTGTCTGTCCATTTTTCTCAAACGAAAGTATCCGCAAACTGCAAACTAGTAATTGCGAATTATGGAGGACAGATTATATATCATCCCAATTGTTACTTTTAGGTGTTTCATAAACTCCTGAATTGAAATCCTAATGTGTGCTGGCTGTTTAGAGGACTTCTTCATGCATACAGCATACCATTTGGGGGACACACCATGTGTCTGTAAAGTGACTGATGAGGAAATGAAAAAAATCGGTCTTTCTCCCTCTGCTTGTGGATACAGCTTCTTCCACGGCACGACAAAATGCCATGATGACAGCTTGTAACCCAGGCTGTTAGGGAGAGCCCACCACTCAAAAGAGGCGCATACACACATAAACACACTTTGAAAGAGCACATGCTGTTGCCACTGCAGGTGTCCGTCCCACAGTCAGACTTCAGGGTCTTTATCACATGCTGTCATGCAGCTCCCCAGAGTCTCTCCCCTCGGCCTACTCTCACTGACTAGCAACATTCTTCTTTGCCTCCACTTATTCCTACCACACATTTAAATCCTATAGTATATTTGTGTGTGTGGTTGTGTGTGAGTGAGTGAGTGTTTCTCATGTCTTCATCTCTCGTCTTCTGATTTTCACAAATTAGTCAATCGCGTTGTGAACTTTAGAAGTTTACTTTTGTCCAAATAAAAGAGCTGCGTATTTCCCTGTGGAGGTCATCATGATTAAAATAGTAAAAGTCACATTTAAGTAAGAGCTCTCTGCAGCTTTATCACACAGTTTTAAGTTCATTTGAAATTGTGCTCATTTGCTATTTGTGATTGGCCATGCTGTGGTGGCACTATATATTTAAAGGACCCCCAATAGGAAGTTGACGCCACTATTTCAACGTATTTTCTAGTCCGAGAAGGTAAATTCACGTTTATGTTCCACCCACGAAGAATGACGAAGGCTACTTATACATATTCACAAATTGGGTGTGGGGAATTTCCACGTGGAGTTGATAAACATCAACAAATAAGACACTGACAGCTGTCAGTGTCGCTAGCTATCATGCTAACATTATCTAGCTAGCTATCTTGCTAACCTTATCTAGCTAGTTATCTTTCTGACCTTATCTAGATAGCTAATGTTATTTGTTGTTGCTGGGGGTTTTTTACTACCCCGTATTGAAAAGATTAGTCAGTTGGCTCTATAGCTGTTTCTGGAGCTGGATTTGTCATCAACATTGATTTAGGGAAAACTTTGCCACAGATGGCATATCTTTGACTTTGCCATCTATTGCTATCTCCAAAGTTATGGCATTTTCATATATTGCAGCCGCAAATCCGCCATAGAAAAATACTGAACAACAATATGAACGCAACATGGAAAGTCTTGGTCCCATGTTTCATGAGCTGAAATAAAAGACCCCAGAAATGTTCCATATACACAAAATAATATTATTTCGCTCAATTCTTTCAGCACAATTTTTTTTTACTTCCATGAGCATTTCTTCTTTGCCAAGATAATCCATCCACCTGACAGGTGTGGCATATCAAGAAGCTGATTAAACAGCTTCTTCACCTAAGGGATCTTCTGAGACCAGCCAGCTGGACAGCTGGTGAAACTGTAGATTTGCACATCCAAAGAATTTCTGCACGACAGAAACAGAAACCGTCTCAGGGAAGCTCATCTGGGTGCTCTTCATCCTCACCAGGGTCTTGACCTAACTGCAGTTTGGAGTCGTAACTGACTTCAGTGGGCAAATCTTCATCTTCGAGAGATACTGCACAGAGATACTGTGATGAGATCCTGAGGCCCATTCGTGTGCCATTCATCCGCCGCCATCACCTCATGTTTCAGCATGATAATGCACGGCACCGTGTCGCAAGGATTTATACACAATTACTGGAAGCTGAAAATGTCCCAGTTCTTCCATGGCCTGCATACTCATCAGACATGTCACCCATTGAGCATATGTGGGATGCTCTGGATCGACGTGTACGACAGCGTGTTCCAGTTCCCGCCAAAATTCAGTAACTTCACACAGCCATTGAAGAGGAGTGGGACCACATCCCACAGCCTGATCAACTCTATGCGAATGAGATGTGTTGCGCTGCATGATACAAATGATGGTCACACCAGATACTGACTGGTTTTCTGATCCACACCCCTACCTTTTTTTTAAGGTATCTGTATTTCCAGTCATGTGAAATCCATAGATTAGGGCCTAATTTATTCATTTCAATTGACTGATTTCCTGATATGAATTGTAACTCAGTAAAATCTTTGAAATTGCTGCATATTTTTCTTCAATGTAGTTAGAAAAAATATGAAGCTCCGGTAATATGGATAACTATTGAAAGATAGCTGATATGTGTTTTTCTACATTGTAATGGACATGATGCTTTAGCTGCGGAACAGCAAAGCCAAGTCAGCCCATGCTCGTGGTTCTCACAGGGGAAGTGAAATGATAGGCTACAATAACTTTGCTCATGATCATGCATCCCGCAAATGACATGTATCTAACTTCCTTGAATTTTCTTTCACCTTTTCATTATCTGGTTTGTAGCTAACGTTACACCAGTCAAAACTTTAGTTGTCAAAACCCTTCATCTTGGGGTGACGGGGGGAGCGGGTTTGAAAAGTGCTATCATATCACACAATTATTCCATTTACAAAATTGATATATATATATATTTGTTTCTTTAAATATATATATATACACAGACTAGCTCAAAAACAAGTGGAAATTGCTAAATTATCCAATGGATTATGATACTTTTCAGGTGAAAAAAAAGTGGAGTTGCAAAACGTTAGCAGCCCTTGTTTTAATTTACTCCATGGCTCAGGCTACCAAGTGGACACAAGGCTGTTTGGCTCATCTGTTTTGCAGAAAGGAATAACTTTGCAGCTGTTTCTGATTAGCCCTGAAATGAAATGTAGGCTGAACATATCATGTAGGAAAAGATTCACTCAGATTTGCACGAAGTGGGCATTTCAAATGTGTCACTTAAAGCCCAAATATGTCATACTTTGACTAAAATGATGACTTATTGACTTAAATTGTGTGCAACATCATGGGTATGCTCTGGCCATCGCTCAAAAAAGTGGATTTCTACTGGTGTGTGTGTTTAAGGAAAAGTTAACATGAAACATTGATAGCCTGAGAGGACGTGACCTTATTTCCCCTCCTCCTCCTGAAGCAGTGACTAAATTGAAATGACCTTTCTCCGGTTTTCCAAACGGGCCACAAATATATTGACAACATTAAGAAAAAGTAACTTCCTCAAAGTGATGAATAAAGCACCGAGGTGTGGCTCTCTATTGAGTGGAATATAAGATGAGCGGACGGGCATCATATTGGGGATTGAATCAGTAGCTGACTGCTAATTAGCCTCTCATTTCCCATTGGAGATATGGACTGGGGTAGTTGGACACAGATGGCCACTGAGGCGTAGCAGACTGAAGGAAGGAGCTGCCTAGTGTAGCTAGGAGCAGGGACCGGGAAATTGCAGTCAATCAGAGCATAGCCCAGGCGTCAGATTTAACGAGGCTCGGTCTGTCATGTTCAAGCGGCATCACTACAACTAGAGGCCTTACCTCTCTGTGTTCTCTGGACTGTGTCCTAAATAGCACCTTTGCATTCCCTCTATATTGCACACTAGTGTCCTCATCAAAAGTAATGCACTTTATAGGGAATAGGATGCCATTTGGGACGCACCCTGAGTCTGTCACTGTATAGAGGCATCACAACAAGACACCTACCCTCTCTGTGTTTACTGGGTCTCCAGTGCTGTCAGTGTCTGCTGAGCAGTGAGACAAGCGTTTAAGCTGTTTAAGACCGAGGGACAGCCCTGTTTTAGGACGCTCCCTCATTAAGTAGTGGACCTTTATACCCTCCTCTCTGATATTGGCTTTCTCCACAAATCACCTTTTCAATCAGGTGGGAGGATAGTTGTATCACATCAATCATAACCGGGTACCGACACATCATAACCGGTATAACCGACACATTCCATTTGTTTTTTGCCTCCCCATTAAGGCTTTGAGTAGCAGACTAGCAGTGTATACAGTACCTCTGGGTGTGAGTAGGGCTCAAAGTGGTATGTTTGAAATGACTGATTTCATTCTGAAGTGCTCATAATTAAGGTTAAGGGACTCTATCATTCCATTTTCTCTCCTTATTGAATCTCTGTATGTGGGCCAGTAGAAAATAAGTCAAGTAGTGTCACCTTGGACTCCACACATACCAAGGCAAAATGATTGTAAAAACCTTCAAAACATCTAATGGGGCATGAAACAGAGATGGTATTGTTTCACTGGTTTGATCATTTGGTTTATTGTTTTGCTGGTTTTTGTCCTTTGGAAATGGCAATGCAAACATTTGGCCCATGGAGAGAGTTTGTCAAAGTGTGTATGACAGAGTGGACAGAATTTAGAGCGTTCCAAACTCTGCGGTCTTCTCCACATACAGTAGAAAAGGTATTTTTATCCACCATGCTCTCATAAAAGCATGCCTCGTAGGACTAAAGAAGTAGCCTACATTTATGACTATAGATGAGCTGATGTCAAAATAACAGTAAAAAGAGATGATTCAACAACAAATCTATAGATTCCCATCTCTGTAGATCTGAGAGTCATGGAAGTGCACGTTTCAATTTCATGACAGAATGTAAGATCTGAGCTACTCTTATATCAACAGTTTTCAATATAACTAAGGTTAAACAATTCTCTAGATTTTTTTTGTTCAAACATCTATCTTTCGACTGTTATTTTGACGTCAGTCTCAAAGTTAAGTCAACATACGTTTACTACTACCAGACTATTCTATATACAGAATAGGAACACGGAGTGTGTGAGGGGTTGTCACTCATCCACTCTAACCAACATCAAACAGAAGAAGAATTACATCCTTGATTAATCGGTGCAATTACTGGCATGGGTAGATTGATGGGTCTTGTGAAGAATTTAATTTGGCTGTAGGAGTGCTTCAAAGATTCATGAGGGGGGAAAGGGCTGGGGACTATCTCCATTGAAGCAGACTCTTAGTATTCCAGCCACATCCAGCCAGAGGAGAGGAGGCAGAGCCAGCACCCACCCATATGAGGACAGCAAGCTCTTCTGATGAGCTCAGCCGAGCGCCTGAACTCTTAAATCTGGGCTAAATCTCCTGGCCTCCACACAGGTCAGTCGCTCGCCAGGGGATGGGATGGCCTTGGTGACAACAAGTATTTTTGAAGCCCACCTGAAAAAGCAACCTGGTCTCAGAACATTTAGTATTATTCATTATGTAAATCCAAGACACTCCATTCACTATGATATGTTATGTTTTGTATGGTATGTATTCATTTGTGGATGTTCAGCACCCATTTTGTATGATATGTTACAAATTACAATTCTTATTATATGTTACGAATTTGCAAAATGTACAATATGTTATGAATTAGCTAAATGTACAATATGTTATGAATTTGCAAACATATGATATGTTACGAATTCTAGCTAGATGGCTAGGTGCTAACGTTAGTTAGCTCGCTAACATTAGCAAGGCTAGAGGTTTGGGTTAGGGTTAAGTTTAGGAGTTAGGTTAAAGGGTAAGGTTAGGGAAAGGGTTAGCTAAAAGGGTTGAGGTTAGGCTTGTATGAAGGGTCAGCTAAAATAATTAAGGTTAGGGTTAGGGGAGGGTTTGACTAACATACTAAGTAGTTTCAAAGTAGCTAAAAAGTAGTAAGTAGTTGAAAACTTGCTAATTCGCTAAAATGCTAAAGTTGTTTGTGAGATTCAAACTCGCAAACTTTAGATTTCTAGACGTACGCGTTATACGCCCACCCATCAACCCCAACCAAACACCCTAAGTAACCATCTGTCTTATGTAATCATACCAAAGGTAACATATCATACTAAATGGAATGTCTTGGATTTACGTACAGAATAATATGTAATGATCTGAGACCAGGTTGGAGAAGGATGCAACTAGGATGCTGCTTTCAGTGGCTGATAGGTAAAATGAGACAGATTGAGACATGAATGGTTTTGGTTTTGAACTATCTCTCCCCTACTTTTCCTGACGTTGACTTTTAGGAGTTCTGAAATGTTCCACTTTTATTCTTAGCATCGTTCTTTTATTAACCACAGTGTTTTTCTGGAAATCTGGGATCTGGTCATGTAATTCTGACTGTGGTAATAGGCCAATTCTGCAATAAATACATTTTCCTAAGAATCCCACATACTCTCAGTTTTTGTATTTATTTTGTGTTTTTCAGTTTGTAATTATGTAATCTCACGTGGGAAGATCTATGTTAACATAACTGGTACCATATCTGTCTGGAAAGAATTTGGGATGCGTGGGGTAATGAGCAGCAGTAGTTCCGAGGTTTGGGTTTGTCATTTGGACAAATCACGTGTTAGCAGGTGTTAGCATCTTTCGAATTTGGGGAGGGGACATTTGCCCGTAACTTGCAAAGCGAGACGGTCGCATCTCTTAATCCCTTCTCTTAACAAGTAGGAACCCAGAACATAATCGAGCAGCTAACCAATTACTCAAGACTTTAATTCTGGGTTTACCGATTCGTATGTATGTGCTCCCTATTGCCTCCTGCCAAATGAATAGCTTCTAGTACCTCAGAGGTTGATTGAAGTAGCAGTGTTTGAGAAACATTGAGAAACAGTTTCATAACACTCTGTTTGATTCAGTGTTGATGTACACCCACTTCTTCATGGAGAAACAACATACAATCCTTCTTTCGTGTATCCATCCCTGTTTATAATTGAATGGGCGACCCCGAGCTAACATCAAACAGAGCAAAGGGAAATTCAATAAACAGTGCTGTGGTGAATGACGCAGTGGTGGGCTGAGTGGAGCGGCTATCTGGACAGCTCAGGCCTGGCTGGCACAAACAGGGAGTGTTTGATTGCCATACTCTTTTGATGGCTCTGTCCATCACTCTCCAGATGGACTCAGTCGTCTTGATAAATAGAGACGCAGAGAGGCAGTCAGAGGAGAGGCTCTTCCATCACACAGGACTGGAGGTCTCTGGGGCCGAGGAGATGTGGATGACTCAGAGGGAGGGGGGGTAAGGACATCTTGTCTGTGTGGCTTGTACGGGGTCTGAATACACACTAGGCACCCAAGGAGTTACAATCAAGTGTTTGATGTTTTTCCTCATACTAAGAGATTCTAGTGAGTAATGGCAGCCATTTTATGGGCTCTTAACCAACCGTGCTATTTTGTTTGTTTTTTCGCATTGTTTGTAACAGATTTTATACATAATGTTGCTGCTACTGTTTCTTATGACCGAAAAGAGCTTCTGGACATCAGAACAGTGATTACTCACCTTGAATTTGACAAATCATTTTTCTTTAATGAGTTGGACGAGAGGGATTTACTCCAGACACCTGACGAGGCCATCATACCCTGCCATTCGCAGAATAAAAAGGAGATATAGAGGAAGGAGATCGGGGTGCTTTGTAAGGATCCGGCAACGAGTGGCTAATCTGCCTTTGCCATCGGTGCTATTGGCCAACGTACTATCTCTGGATAATAAAGTGGAGGAACTACAAGCACGTATATCCTACCAACGGGACATTCAAAACTGTAATATCTTATGTTTCACCGAGTCGTGGCTGAACGACGACATGAATAACATATACACTACCGTTCAAAAGTCTGGGGTCACAGAAATGTCCTTGTTTTTGAAAGAAAAACACATTTTTTGTCCATTAAAATAACATCAAATTGATCAGAAATACAGTGTAGACATAGTTAATGTTGTAAATTACTATTGTAGCTGGAAACAGCATATTTTGTATGGAATATCTACATAGGCATACAGAGGCCCATTATCATCAACCATCTGTGTTCCACTGGCACATTGTGTTAGCTAATCCAAGTTTATCATTTTAAAAGGCTAATTGATCATTAGAAAACCATTTTGCAATTATGTTAGCACAGCTGAAAACTGTTGTTCTGATTAAAGAAGCAATAAAACCATCCCTCTTTAGACTAGTTGAGTATCTGGAGCATCAGCATTTGTGGTTTCGATTACAGGCTCAAAATGGCCAAAAACAAAAAACATTTTCTGAAACTCGTCAGTCTATTTTTGTTCTGAGAAATGAAGGCTATTCCATGCGAGAAATTGCCAAGAAACTGAAGATCTTGTACAACGCTGTGTACTTCTCCCTTTACAGAAACGGTCTCTAACCAGAATAGAAAGAGGAATGGGAGGCCCCGGTGCAGAACTGAACAAGAAGACAAGTGCATTAGAGTGTCTAGTTTGAAAAACAGACGCCTCACAAGTCCTCAACTGGCAGCTTTGTTAAATAGTACCCACAAAACACCAGTCTCAATGTCAACAGTGAAGAGGCGGCTCTGGGATGCTGGCCTTCTAGGCAGGGTTGCGAAGAAAAAGGCATATCTCAGACTGGCCAATAAAAATAAAAGATTAAGATGGGAAAAAGAACACAGACACTGGACAGAGGAACTCTGCCTAGAAGGCCAGCATCCTGGAGTCGCCTCTTCACTGTTGACGTTGAGACTGGTGTTCTAAACAAGGGGCACCACCAAGGAAGCGGCACCATGAAGTCCAAAGAGCTCGCCAAACAGGTAAGGGACAAAGTTGTGGCACCACAACAAACCTGCCAAGAGAGGGCCACCCACCAAAACTCACGGACCAGGCAAGAAGGGCATTAATCAGTGAGGCAACAAAGAGACCAAAGATAACCCTGAAGGAGCTGCAAAGCTCCACAGCGGAAATTGAAGTATCTGTCCATAGGACCACTTTAAGCTGTACACTCCACAGAGCTGGGCTTTACGGAAGAGTGGCCAGAAAAAAGCCATTGCTTAAAGAAAAAAAAAGAAAAAATGTTGGTGTTTGCCAAAAGACATGTGGGAGACTCCCCAAACATAAGGAAGAAGGTACTCTGGTCAGATGAGACTAAGATTTAGCTTTTTGGCCATCAAGGAAAATGTTATGTCTGGCGCAAACCCAACACCTCTCATCACCCCGAGAACTTCAGTCCCTGCCGATGAAAAACATCCCCACAGCATGATACTGCCACCACCATGCTTCACTGGGGATGTTTTTCATCGGCAGGGACTGGGAAACTCGTCAGAATTGAAGGAATGATGGATGGCGCTAAATACAGGGAAGTTCTTGAGGGAAACCAGTTTCAGACTTACAGAGATTTGAGACTGGGACGGAGGTTCACCTTCCAGCACGACAATGACCTTAAGCATACTGCTGAAGCAACACTTGGGTGGTTTAAGGGGAAACATTTAAATGTCTTGGAATGGCCTAGTCAAAGCCCAGATCTCAATCCAATTGAGAATCTGTGGTATGACTTAAATATTGCTATAGACCAGCGGAATCCTTCCAACTTGAAGGAGCTGGAGCAGTTTTGCCTTGTGGCTAGATGTGCCAAGCTTATAGAGACACCCAAAGAGACTTGCAGCTGTAATTTCTGCAATAGGTGGCTCTACAAAGTATTGGTGACTATTGGTGAATAGTTATGCATGCTCAGGTTTTCAGTTTTTTTGGTCTAATTTCTTGTTTGTTTCACAAGAAAAAATATTTTTTATCTCCAAATTGGTAGGCATGTTGTGTAAATCAAATGATACAACCCCCCCAAAAAAATATATTTTAATTCCAGGTTGTAAGGCAACAAAATAGAGAAAATGCCAAGGGTGGTGAGTACTTTCGCAAGCCACTGTAACACTGAAACATGCGTGAGAGCATCAGCTGTTCCGGACAACTGTGTGATCATGCTCTCCATAGCCGATGTGATTAAGAACTTTAAACAGGTCAACATTCACAAGGCAGCAGGGCCAGACAGATTACCAGGGTGTGTAGTCCGAGTATGCAATGACCAACTGGCAAGTGTCTTCACTGACATTTTCAACCTCTCCCTGTCTGAGTCTGTAATACCAACATGTTTCAAGCAGACCACCATAGTCCCTGTGCCCAAGAACACTAAGGTAACCTGCCTAAATGACTACCAACTCATAGCACTCACGTCTGTAGCCATGAAGTGCTTTGAAAGGCTGGTCATGGCTCACATCAACACCATTATACCAGAAACCCTAGACCCACTCCAATTTGCATACCACCCCAACAGATCCACAGATGATGCAATATCCACACTGCCCTTTCCCACCTGGACAAAAGGAACACCTATGTGAGAATGCTATTCATTGACTTCAGCTCAACACCATAGTGCCCTCAAAGCTCATCACTAAGCTAAGGACCCTGGGACTAAACACCTCCCTCTGCAACTGAATCCTGGACTTCCTGAAGGGCCGCCCCCAGGTGGTAAAGGTAGGTAACAACACATCCGCCATGCTGATCCTCAACACAGGGGCCCCTCAGGGGTGCGCGCTCAGTCCCCTCCTGTACTCCATGTTCACTCATGACTGCACAGCCAGGCACGACTCCAACACCATCATTAAATTTGCAGATGACACAACAGTGGTAGGCCTGATCACCGACTACGACGAGACAGCCTATAGGGAAGGGGTCAGAGACCTGGCTGTGTGGTGCCAGGACAACAACCTCTCCCTTAACGTGATCAAGACAAAGGACATGATTGTGGACTGCAGGAAAAGGAGGACCCAGCACACCCCCATTCTCAGCTACTGGGCTGTAGTGGAGCAGGTTGAGAGTTTCAAGTTCCTTGGTGTCCACATCACCAACAAACTAACATGGTCCAAGCACACCAAGACAGTCATGAAGAGTGCATGACAAAACCTATTCCCCCTCATGAGACTGAAAATATTTGGCATGGGTCCTCAGATCTTCAAAAGGTTCTACAGCTGCACCATCGAGAGCATCCTGACTAGTTGTATCATTGCCTGGTATGGCAACTGCTCGGCCTCAGACCGCAAGGCACTACAAAGGGTAGTGCGTTTGGCCCAGTACGTCACTGGGGCCAAGCTTCCTGCCATCCAGGACCTCTATTCCAGGCGGTGTCAGAGGAAGGACCGGAAAATGGTCAAAGACTCCAGCCACCCTGGTCATAGACTGTTCTCTCTGCTACCGCAAGGCAAGCAGTACCGGAGCACCAAGTCTAGGTCCAAGAGGGTTCTAAACAGCTTCTATCCCGAAGCCATAAGACTCCTGAACATCTAATCAAATGGCTACCCAGACTATTTGCATTGCCCCCCCCCCCCCCCCTCCTCTTTTACGGTGCTACTACTCTCTGTTTATTATCTATGCATAGTCACTTTAATAACTCTACCTACAGTACATGTATATATTACCCAAATTATCTCAACTAACTGGTGCCCCCGCACATTGACTCTGTACCGGTACCCCCTGTATATAGCCTCACTATTGTTATTTTACTGCTGCTCTTTAAATATTTGTTACTTTTATTTCATACTTTTTAAGGCATTTTGTTAAAACTGAATTGTTGGATAAGGGCTTGTAAGTAAGCATTTCACTGTTGTATTCGGCGCATATGACAAATAACATTTGCTTTGATTTGATTTGATAATTTAATAATAATTTAGTCAAAGTAAGTCTGAGGAAAGAGTCAGATGTGGGAGGGTTTCTAATGCAACTGACTCTTTAAGTATCAGTAGTCACCTGGCTGAGTGCTGAAATGTTGAACGATGCAGAATCATTTGGGCACTATGTGCTAATCTTACCTCCTGTCATACAGTCAGCCCCTATAAAAGACAAGTTAATGGATTTCTGTAATTGTTTCTATCTTGACTCTCTGACACCGCAGCACTTACTTCTCACAATTAAAATATATCAATGTTCTCCACACATGTGCAGAGACAAGTACAGATGGTCCCAGTCAAAAGTGTATGCTTTTTCCTGCTCCTTTTAAAATGCGTAGTGTAGCTCCTAGAGTCTAGAACTAGCTATGATGAAAACACAGTTATTTCTTTACTGATATACTGAACAAAAATATCAACTTAACATTTAAAGTGTTGGTCCAATGTTTCATGAGTGGAAATCAGAGATCCCAGAAATGTTCCATACTCACAAAAAGCTTATTTCTCTCAAATGTTGTGCACAAATTTGTTTACATCCCTGTTAGTGAGCATTTCTCCTTTGCCAAGATAATCCATCCACCTGACAGGTGTGGAATATCAAAAAGCTGATTAAACAGCATGATTATTACACAGGTACAGGTACACCTTGTGCGAGGGACAATAAAAGGCCACCTTAAAATGTTTTAAGGGAGCGTGCAATTGGCAAGCTGACTACAGGAATGTCTACCAGAGCTGTTGCCAGATAATTAAATGTTAATTTCTCTACCATAAGCCGCCTACAACTTAATTTTAGAGAATTTGGCAGTATGTCCAACCGGCCTCACAACAGCAGACCACATGTAACCACGCCAGCCCAGGACCACCACATCTGGCTTCTTCACCTGTGGGATCGTCTAAGACCAGCCACCCGGACAGGTGAAGAAACTGTGAGTTTGCACAACCAAATCATTTCTGTACAGCCTGTCAGAAGCTCATCGTCCTCACTAGGGTCTTGACCTGACTGCAGAGTGGCGTCGTAACTGACTTCAGTGGGAAAATTCTCACCTTTGATGGCCACTGGCACACTGGAGAAGTGTGCTCTTCACGGATGAATCCCGGTTTCAACTGTACCAGGCAGCGGTTTGCTGATGTCAATGTTGTGAACAGCGTGCCCCATGCAGGCATAAACTACGGACAATGAACACAATTTCATTTTATCGATGGCAATTTGAATGCACAGAGATATCTTGACGAGATCCTGAGGGCCATTGTCATGCCATTCATCCGCCGCCATAACCCCATGTTTCAGTAAAATCTTTGAAATTGTTGCATGTTGTTATATTTTTGTTCAGTGTACTTAAGCTCTCAAGGAGAGTGACACAGGGGTTAGGAGAAACACTTTAAAGTGACACCATCTCTACCATGCTGAATAGGTGGATAGAACCATAGAATTAGAATGAATAGAACTTAGAAGTGAATCAGACAGGGGATATGGAACTCCCAAGCCTGATAATGAGATGCATAGAGTGAGAGAGAAATTCCATTTCTCTTCTCTTTCAGGAAATGAGGTAAGGCTATATCTGATAACATTTCATTCAACATGAAATGAAATGATCCCCTCCGACTTCATATGAACTTTTGTGATTTGGTTCTGGGGGGTTCGGTTTTATGCTCGCATAGAAATTAATATGAATCAACATTGTAATAGGACTTTGTATCAATCCTCATGTGTCCTGCTTTCTGCTTAGAATTGTTTTAAATTTTGATGACATTGTCTCACATTTAATTCAGATAATGATATGTAATATGTGCTGGGCGGATAGGATAGTGCTGTACCACTGGAGTTCTGAATCCTTTTCCATCACAGAACTCATGAGTCTCAGCTTTTATCTCCTATTCAACCATTTAATTCAAATATAATTAAACAAAATCTCCATTGATTACAAAATAAGCATATGAGATCTCAGTTAGTTTGCAGCCCACTGAGAACATTATTTTTCAGACCATTTTTGTTCTACTAATCCATTTCTGCTAATAACTTTTATATTTTTCATAGTAGCATCTGTGTACCAGTCACTGATTCATGCTGCTACCCACGAGGGTGCTAGTGGCTTAATAGTTGGCAAGAAGATCAGGCAAGGCAAGAGGGCTAGTTTCCCACACCACCACCCCCATGTTCTGTAGTTGTGATGATGCCAAAGTCACTGCTTACTTTCTCCCCTTTTTTGATGTATATAAAACATATTAGTATCCCCATGTTGACAGTACATACATTTAAAACATTAGCATGTGGTGTGCGTGTGTGTGCATCTATCAATTACACATACATGTCAGTACATACACACAACAAGTAGGTCACATGGGGGAGACGCGTTGTACCGTGAGGTGTTGCTTTAGTCAAACAGTAAAAGTCTCAACTCAGTTAGTGATTTGAGAGGTCCAAAATCCAAAATCATAAAAAGCTGTATACAGTTATATCATCCATCATTTTGTGACCATTTCAAATTAGGCTAGTAACTGATATCACTGAACTTCTCCACATGGCCAAAAGTTATTTAACCCCAAAATGTGTTCATTAAATCACGGAATGATCACGGAATCAAACAAAACACAAGTTCTTCAGCTGGAAAGCTGTGATGAGGTGTCTTGAAGTCACAGCTGGCAGGTTGCAAACATATCTTCAAATGCCTTTCATGAAGAAACGGCACTAAAATCACTCCATTTCAATTCACCTTGGAAAACAAAATCACAGCAGATCTTTAGAAAAGGACGCCATCTGGCATTTAAGACTTCATTGAGAGGGAGCTATAGTCTTTTGAGAAAGTTATTGTGTCAAAACTGTGCATCAAAAATGTTCAAGGTCTTTAATGGAGAAAATTACAGCAATACAAAAAATGACTTCTCTCTTTGAATTTAGAGGGTCTTAGAACAAATTGTAAAATAACAGCTTTGGTTTCCCTTTGACGACATGTTCCTTTTCAACTCCTGTCTCAATCTCACACCCTTAGCCCCTCCAGCTATAATTTCTGACAGTCTCAGAACCTCATCACTCTATCATTCCTCAAACCCCTTTACTTTTTGGAGAGTTCTGTTTCATCCTCCCTTTCCGCCCCCCCAGGTCTGGATGGGGGACAAGAACAAGAACGTGCAGTAATGCACAGCAGGTCATTTCATCACTCTATTTCAACCCATAGTTCCCTAGGAGCCCAGCAACAATTTAATTCCTCACCAAGTGCTCTTCGTCCTTTGGTCTCATCAATCATCATTCATATCGAGCAGGTCCTCTTCCTCACCTATTCAGAACAAGGCTTATGGGCCCTGGTCAAAAGTAGTGCACTAAAAAGGTATATGGTGCCATTTGGGAAGCACACCATGTCAACAACATGGGGTTCATCTTCGACTGAGGACATGGACAGGTACGTGAGGATAACAGGCCTGCTCTTGACTGGTAAACCCATTCATGATTGGCTACAGGGCCTTGTATGAAATGCCATGGTCATTCATTCATTGTTTGTAAGATTGGACCACTGACCCTTATCACCAACACTATCATTATAGGTAGTCATATTAAGGCTGGTGTATGAGAGGGTTGGCCAATGGCCATCAGCACGAAGTAGAGTTACTTCTAATGGAAGAACTCCCTCTCCACATAGTGCCTCCACTCTCTCTTTCTCTCTCAGTCTCAGCCTATAGTGAAACGTACTCGTGCAGGTCTTTGGGTTTTTCATTTGTCATTTGTGTTGAATGTGAAGTGGGAAGGTGAGAGAGACTGTCAGTGTGCAAGCCCACACACACAGATCATCATTCATTTGGTGAGCAGCTGTTATAGAAAAACAGGGACTCTTGAGAAGCTGTCAGATGTTCTGTGAATTGTTTCAGCCATTACATTTGTCATCTAACATCAGGCTTGGCTTTCATTTCAAATATCCAGTGAAGTAGTAGTCTCTATTATTTGAACGGTCACCATATCTGGTGGTATCTGGTGGTGGAAGGTGCTGGTACGACACGGTTGTTAGCCCTGTAACACATCAAAACAGTCCCACATGCAGCGTACCCCATCTCTGGGTAAAGCAACATAGCTCCATGAATTAATGTTTACTGCCACCTTGTGCGTCAAAGGTGCCCCTGCAGTATGTCTAACTACTAACACTATAATTTCTCTACGATTTTCATAGTATTGGAATTTACCAAATAAAGGTTTAGTAAATGTGTAATAAATAGCCACAGAAGAGGTACTGGTGACGGATAATGGGACCAAAATTATCTTAAAACACAGGATTATTATGGAAACAATGATGTGTTTCCAGTTTCCAAGACATAGATTAAGCCTAGTCCTGAACTAATAAGAATGTCCAATGGAGAATCTCTATTGAAAGTGTCATGGTAATTGACCCTAAAGGTCTACAACATGAAAAAAGAGCCATTCCACTGGAACCATTAACAGCAGAGATCCACATAGCACGTTGGGGGCAATGAAACAACAGAAGCCCATTCATTTTAAATGAAGGAAGCCAAGTGGGTGGGGGGGACCGTTGGGCCATGCGAGCATGTGCGAGGGACTAAGGTTGGAGAAAGTTGAACTTTATTCAAATATTCTGCAACATCGTGTCTGGTTGCAGTCAAGGTCACTATAGCCCCTACTGGGCTGGCTGTTTCCACTGGGCACATACGTCAGTTCTATCATTCAGCCTACAGTAGCAGCCAAGTGTGGTGTTCAATGTATGCCTACATTCCATGAGACTTTTTTTTAAAAACATGCAGGGCTTGACATTAACCTGTTGACTTGAACTTGCATACTATTGTTTGTACAGATGAACGTGGAACCTTCAGGCATTTGGAAATTGCTCCCAAGGATGAACCAGACTTGTGGAGGTCTACAATTATTTTTACTGAGGTTTAGTTCTTCCGACAAGGAGGTGACTGAAAATGTTGCTGTGTTGTTTGATGCAAGAAACCACTTTACAAAATAAAATGCATTATTATTACCATACCATTATTACAGAGAATTCGACAAGTTATGCTACCCTCTGCCTATTGGCTACTTAGCGTATTCAAGCCTGTCTCAAAATACAACAGTGCCCCTTTAGACAAAAAAAACTCTTACCCAACTCGCTTTTCAAAGATGTCTAGAAATGTACACATTTTGTGCTCTTGTAAGAAGCAATCACTCCCCTATTGCTGACTACAAATGATCTATAACTGGGCTAATAACTCACTAACAAGCAAAGGATATGAACAAATATGCACAGGCGCATCTACTCACAACCGCTCATGCTGTAAACAGTCCAGTTCAAAGTGAATGGCACAGATCCATATATGGCAATGGTCTATTTGCATATGGGTCTACTGCAGGTCTGATTGGTTATGCCGCACCGGTCTGTGTATGTGTGTCAATGCAATAGAATTCTCCTTCGATGTGTTCTGCCAACAACAAAATCTCTTGCATAGTTAGTTTTGCATACTAAATCTTGCATAATTCATTTTATTTTGGTATGTTCATTGAAAGTGGCTAATACTGCGTTGATTCAATCATAATTCCCACCTTAAAGGGAAACGTTGATAGTGTTAACTAAGGCGGAAAACTCTAGCGTAGCTTAGAGGGAACATTGGTCCCAAATGGGCCCTGGTCAAATGTAGTGTACTACATAGGGAATAGAGTGCCATTTGGAACGCACCCACACTGCTACTTCTTATTCACTGATAGAAAAAACCTTTTGTGTTACCCTACTCATCAGCACATACTGTACCAGCATACTGTAGCCAACTCTCCTGTTATGATATCACCTCAAGCCCAAGACAAACTATTACTGGTAGTTTTGGTCCATGTACATTATATGCCTCTGTCAGCAGACATAAGAGAGAAAATGTGTTTGTGAGCAATAATTGTAGCAATCCAGCAGCATGCAAGGAGTATGATTATAGCCTCCGCCGTTTGTGGTGATGAGTTTGCAGACTTTGTCATTTTTACAGACGTGGCACTGAGTATCTGGTTGTACATTCTTTTAAAAGTGACTCTCCCTGTACAGCAGTGGTATTCAAACTTTTTCAGCGGGGACCACATTTTTTCCACCAGAATATATATTTTTACATCAATAAATAACCTTAAATTCATCAAATGTTAATCTCTTATCAAAATTAAAAGAAACCATATATTTTTTTAAAACTCAATAACCCCACTGCAGTTCCTCTAGGGGGATACGACCCCGACTTTCAAATACCACTGCAGTATTTAACAAATTAAGCAATAAGGCCTGAGGGGGTGTGGTATATGAACAATATACCACCACTAAGAGCTGTTTGTCACGCCCTGGTCATAGTATTTTGTGTTTTCTTTATTATTTTGGTCAGACCAGGGTGTGACATGGGTTAATTATGTGGTGTGTTTTGTCTTGTTTTTTTTGTAAGTATCGGGATTGTGGTATAGTGGGGTTATCTAGAAAAGTCTATGGTTGCCTGAAGTGGTTCTCAATCAGAGGCAGGTGTTTATCGTTGTCTCTGATTGGGAACCATATTTAGGCAGCCATATTCTTTGAGTGTTTCGTGGGTGAATGTTCCTGTCTCTGTGTTAGCTTGCACCAGAATAGGCTGTTTAGGTTTTCACGCTACGTTTATTGTTTGTATTGTTCGTGTTTATCTTTTTATTAAACATTAGCGGCGTGGTGACAGGCAGCGGGAAGCAGGAGCGAAATCCGTATTTCTGGACATGGGAGGAGATATTGGATGGTAAAGGACCCTGGGCACAGCCTGGAGAATATCGCCGCCCCAAAGAAGAGCTGGAGGCGGCGAAGGCGGAGAGGCGCTGGTATGAGGAGGCAGCACGGCGACGCGGATGGAAGCCCGAGAGTCAGCCCCAAAAATTGATTGGGAGGGGGCACACAGGGAGTATGGTAGGAGACCTGCGCCAACTTCCTGTGCTTACCGGGGGTCTAGAGAGACCGGGCAGGCACCGTGTTATGCTGTGGTGCGCACGGTGTCTCCAGTGCGGGTGCATAGCCCGGTGCGGTACATACCCGCTCCGCGTATTGGCCGGGCTAGAGTAAGCATCGAGCCAAGTGTCATGAAGCCGGCTCTACGCATCTGGTCTCCAGTGCATCTCCTTGGGCCGGCTTACATGGCACCAGCCTTGCGCTCGGTGTCCCCGGTTCGCCTGCATAGCCCAGTGCGGGCTATTCCACCTCGCCGCACTGGCCGGGTGACCGGGAGCATTCAACCAGGTAAGGTTGGGCAGGCTCGGTGCTCAAGAGCTCCAGTGCGCCTGCACGGTCCGGTCTATCCAGTACCACCTCCACGCACCAGCCCTCCGGTGGCAGCTCCCCGCACCAGGCTTCCTGTGCGTGTCCTCGGCCCAGTACCACCAGTGCCAGCACCATGCATCAGGCCTACAGTGCGCCTCGCCTTTCCAGCGCTGCTAGAGCCTTCCTCCTATACAGCGCTGTCGGAGTCTCCTGCCTGTTCAGTGCGGCCGGAGTCTCCCGCCTGTTCAGTGCGGCCGGAGTCTCCCGCCTGTTCAGCATGGCCGGAGTCTCCCGCCTGTTCAGCGCTGTCAGAGCCTTCCTCCTCTACAGCGCTGCCGGAGTCTCCCGCCTGTTCAGCGCTGCCAGAGCTGCCAGTCTGCAAGGAGCAGCCAGAGCTGCCAGTCTGCAAGGAGCAGCCAGAGCTGCCAGTCTGCAAGGAGCTGCCAGTCTGCAAGGAGCTGCCAGTCTGCAAGGACCTGCCAGTCTGCAAGGAGCTGCCAGTGCTGCCAGTCTGCAAGGAGCCGCCAGTGCTGCCAGTCTGCAAGGAGCCGCCAGAGCCGCCAGTCAGCATGAAGCCGCCAGAGCCGCCAGTCAGCATGGAGCAGCCAGAGCCGCCAGTCAGCATGGAGCAGACAGAGCCGCCAGTCAGCATGGAGCAGACAGAGCCGCCAGTCAGCATGGAGCAGCCAGAGCCGCCAGTCAGCATGGAGCAGCAAGAGCCGCCAGTCAGCATGGAGCAGCCAGAGCCGCCAGTCAGCATGGAGCAGCCAGAGCCGCCAGTCAGCATGGAGCAGCCAGAGCCGCCAGTCTGCCAGGATCCGCCAGTCCGCCAGGATCTTCCAGATCCGCCAGTCCGCCAGGATCTTCGAGATCCGCCATTCAGCCAGGATCCGCCAGTCAGCCAGGATCTGCCAGAGCCGCCAGTCAGTCAGGATCTGCCAGAGCCGCCAGTCAGCCAGGATCTGCCAGAGCCGCCAGTCAGCCAGGATCTGCCAGAACCACCAGTCAGCCTGGATCTGCCAGTGCCATTAACCTGCCTGAGCTTCCTCTCAGTACCGAGCTTCCTCTCAGTACCGAGCTTCCTCTCAGTGGCGAGCTACCCCTTAGTCCCGAGCTACCCCTCAGTCCCGAGCTACCCCTCAGTCCCGAGCTGCCCCTCAGTCCCGAGCTGCCCCTCAGTCCCGAGCTGCCCCTCAGTCCCGAGCTGCCCCTCAGTCCCGAGCTGCCCCTCAGTCCAGTGGGGCCCTTGGTGAGGGTTACTAGGCCAAGGTCAGCGGTGAGGGTCGCCAATCAAAGGACGCGATGCAAGTGGACTAAGACTTTATTGGAGTCGGGTCCACATCCCGCGCCGGAGCCGCTACCGTGGACAGACGCCCACCCGGACCCTCCCCTATGGGTTTAGGTGTGCGGCCGGGAGTGCGCAAAAATGTTTTGTAATACACACGGTATTTGGTCTGATATACCACATATATCAGCCAATCAACATTCAGAGCTCCACCGCCCAGTATATAATGTTTAATCTATTATTCTAAATGAGTATACCAGTAGCAGCCCACACATACAGTTGAAGTTGGAAGTTTACATACATCTTAGCGAAATACCTTTAACTCAGTTTTCATAAATCCTGACATTTAATCCTGGTAAGAATTCTGTCTTAGGTCAGTTAGGATCACCACTATTTTAAGAATGTGAAATGTCAGAATAATAGCAGAGCGAATGATTTATTTCAGCTTTAATTTCTTTCATCACATTCCCAGTGGGTCAGAAGTTTACATGCACTCAATTAGTATTTGGTAGCATTGCCTTAAACAATTTAAACTTTTTTTTTTTATATATAAAAATATATAAATATTTTTTTTTTACCTCATTTTCTCCCCAATTTTGTGGTATCCAATTGTTTAGTAGCTACTATCTTGTCTCATCGCTACAACTCCCGTACGGCCTCGGGGGAGACGAAGGTTGAAAGTCATGCATCCTCCGATACCCAACCAAGCCACACTGCTTCTTAACACAGCGCGCATCCAACCCGGAAGCAAGCCTCACCAATGTGTCGGAGGAAACACGTGCACCTGGCAACCTTGGTTAGAGTGCACTGCGCCCGGCCCGCCACAGGAGTCGCTGGTGCACGATGAGACAAGGATATCCCTACCAGCCAACCCCTCCCTAACCCGGACAACGCTAGGCCAATTGTGCGTCGCCCCACGGACCTCCAGGTTGCGGCCGGTTACGACAGAG
Source organism: Oncorhynchus mykiss (assembly GCF_013265735.2). Lineage (NCBI taxonomy): Eukaryota > Metazoa > Chordata > Actinopteri > Salmoniformes > Salmonidae > Oncorhynchus > Oncorhynchus mykiss. Next base: position 16,234,562 of record NC_048572.1, read on the forward strand.
CCTGGGCGCGAACCCAGAGTCTCTGGTGGCACAGCTGGCGCTGCAGTACAGCGCCCTTAACCACCCGAGAGGCCAGTCTGGCTTTTTTATGGCGGTTTTGAAGTAGTGGCTTTTTCCTTGCTGAGCGGCCTTTCAGGTTATGTCGATATAGGACTCTTTTTACTGTGGATATAGATACTTTTGTACTTGTTTCCTACAGCATCTTCACAACGTCCTTTGCTGTTGTTTTGGGATTGATTTGCACATTTCGCACCAAAGTACGTTCATCTCTAGGAGGCAGAACGCATCTCTTTCCTGAGCGGTATGACGGCTGCATGGTGTTTATACTCGCATACTATTGTTTGTACAGATGAACGTGGAACCTTCAGGCGTTTGGAAATTGCTCCCAAGGATGAACCAGACTTGTGGAGGTCTACAATTCTTTTTACTGAGGTTTTGGCTGATTTATTTTGATTTTCCCATGATGTCAAGCAAGAGGCACTTAGTTAGAAGGTAGGCCTTGAAATACATCCACAGGTACACCTCCAATTGACTCAAATTATGTCAATTAGTCTATCAGAAGCTTCTAAAGCCATGATATCATTTTCTGGAATTTTCCAAGCTGTTTAAAGGCACTGTCAACTTAGTGTATGTAAACTTCTGACCCACAGGAATTATGATACAGTGAATCATAAGTGAAATAATCTGTCTGTAAACAATTGTTGGAAAAATTACTTGTGTCACGCACAAAGTAGATGTGCTAACCGACTTGCCAAAACTATAGTTTGTTAACAAGAAATTTGTTGAGTGGTTGAAAAACGAGTTTTAATGACTCCAACATAAGTGTTGGTAAACTTCTGACTTCAACTGTAAACATATACTGGTTAGGGGAGGGAGAGAGTGGAGTGACTGCAAAGAAGAGTGGTGCATGTCTAAATGTCTGCTTAGTGTGCTTAATCTTTATGCTGTAATGCATGGCAGCGGGAAGATGTTTTGGGGTGGGGGTGCTGTCGATTGTTTGGGGTGGGGGGAATTATTGTAAATTAGTATTTTTCTCTGCTCATAATGGCCTAGTGCAGTAATTTGGTGAGAATTTTTTTTTTTATGTTAAATTGTGATCTACCAGGGGGTGCTTCAGCACCCTCAGCACCCCTACATCCTGCAGCTATGCCATAATTCAGTGTGTGGGTGGTGATTGAATTGAACAATTCAGATAGCGAGAAATGTTCTTTATATGCTGTATACACCTCTGTGGTAAAAGCTAAGACACTACAATTTTATAACTATAGAATGTGTACATGGGAAGGCACAATATTTTACCCAAATTACTCTCTCTCTCTCTTAAATGCTACGATTGGAGATGAACAGAGTCCACGCCTTCTGGTGCAGTCACTGAAAGTAGGGGGATAACTTCAGTGTTCTAATACACTGCGCGGGCAACGAGCAGATAAAATGGGAGTGCGTGAGCAGGTGAAGAGCATTTTATTATACCTCTGCGTCTGTAGTCATGTTTGTACTGAAGAGTGGGAACTCACGCTGCTTCATACCAACGATGTCCACGCACGGGTTGAGGAGACAAGCAAGGACTCCGGCAAATGCACCAAGCCTCCGTGTTTTGCCGGGGTGGCACGGAGATTTACGAAAATAAAGGAGATCCGGAACCGAGAGAAAAATGTGATGCTGCTGGACGCAGGCGATCAATTTCAAGGAACCGTTTGGTTTAATGTATATAAGGGAGCAGAGGCTGCACATTTTATGAACAAACTTGGCTACGATGCAATGGTAAGCCGTTTAGTCCTAGTTGGGTAAGAATTAATATAAATATGGGCTAGTGTTGGGGTATTCAATTACTATTTGAGAAAGTCCGGTCACACACATTTCCTAGGTGGCAAAGGTCCTGATAGATATTGTGATGTATCGGTGTAGTAACATATGATACCTGAGTGACAGAATCAATGGGGGCCCCCTGGCAGTCGAGGCCTCTGGGCACATAATCTGGCAATGATAACTACAAGATTTAGATAGCTGGTTAGCCTAACTAGCTAACATGGGCTGGTAGTTGATCCACTGGACATTGCTGATAGTTTATGAAAAGCTCTCTAAGGTCTATCAGTGAATGAGATAGCAAAACTTCCCATATACTACCACATTTTGTCATTTTACCTTGTGCATTCTACGATACAACTCTCAATAGCAGTAGCCTAAGTTGAAAGCCCCCCCCATCAACAAGAAAAGATACAGGTACAACGGGGACATCTGTGAAGTACAAGGGACAGGTAACCTGGAGTAAGGTGTCAATGAGGTAGTGGGTAAAACTAGTCCTGACAAAGGACTACAATTCCCAGTGTGACACACACTGGCCCGGGAATAATTCCAGGCATCTTCATATTATGTTTAGGAAGCCAACCCCAGGATATGTCCAATCACAGAGATGTTTTTAATTCCATCAGTTGTTAGTAGACATGTAGCCTCTACTCCTATACTCCACTAACCAGGGGAGGTGACAGCTTGGGGCAGAGGCTAGTAGACATTAGATGAAGACAAATATTACTTTTGATTCGATTCGATTAGATATACTAATCTATAAATATGTTTATTTGTTTTCTAAAATGAACTTGGCAGCACACCTGTTAACACTTTGTTAACAGGTGAAATATTGGGGATGACTTTTACCTTTGTTTTGATTACACAGGAGGTTGGTGGCACCTTAATTGGGGTGGATGAGCTTGTGGTAATGGCTGGAGCGGAATAGATGGAATGGTATCAAACACATCAAACACATGGTTTTCATGTGTTTGATGCCATTCCATTTACTCCGTTTCAGACAATATTATGAGCCTTCCTCCCGTAAGCAGCCTCCTGTGGTTTTGAACTATCTTTATAGGCTCTGGGGAATCATGAGTTTGACAATAAAGTGGAGGGACTTATCAAGCCGTTTCTCCAGGAGGTGAAGTGCACAGTCCTCAGTGCTAACATCAAAGCAGACGACACACTAGCACCTCGCATCAGTGGCCTTTATTTCCCTTATAAGGTATTTGATGTGGACTCTAAGAAAGTGGGCGTGGTGGGATACACATCAAAGGAGACGCCTGCTCTGTCACAAACAGGTACAATTGATTGAAGTTCTAGCTCCTCTTCATCCGTCTTCCTCTCTTAAAATCTCTTTCTCTTTTCCTCAATCCCTCTATTGAGCTTCACTTAATACATTGTTGTTCATACTCAGGCTTTGTCTCCTCACAATTATCCATATTGATCACTTTGTCCAGGTTGCTTCATATTTGCTTCCTATTTTTGTCTTGGAGCAAATCTGATTTTGAGATGCCTTTCCATACGTAGCTACATTTGAGGATGACCCTGGTGTAAAACAATTTTTTGTTCCAGGACCTAACTTAGTGTTTGAGGATGAGATTGATGCCCTCCAGCTCCAGGTTGACAAACTAATCACTTTGGGGGTCAACAAGATTATCGCCCTTGGTCACTCTGGCTTCGTTACAGACAAAGAAATAGCCAGAAGGGTAAAGGGTGTGGATGTGGTCATCGGAGGACATAGTAACACCTTTCTGTACACAGGTATGCATAATGTTTGCTATAGGCTACTTTTCTTATTTACAATCATAGTAGCTAGCCACTGTAATTCTTCAGAACACCATCTGGTAAACTGTCATCGTTTTTGTAAGGAGCCTACAGTTGATTTATTCCAGAACTGAACATGTGTCCCTGGCTGTCTTCACAGTTTTCAAATCAAACTTTACTTGTCACATACGCCGAATACAACAACTGTAGACTTTAACGTGAAATGCTTACTTATACAAGCCCTTAACCAACAGTGCAGTTCAAGAAGAGAAGTGATCCAAGAGTGAAATCAAGTAACAACAGACTGGAAATGTAAATGAACGTGAAAGTCCAAAACAACGTAGCATGTTTTATGTCCAATCAAAAGAACATACATTTTTCTTCCAGTCCTGTCAAGGAAGTAGGTCCACTAATAGCTCAGCCAACACACTAACCATGCTGTTTCTGCTACACATGCAGTAGATGTTTGTACTTTATGCCTCAGCAGCTCTTGGCCCATGACTGTGACCATCTCATCCTTAGTGCAATTTCAAAAAGCTGAAACGATGAGTATCTGCCACCTGCCTTACCTGTTCTCCGGTGATGCCAATCATAGCCTTACTCTTTGTTAACTTGCGCTGTGCTGATAACTGCTTTTTCCACAGCAGCAGCCATGATTAATGTTGGAATGTTTTGTTAGGGCCATTAAACTGTCTGGTTCCCACACCTGCACGTTCAATAAACTGTAGGGGAGACTGGGTTAAGTTGAGCCAGAGAGGACTAAGTGACTAAGGGAGGGACTAAGAGAGTGATTAAGTGATTGCTATAAGGTTTCCCTTTGAACGGAGGCCTATACAGTTCACTTATGTGGTGGGAAAGCACAGAAATTAGCAATGCAAGAAGACTGCATTGAATCTTTATTCACCCCACAGTCATTTACGCGTTGTATAAATAGCAACGCTGTTTTCGTACGCATGACTACAATGCAACTGATGACTGATATTAACAATGTTAATCAATTCAATGGTTTACATTCACCGTTTCTAGGAAAACAGCCTTCCTCTGAGGTCCCGGCAGGTCCCTACCCGGTCATAGTAAGGTCAGAGGGTGGGCGTGACGTCCCTGTGGTGCAGGCCTTTGCCTTTGGGAAATATCTGGGTTACCTCAAGGTAACGTTTGACGAAGCTGGCAACGTGCTCCAGTCCACAGGCAACCCCATCCTTCTGGACAGCTCTGTACCAGAGGGTGAGTACAGTACTGCTGAGTAAAATGAGGGGAAGTTGACAGTATTTGCATCCCAAATGGCACCCTATTTCCTATATAGTGCACTACTTTTGACCAGGACCCATAGCTAACCTTTCTTCAGAACACTTGCATCTGGTAAACCTGTCATATGTTTTTGTAAGGAATTATGGAGCCTAGAGTGGATTTATTCCAGAACTGAACATGAAAACAACAACATCAGACTGGAAATGTAATTGAAAGCGCCAGAGGTTTCCCTCTAACCTCCGCACCATAGAAACTCCATAACAACGTAGCCTGTTTCATGTCCAATCAAAGCACATCAATTCTACCTCTAGTCCTGTCAAGGACGTAGTTCTGGTCAAAAGTAGTGCACTATATAGGGAATAGGATGCCATTTGGGACGTAAACAGTGAAATGGACTTCCGATTGCATCAGCAGTGAGTGCATGGTGAAATACAGTAGTTATATACTTGTAGTGCATGGTGATATACAGTAGTTGTATACTTGCAGTGCATGGTGATATACAGTAGTTGTATACTTGCAGTGCATGGTGATATACAGTAGTTGTATACTTGCAGTGCATGGTGAAATACAGTAGTTGTATACTTGTAGTGCATGGTGAAATACAGTAGTTGTATACTTGTAGTGCATGGTGAAATACAGTAGTTGTATACTTGTAGTGCATGGTGATATACAGTATTAGTATACTTGTAGTACATGGTGATATACAGTAGTTGTATACTTGCAGTGCATGGTGAAATACAGTAGTTGTATACTTGTAGTGCATGGTGATATACAGTATTAGTATACTTGTAGTGCATGGTGATATACAGTATTAGTATACTTGTAGTGCATGGTGATATACAGTAGTTGTATACTTGTAGTGCATGGTGATATACAGTATTAGTATACTTGTAGTGCATGGTGATATACAGTAGTTGTATACTTGTAGTGCATGGTGATATACAGTAGTTGTATACTTGCAGTGCATGGTGATATACAGTAGTTGTATACTTGCAGTGCACGGTGATATACAGTAGTTGTATACTTGCAGTGCATGGTGAAATACAGTAGTTGTATACTTGTAGTGCATGGTGAAATACAGTAGTTGTATACTTGTAGTGCATGGTGAAATACAGTAGTTGTATACTTGTAGTGCATGGTGATATACAGTATTAGTATACTTGTAGTACATGGTGATATACAGTAGTTGTATACTTGCAGTGCATGGTGAAATACAGTAGTTGTATACTTGTAGTGCATGGTGATATACAGTAGTTGTATACTTGTAGTGCATGGTGATATACAGTATTAGTATACTTGTAGTGCATGGTGATATACAGTAGTTGTATACTTGTAGTGCATGGTGATATACAGTATTAGTATACTTGTAGTGCATGGTGATATACAGTAGTTGTATACTTGTAGTGCATGGTGATATACAGTATTAGTATACTTGTAGTGCATGGTGATATACAGTAGTTGTATACTTGTAGTGCATGGTGATATTTTATTTATACTGTAATATATCAGTAGTATGTCTCTCTGTCCACTGTCACTGTATCTTAATACAATGATAAGCATGAGTTCACCATGAAAACGTCAACTGTTATTATCACTATCAGGATCATTATAATCTACACACGCATTAGAATTCTTATATTGTATGGAGTATATAGTAAGTGTATATGATTCCGTCTTGTCAGACCCCAGTATTCTGGCTGAAGTCAACGAGTGGAAAAAGGCCCTGGCAAATTACTCCTCCCAGTATGTGGGGGAGACCCTGGTGTATCTCAATGGAACGTTTGAAGAGTGCAGGTTCCGAGAGTGCAACCTGGGAAACCTAATCTGTGACGCTATGGTAAGTTAGTAGTATTCAGAAAAGCTAACCAAAGGAGGTACCTTTGGGCCAGTCTGTAACCTACTGAAATCCTCTCTGTTTTTTCGCTGTAGGTACACCACAACATTAAATATGCAGATGAGCTTCAGTGGAACCATGTTAGCTCCTGCATCCTCCAAGGGGGATCGATACGGTCATCCATAGATGAGCGGAGTCGAAACGGTGTGTGTGCCTTTATGGGTCGGTTTCCTGGACACAGATTAAGCATAATCTTAGACTAAAAAAAAAAACATTTTAAATTTCTCCAGGACTAGTCTTAATCTGTGTCCAGGAAACCGGCCCTGTGTGTTTGAGAGAATAAACTCCAGCAAATGCTGAGGAAACTGAGTGAAATGTATTTTGTTAGGTTCCATCACGATGGAGGACCTCATTGCTGTGTTGCCGTTTGGAGGCACCTATGATCTGGTTCAGCTGAAGGGATCTACTCTGAGGAAGACTTTTGAGCACTCCGTCAGGAGATATGGAGGGAACACAGGGGAATTCCTTCAAGTATCAGGTATCAGACACTGTTTTATTTGAATTGGTACAGAGGGTCACAATATGACATCATGCAGGGGCAGTTATGCTGAGTGTACAAAACATTAGGAACATCTTCCTAATATTGAGTTGCACCCCCCTTTGCCCTCAGAACAGCCTCATTCGTCTGGGAATAGACTACAAATGGTCGAAAGCATTCCACAGGGATGCTGGCCAATGTTGACTCCAACAACTGATGCTACTGAGCCAGATGTCTATGTGTCAGGGCAGAAGCTCCAGGTGGTATCTGATTTTAAGTACCTTGGCATCATACTTAATTCCAACCTCTCTTTTAAAAAGCAGGTGAAAAAGGTAATTCAAATAACCAAATTCAATCTAGCTAATTTTTGATTTATACAATTTTTTTTACTACAGAGGTAGCAAAACTGTACTTCAAATCTATGATACTCCCCCACTTAACATACTGCTTGACTAGTTGGCCCCGAGCTTGCTGTACAACATTAAAACCCATTCAGTCTGTCTACAAACAGGCTCTCAAAGTGCTTGATAGGAAGCCCAATAGCCATCATCACTATTACATTCTCAGAAAGCATGAGCTCCTGAGTTGGAAAAATCTTGTGCAATATACTGATGCATGTCTTGTATTTAAGATCCTAAATGACCTGGCTCCCCCTCCACTCCACTGGACCTGGCTCCAAACATATGGCAGCAGGTCCACAAGGTCTGCCATGAGAGGTGACTGTATAGTTCCCTTAAGGAAAATCACCTTTAGTTAATCTGTTTTCTCTGTGAGAGCTTCCCATGTCTGGAATACACTGCCATCAGACACACGTAACTGCACCACCTATCACACTTTCACAAAAAACATGAAGACATGGCTAAAGGTCAATCAGATTTGTGAACATTATCCCTAGTTGTGTATTGCTGCGTTCCATGTTGTCTGTAGCTTATGAGGTGTGGAAACACTTTGTTGCTTTTATGGATTTTGTCTTGTTGCTTTTTGTGCTATTTTGCTCTGTCTACATCTTGCTTGTCCTATGTTGCTCTGCGTGTGCTCATTGATTGTCTGTATTATTGTAATTGTAATTGTTTTTAATAACCTGCCCAGGGACTGCGGTTGAAAATTTGCCGGCTGGCTAAAACCGTCACTTTTACTGAAACGTTGATTAATGTGCACTGTCCCTGTAAAAATAAACTCAACTCAATGCTTCCCACAGTTGTGTCAAGTTGGCTGGATGTCCTTTGGGTGGTGGACCAATCTTTTTTATCTTAATTATTTTTTTAAAACATACAATCTACCCGCAGTGAAACAGCTCAACATTTACGTTACATTCAGTCATCTAGCATACACTCCCATCCAGAGCAATCCACAGGAGCAACCAGGGTCAAGTGCCCCGCCCATAGGCAAATCGACAGATCCCCCACTTTGTCGAATCGGAGACCTGAACCATCCAAGATCCCCCCCACAGTTCCCTGTGAGAGCTACCCCTCAACGATCCAAGACTCCCCCACAGATAATTCTTGATACACACAGGAAACTGTTAAACATAAAAAAAAAAACAGCAGCATTGCAGTTCTTGACACAAACCGGTGTGCCTGGCACTTACTACCATACCCTATTCAAAGGCACTTAAGTCTGTCTTGATCATTTACCCTCTGAATGGCACATATACACAATCCATGTCTCAAGCCCTAAAAATCCTTCTTTAACTTGTCTCCTCCCCTTCATCTACACTGATTGAAGTGGAACACTCAATGTGTCTCTAATAGTTGTCTATCCCCAAGAGCCTGTGCACCTTTATTGAATTTAGTTTTTGCTACATATTGGTTACATATAAGTTAGGTCCAGCAACAGATTGAGGAACCTACATGAGGAAGAGGAATGAGGACAGGTGTTTGGTCTCCCGCTGTGTTTTGGACTGATTTTATTTCACTCTTGTACAATCTCAATAGGATTTCATGTAGAGTATGATATGTCGAGGCCCCCTGGGGAGCGCGCTAGGAGTATTAGTGTGCTCTGTACGGACTGCCGGGTGCCAGTCTATGAGCCTCTGGACGACAGAAGGCTATACAAGGTGGTCCTGCCCTCATACATGGTGGAAGGAGGAGACGGATTCTCCATGATTAAAGAGGAGAACCTGAAACATGACAGCGGTGAGCTCACAGAACTGAACAGATTACAACACAATGGTTATGTCCTAAATGGTACCCTATTCCCTGTATAGTGCACTACTTTTGACCAGGGTCCCGGTCAAAGGTAGTGAACTACATAGGGCACAGGAAGAAAAGAGTACCATTTGTGACACAGACAATCTATCGCTATGGGTGAGCTCCTCTCTGCAGACTCACAACTTCCTTATGAACAGGAAACCTTTGGTAATTTTCTGTTGTACAACCATTACAGACCAAGCAATGTTGGTGAACTGTTGCATGAGGGTTGAAAATTAAAATGTTCTTGACGTCAAACAATCTGTGTCTTTTTCTCTTTCAGGTGACATGGACATATCGGTGGTGGCCAGCTACATTGCTGAGAGGAAGAAGGTGCACCCGGCTATAGAGGGACGTATCAAGATTTCCAACTCAGCTTCAGGGGGGCCTGGTCACATGGCTCTGTTAATCATGCTGGTGCTAGTGATGGCTCTGTTTGGGAGACTATGAGAGATCCCTGGCTGCAATCATGATGCAAAGCTCACCATTGGATATGTTCTTCTCACCAACAGCATTCAAGGGAAGAGCTCAACTCTAGTTAGTCTATTGAGTACAAATTGAACAGGGATATGGTGAATGGATATTTCACCAATGCTCTCAGATTTTTCTTTCTAAATACTGCAGTTTGATATGAAATTCGCTATTGAAACTTCAGGGAAAATACTGTAAATGTATTATCCTATGGCAAAAACTAGAAATGATGCACTGGTAAGTCTCATGTACAGTCGCTGCTGTCAAGCTCTTGGTCTGCGATCCAGTTTGAGCATAAACATACATTTGCTTATGTACTCTTAACAGATGGAAACAGATGACCGGTGCTTGTTTAAGTGTGTGCCCCTGGCAGAGCCTGCTTAACCAGCATTAGGACTGAAGCGTTTCAGGTTTTGGGTCATTTCCGATTGAGCCGACATATGCAGTCTCCGCTAACGGGGGACATTGCCTTTAAATGTCAATCACGCTGTAGCACCGAATGTCCATGATACGGATAGAATAGACTTTATGAGATAGGGTGTCCAAACACAGAGCTCCAGAATAGTTATGTCAATATTTTGAAGCTCTTTTAGACATGAAATATAATCTCTCAAAGTGGGATAAACAAGTAGTGATCAACCTTTTGTAAACATTTAGAGAACTCTATTTACAGGACATACCCACTCAAAGTAACGAGGTAGCAGGAAACTGATACACTTGGTATTCTTGATTCACACAGGAAACTGTTGAGTGAAAAACCCAGCAGCGTGGCAGTTCTTGACACAAACTGGTGCGCCCAGCACCCTATTACCATACCCCGTTCAAAGGCACTGAAATATTTTGTCTTTATCATTCAGATTGAAGTGGATTTAACAAGTGACATCAATAAGGGATCCTAGCTTTCACCTGATCATGGAAAGAACAGGTGTTCTTAATGTTTTGTACACCAAAGAGGGAATGTTTTTCTCTGAGTTGTAATTTCTAAATAGCCTATGATAAATTGTGACCTAACATTTTAGATTTGGTGTTGTGATATTGCAACAAGGTTGGTAATAGTACAATATACTGATGATATGTACCTAAAGCCTGAAGGTTATACAGGTAAATAAACAAATTGTTCTCCTTACTGTTTTTTGAACATCTAGCAGCTATTTCTGCATATAAAAACGGGTCACCAACTGTAACAATTCAACAGTAAAAATACCAATAAATTGTCATGACCAGAAGAAGAAAAAAGAGCTCATCTTAAACTTGTTAAAAACAAAGAAAAACACATGAACTATGAAATGCCGCCCAGGCGTAATTCCATTGAATGTAGTATTTCTCAAAGGAAAGAATTACATAACTTCCCTCACAGTTACTCTTTAACTTGTGAGTGGTGTAACCTTGAGCTTTGCTGCTCTCACTATTCATCAGATCTCTGTCAGGGCCACGGGTGTAGAGTAGTATTCTGAGGACAAGGACCATTCTGTCTCTGGATTGCTCACAGAAACACAAGCTTTATTATTCACAGGGGCCAGCTATTAGTCTCCACTGATGGCTCTGACCCAGCTGGCTCTGACCAGTGGGAATGTACATGGTGTTGCCAATTACCACATCCACGGAACACTGCATGGAAAGTATCTCCTTTTCACAGTGGACTAAAACATTATCAGGGCAGAAATGAGACTCCAAGGAGGGAAGGGAGATGGAAATCACATTAGGTCATATGCAGGACACAACCTCATTTTAGAAAACAGAAGCTGACAAACAAATTGAATATGAGAAACAAAACAGGTCTTAGTGCTCAGCTTATTGCTCCAACCTGCTTCTCAGCTGTAAAATTACACAAATGAACCTACAGTTACCATACAAAATACAGAGACTGTTTAAAGACCAATTGAATCTGTCATCTCACTTGGAGAAGGGAAGACATCTAAAATTGACACATCTAACTAAAGATGGACCAGTTTGCAGGCAGCAAGGCATTATTATATCCAATAAGTAAAATATTTGACCACCCAGTAAAATCTATAAATATATTTTTATTAATGCATTATTATACATTGGAATGTTGATATATGCTCACAGAGACATTGGAATGTTGATATATGCTCACAGAGACATTGGAATGTTGATATATGCTCACAGAGACATTGGAATTTGCTGTATTGCACTTTGGCTCCAGGAAAAGGAAGCAAGCTGTTTTCTAAATTCACTGGTTACTGTCTGCCGACGGCTCCCCTTGTCCCTTCTGAAGAGACAACATACAGTATCAGCAGGGAGGTACACAACCTACATCCTGTTACCGTTCTACTTTCACTTAATTTAGAAATGTCTAAATAGTTTGGAAAAGACATCCGGTTGATTACCCCCTAGTTGAAACACAAAGTGAGTGTTTACTTTCAGGGGCCCTATGGCAGAGAGATGCTTAAGTTAAATACAATATACGGTGCCTTGCTAAAGTATTCAGACCCCTTGGATTTCATTGTGTTACAAAGTGGAATTAAAACAGATATCATTATATTATTTTTGTCAACAATATACACAAAATACTCTGTCAAAATGTAAGGAAAATGTGATTTTTTATTTTTTATTAATAAAAAATATATATAACTAACAGTTGTTGCATAAGTATTCAGACCCTTTGTTTAGGCAAGCCTAAATTAGTTCAGGAGTAAAATGTGGCTTAACAAATCAAATAAAAAGTTACATCGACTCACTGTAAAATTATAAGGGTTGACATGATTTTTAAATGACTAACCCTTCCTTTGTCCCACATACATACAACATCTGTAAGGGCCCTCAGTCAAGTATTGAATTTCAAGCACAGATTCAACTACAAAGACCAGGAAACTTTTTTGAAAGCCTCATAAAAAGGGCCGTGATTGGAAGATGACAATAAAACATCTGACATTGAATATCTCTTTAAGCATGGTCTAGTAATGAATAATTATGCTGTGAATTATACAGTATATTAATAAACCACCCAGACACAGCATGGAGTAGTTCAGGGGTCGGCAACCCTGTTCCTGGAGTGCCGCACGTACTGCAGCATTTTGTTCCAACTATGCACCACACTTGACCAACTGAGCTAATTGATCAGTTCAGTGATTACCTAAATTCAAAACACCTGGTCTTCCAGGTTGGTTAAATCAAACGCATAAAGTGCCTGTGGCCCTCCAGGACCAGGGTTGCCCGTCCCTGCTCTAGTTATGCTGTATTAAACGAGCAAGCCACATCAAAGATGCAGTCATCCTTCTGAACTGAGCTGCAGGATAGGAAGGAAACTGCTCAGGGATGTTACCATTAGTGATTTTAAAACAGAAATGGAGTTCATTGGCTGTGATGGCAGAAACTGAGGATGGATCATTGTAGTGACTCCACAATAATGACCTAAATGACAGAGTGAAAAGAACACAAATATACAAAAAAAAACATGCATCTTGTATGCAACAAGGCACTACAGTAATACTGCAAAAAAAAACATGGCAAAGAATAAACTTTTTGGCATAAATGCAAAACCCTACACAACACATCACTGAGTAATTGCCTTCTTATTGTCCAGCATGGTGGTGGCTGCGGCATGGCATGCGTGTCAGGATAAAAAGAAGCACAGGCTAAATCCTAAAGGAAAACCTGCTTCAGTCTGCTTTACACCAGACACTGGGAGATGAATTCACCTTTCAGCAGGACAATAACATACAACACAAAGCCAAATCTACACTGGAGTTGATTACCAAGAAGACGGTGAATGTGAAGTTACAGTTTTACGTCAATCTGCTTGAAACCATATGGCAACACTTGAATTGCTGTCTAGCCATGATCCCCAACATCTTGGCAGAGTATGAAGAATATTTACAAGGAAAAATAAAATAGGCAAATACTGAACAATCGTGGTGTGCAAAGCTCTTAGACACTTACCCAAGAAGACTCACAGCTGTTATCGCTCCTGAAGAGTTTCTAACATGTATGGACTCAGGGAGCTGAATACTTAAGAAATTACTATATTTTATTTATTACATTTTTATTAATAAAAAAAAAGGTTGTATTTTTCAGACACTGACAGAGTATTGTGTAGATTGTTGAAAAAATATATAATTAAATCCGTTTTAATCACACTTTGTAACGCAATAAAATGTGAAGAAATCCAAGGGGTCTGAATACTTTTGCAAGACACTATCTAAAGCTGTGTTTGGTAACTTCACATTTATTTGTGTAATACAAGCAAATACACAGTAATGTCATTAAGAAACAGAATCTGGCCAGTTTACTTTTAAGAACACAGCTAAGGTTAACGTATAAAGCACAATAATTACATTGTAGTAAGTAGGCATACATATGACAAACGTATTACGAATGGTTGCCCTGCATACAGTGGCTTGCAAAAGTATTCACCACCCTTTGCATTTTTCATATTTTGTTTCCTTACAACCTGGAATTAAAATACATTTTGTGGGGGGGGGGGGGGGGGGGGGGGGTTGTATCATTTGATTTACACAACATGCCTACCACTTTGAAGATGCAAAATATTTTTTGTGAAACAAACAAGAAATAAGACAAAAAACTGAAAACTTGAGCCTGCATAACTTTTCACCCCCCCCCAAAGTCAATACTTTGTAGAGCCACCTTATGCAGCAATTACAGCTGCAAGTCTCTTGGGGTATGTCTCTATAAGCTTGGAACATCAAGCCACTGGGATTTTTGCCCATTCTTCAAGCTCCAGCTCCTTCAAGTCAATCTTTAAGTCATACTTCAGATTCTCAATTGGATTAAGGTCTGGGCTTTGACTAGGCCATTCCAAGACATTTAAATGTTTCCCCTTAAACCACTCGAGTGTTACTTTGGCAGTATGCTTAGGGTCATTGTCTTCCGTCCCAAGTGAACCTCCGTCCCAGTCTCAAATCTCTGGCAGACTGAAACAGGTTTCCCTCAAGAATTTCCCTGTATTTGCACCATCCATCATTCCTTCAATTCTGACCAGTTTCCCAGTTCCTGCCAATGAAAAACATCCCCACAGCATGATGTTGCCACCACCATACTTCACTGTAGGGATGGTGTTCTCGGGTGATGAGAGGTGTTGGGTTTGCACCAGACATAGCGTTTTCCTTGATGGCCAAAAACCTATATTTTAGTCTCATCTGATCAGAGTACCTTCTTCAATGTTTGGGGAGTCTCCCACATGCCTTTGGCGAACACCAATTTATTTCTTTAAGCAATGGCTTTTTCTGGCCACTCTTCCGTAAAGCCCAGCTCTGTGGAGTGTACGGCTTAAAGCGGTCCTATACTCCAACAAATTCACCAATCTCCGCTGTGGAGCTTTGTAGCTCCGTCAGGGTTATCTTTGGTCTCTTTGCTGACTCTCTGATTGATGCCCTCCTTGCCTGGTCTGTGAGTTTTGGTGGGCGGCCCTCTCTTGGAAGGTTTGTTGTGGTGCCATATTCTTTCCATTTTTTTATAATGGATTTAATTGTGCTCCGTGGAATGTTCAACGTTTCTGATATTTTTTTATAACCCAACCCTTATCTGTACTTCTCCACAACTTTGTTCCTGACATGTTTGGAGAGCTCCTTGGCCGTCATAGTGCTGCTTGCTTGGTGGTGCCTCTTTCTTAGTGGTGTTGCAGACTCTGGGCCCTTTCAGAACAGGTGTATGTATACTGAGATCATGTGACACAGATTGCACACAGGTGGACTTTAACTAACCATGTGACTTCTGAAGGTAATTGGTTGCACCAGGTCTTATTTAGGGGCTTCATAGCAAAGGGGGTGAATACATACACACACCACTTTTACATTTTTTTTTAAATAAGTCATTTTTTTCACTTTTTTTCACAATTTGGACTATGTTGTGTCTGTCCATTACATGAAATCCAAATTAAAATCTATTTAAATTACAGGTTGTAATGCAACAAAATAGGAATAACGCCAAGGGGGATGAATACTTTTGCAAGGCTCTGTATAGCTGATTCTCAGAAGTTTACCTTGCCGAGTTCTGGAAACAGTTCTTCGACAGCAATATCCATCAGAACGTACGTCATCTTAGGGGAGCCAAAAGACAGAAACAAGAGGAGAGAAAACAGTTAATTACGCCATGAGACCTTGGCTGCAGAGAAGCTGTTACTTGTCTTCATGTTTGCCTTTTAGCTTTACCTGCTTGTTGAGAAGTGGCTGCTGGAAGCCGTCAAAGAGAAGTCGGATGCCCTCGTACTTGGCCTCCTGTCCAATGCACTTTTCCATAAAGTCTACAAGGTGAAAAGACAGACACAGCAATACTGTACAGCTGAACTGAGGCTAATGTTATCTGCCTTTGCCATTAATGGGACTGATTGGTGAAACTGGAATGTTTCTACAATGGAAAATATCTGGGATAGGAGGAAACTCTAGGATGATCCCAGAGTTTCCGACTTGCAATTCCGAGTTGGATGATCGCTCAAAACAATTTTTTCCCACTCAGAGCAGGTGAATATGGCAAAAGAAAACTACTAAGTAGATATAATATTAAGTCAGCCAAAGCCTGGGTCTAACCTGGCAGATAATTCATCATCTCATCAAATGCCTTCTTGGCTCTTCTCTGCTTGTCTCCTGTGGTGCGTTCCTCACTGTTCTCGCAGAACACAGCATCTGAAATTGGGCAGAAAATGTAATTATGAGTTTAGGAGAGCTGGATTAAGTAAGGCAGGGCAATCCCAGACCTCAATGGACATGGGATAACAAACAATATCATGGTGATTGGATTTGGATGAGCACTGAAGTGATACAGCACATCTACAGTGATTGTATGCTACTCTTAAACTTTGGTGGAGCCTTAGGAAGGAAATAGGAGGGGTTAGGGGAGAATGTCAACAAAACAGGATGCGTTACTGAAGGAACATACACAAGCGACCGCACGCACAAACACACACACGGAGAGAGACCAACACACACACAGTACCTCTGAGCATGGTGACGAGAGACACCACACGGTGCTCCTGCAAGATCATCTCTAGTTTGTGTTGAATGTAGCTATCCATGTAGGCCTCGAATGTGTTCTTGAGCAAGATCCGCCCCCCTGACAGGATGTGATGCAACCAGTCTGGGATGTGGAACACGACTCGACCTGTCCATCAAACACAACACCAAACACAATGAAAATAATCATGACTGGGCAACAGGTGTGTGTCTGACATTCAGGATAAGCAAACCATCCTAAACACTTTCTATCATGACAAACACTGTGGTGGCCATCACTGGTAGTGCTAAAACTCTGGATTAACTTGCACAAGATGAGCGTTGGACCGAAAGGTCACTGGTTCGAATCCCCGAGCCGACTAGTTGAAAAATATGTCAATGTGCCCTTGAGCAAGTCACTCTGGATAAGAGAGTCTGCTAAATCAGTGGTTCCCAACTCCAGTACCCCCAACAGCACACATTTTTGTTGTAGCCCTGGACAAACACCTGATTCGGCTCATTGGGGGCTTGAGGATTAGTTGACAAGTTGAATCAGGTGAGTTTGTCCGAGGCTACAACAAAAATGTGTGCTGTTGGGGGTATTGGAGGACTATAGTTGGGAAACACTATGCTAAATGACTAAAATGTAAAAATAAAAAGTATATTGGCTGAATCCTATAACAGTTTGTCATATTAGTACACCATTCTGTATACTTCTGGCCCTTCTTTGGACACTGTGTTAACAACCCTCCAGGCAAGCTTCAATGCCATTACAACTCTCCTTCCGTGGCCTCCAATTGCTCTTAAATACAAGTAAAACTAAATGCATGCTCAACCGATCGCTACCTGCACCTGCCCGCCTGTCCAACATCACTACTCTGGACGGCTCTGACTTAGAATACGTGGACAACTACAAATACTTAGGTGTCTGGTTAGACTGTAAACTCTCCTTCCAGACCCATATCAAACATCTCCAATCCAAAGTTAAATCTAGAATTGGCTTCCTATTTCGCAACAAAGCATCCTTCACTCATGCTGCCAAACATACCCTTGTAAAACTGACATCCTACCAATCCTCGACTTTGGCGATGTCATTTACAAAATAGCCTCCAATACCCTACTCAACAAATTGGATGCAGTCTATCACAGTGCAATCCGTTTTGTCACCAAAGCCCCATATACTACCCACCATCGCGACCTGTACGCTCTCGTTGGCTGGCCCTCGCTTCATATTCGTCGCCAAACCCACTGGCTCCATGTCATCTACAAGACCCTGCTAGGTAAAGTCCCCCCTTATCTCAGCTCGCTGGTCACCATAGCATATCCCACCTGTAGCACACGCTCCAGCAGGTATATCTCTCTAGTCACC
Organism: Oncorhynchus mykiss; assembly: GCF_013265735.2. Classification (NCBI taxonomy): domain Eukaryota; kingdom Metazoa; phylum Chordata; class Actinopteri; order Salmoniformes; family Salmonidae; genus Oncorhynchus; species Oncorhynchus mykiss. The sequence goes on from NC_048572.1 coordinate 16,252,671, forward strand.
CCCAAAACCAATTCTTTCTTTGGCCGCCTCTCCTTCCAGTTCTCTGCTGCCAATGACTGGAACGAACTACAAAAATCTCTGAAACTGGAAACACTTATCTCCCTCACTAGCTTTAAGCACCAACTGTCAGAGCAGCTCACAGATTACTGCACCTGTACATAGCCCACCTATAATTTAGCCCAAACAACTACCTCTTTCCCTGCTGTATTTAATTAATTTATTTATTTTGCTCCTTTGCACCCCATTATTTTTATTTCTACTTTGCACATTCTTCCTTTGCAAATCTACCATTCCAGTGTTTTACTTGCTATATTGTATTTACTTTGCCACCATGGCCTTTTTTTTTGGCATTACCTCCCTTATCTCACCTCATTTGCTCACATCGTATATAGACTTGTTTATACTGTATTATTGACTGTATGTTTGTTTTACTCCATGTGTAACTCTGTGTCGTTGTATGTGTCGAACTGCTTTGCTTTATCTTGGCCAGGTCGCAATTGTAAATGAGAACTTGTTCTCAACTTGCCTACCTGGTTAAATAAAGGTGAAATAAAAAATAAAATAAATAAAAAATATGTTACAAGCTTTGGCTTTTCCATTTATGTTTTGAGGTTGGTCTTTAGCTTGTTATCACGTAGGGCGCACCAATTGATGTCACCTCATTAGTCAGCATGTGTTACACCTGTGCTGGTTTCCATCTTGTTAGTGGGAAGGTGTTTCACCTGTGCTGGCCCAAGTGCTATTTAAGAGTGGCTGGCCCAGTGCTCCAGTTGTCTTGATAGATGCGGAGGGTTAACACCTTTAGTTGGTGCTCTCTATTTTGATTTTTAGACAAACAATCCTTTATCTGATTTTGTTTCACGCCATTAGTTTGGTGTGGGTTTTTCTTTTGTTAGCTTTTTCTTAGGCAAATTTAGTGGGCACTCATGGTGGGTCTCTTAGGTTCCAGTTGTTGTTGCTAGTCAACTTTCTGTGGACACCCCCATGAGTGTCTTTCAGAACCCCTCCTAAAACCCCACTTGTTTTGGTTGTTGTCAGTGACTCATTGTTTGTTCTCCCTTCTGTTTGAGTGCTGGGGAACGTACCACATAGTTCAGTTCTTCTCTGTGAAAGGGAACTACTACTTGTGCCTGGTCACTTACCCATAAACATCATGTAGTCATACATCCCTTCTACCGAGATCATCTCCATAAAGTAGTTCCGGTTATGTGTCTCCAGGGTCTCAAACAGATTAGTATTGTTTTTGTAGAGGTCATTGGAGAGCTAGGGAGATCGGAAGGGACACTATTTTATTGACAGAATGAAAAATACAACTGTCAAGGCAGTTCTAAGCTACAGGGCAGTCAGTCAAGCCATCTTCTAACATCTTTAATTAGTGGCTTGCAAAAGTATTCATCCCTTTGGCACTTTTCCTATTTTGTTGCCTTACAAACTGGTATTAAAATTGATTTGTTAGGGGTTTGTCTCATTTGATTTACACAACATACCTACCACTTTGTAGAAGCAAAATATGTTTTTATTGTGATACAAACGAGACAACAAAAAAAAAAAACTTAAGCATGCATAACTATTCACCCCCCCAAAATCAATACTTTGTAGAGCCACCTTTTGCAGCAATTACTGCTGCAAGTCTCTTGGGTTATTTGACTCTAAGCTTGGAACATCTAGCCACTGGGATTTTTGCCCATTCTTCAAGGCAAAACTGCTCCAGCTCCTTCAAGTTGGATGGGAATGTACAGCAATCTTTAAGTCATACCACAGAATCGCAATTGGATTGAGGTCTGGCCTTTGGCTAGGCCATTACAAGACATTTAAATGTTTACCCGTAGGCCACTCAAGTGTTGAGTCATTGTCCTGCTGGAAGGCGAACCTCCGTCCCAGTCTCAACTCTCTGGAAGACCGAAACAAGTTTCCCTCAAGAATTCCCTTGTATTTAGCGCCATCCATCATTCCTTCAATTCTGACCAGTTTCCCAGTCCCTGCTGATGAAAAACACCCCCGCAGCATGATGCTGCCACCACCATGCTTCACTGTGGGGATGATATTCTCGGGGTGATAAGGTGTTGGGTTTGCACCAGACATAGCGTTTTCCTTGATGGGCAAAAATCTCAATTTTAGTCTCATCTGACCAGAGTACCGTCTTCCATATATTTGGGGAGTCTCCCACATGTCTTTTGGCAAACACCAAATGTGTTTGCTTAAAGAAAAAAATAAGCAATGGCTTTTTTCTGGCCACTCTTCCGTAAAGCCCAGCCCTGTGGAGTGTACGGCTTAAACTGGTCCTGTGGACAGACACTCCAATCTCCGCTGTGGAGCTTTGCAGCTCCTTCAGGGTTATCTTTGGTCTCTTTGTTGTCTCTCTGATTGATGACCTCCTTGCCTGGTCTGTGAGTTTTGGTGGGCTGCCCTCTACAATGGATTTAATTGTGTTCTGTGGGATGTTCAAAGTTTGATATTTTTTTATAACCCAACCCTCATCTGTACTTCTCCACAACTTTGTCCCTGACCTGTTTGGAGAGCTCCTTGGTCGTTATAGTGCTGCTTGCTTGGTGGTGCCTCTTTCTTAGTGGTGTTGTAGACTCTGGGGACTTTCAGAACAGATGTATGTATACTGAGATCATGTGACAGATCATGTGACACTTAAATTGCACACAGGTGGACTTGGTTGCACCAGATCTTATTTAGGGGCTTCATGGCAAAGGGGTGAATACATATGCACGCACCACTTTTAAATTTTTGGGGGATTAAGGTCTGGGGAGTTTCTTAGCAATGGACCCAAAATATCTATGTTTTGTTCCCCGAGCCACTTAGTTATCACTTTTGCCTTATGGCAAGGTGCTCCATCATGCTGGAAAAGGCATTGTTCGTCACCAAACTGTTCCTGGATGGTTGGGAGAAGTTGCTCTTGGAGGATGTGTTGGTACCATTCTTTATTCATGGCTGTGTTCTTATGCAAAATTGTGAGTGAGCCCACTCCCTTGGCTGAGAAGCAACCCCACACATGAATGGTCTCAGGATGCTTTACTGTTGGCATGACACAGGACTGATGGTAGCGCTCACCTTGTCTTCTCTGGACAAGCTTTTTTCCAGATGCCCCAAACAATCGGAAAGAGGATTCATCAGAGAAAATGACTTTACCCCAGTCATCAGCAGTCAAATCCCTGTACCTTTTGCAGAATATCAGTCTGTCCCTGATGTTTTTCCTGGAGAAAAGTGGCTTCTTTGCTGCCCTTCTTGACACCAGGCCATCCTCCAAAAGTCTTCACCTCACTGTGCATGCAGATGCACTCACACCTGCCGGCTGCCATTCCTGAGCAAGCTCTGTACTGGTGGTGCACTGATCCCGCAGCGGAATCAACTTTAGGAGACAGTCTTGGCGCTTGCTGGACTTTCTTGGGCGCCCTCAAGCGTTCTTCACAATAATTGAACCGCTCTCCTTGAAGTTCTTGATGATCCGATAAATGGTTGATTTAGGTGCAATCTTACTGGCGGCAATATCCTTGCCTGTGAAGCCCTTTTTGTGCAAAGCAATGATGACGGTATGTGTTTCCTTGCAGGTAACCATGGTTGACAGAGGAAGAACAATGATTCCAAACACCACCCTCCTTTTGAAGCTTCCAGTCTGTTATTCGAACTCAATCAGCATGACAGAGTGATCTCTAGCCTTGTCCTCATCAACACTCACACCTGTGCTAACGAGAGAATCCCTGACATGATGTCAGCTGGTCCTTTTGTGGCAGGGCTGAAATGCAGTGGAAATGTTTTTTGGGGGATTCAGTTCATTTGCATGGCAAAGAGGGACTTTGCAATAAATTGCAATTCATCTTATCACTCTTCATGACATTCTGGAATATATGCAATTTGCCATCATACAAACTGAGGCAGCAGACTTTGAAAATTAATATTTGCGTGTCATTCTCAACTTTTGGCCACGACTGTACATATCAAAAGTCTGTTTTTTATATGCATAGTTTCAGTGGAAAATGTTATTCTTCCAAAAGTGATAAACCCTGGAATGACCGGAACAGTCATGGTTTATGTTTTTGAGAAGGAGTGTGTAAAGATTTATCGTTCTGACATATATTTGAAGTCGGAAGTTTACATACACTTAGGTTAGAGTCATTAAAACTTGTTTTTGAACCACTCCACAAATGTCTTGTTAACAAAGTCAGTTAGGACATCTACTTTGTGCATGACACCAGTCATTTTTACAACAATTGTTTAACAGAGATTATTTCATGTATAATTCACTATCACAATTCCAGTGGGTCAGAAGTTTACATACACTAAGTTGACTGTACCTTTAAACAGCTTGAAAAATTGCAGAAAATGATGGCATGGCTTTAGAAGCTTCTGGTAGGCTAATTGACATCATTTGAGTCAATTGGAGGTGTACCTGTGGATGTATTTCAAGGCCTATCTTCGAACTTTGCTTGACATCATGGGAAATCAAAAGAAATCCGCCAAGACCTTAGAAAATAAATTGTAGACCTCCACAAGTCTGGTTCATCCTTGGGAGCAATTTCCAAATGCCTGAAGGTACCACGTTCATCTGTACAAACAATAGTACGCAAGTATAAACACCATGGGACCACGACACCATGGGACCACGCAGTCGTCATACTGCTCAGGAAGGAGACGTGTTCTGTCTCCTAGAGATGAACGTACTTCGGTGTGAAAAGTGCAAATCAATCCTAGAACAACAGCGAAGGACCTTGAAGATGCTGGAGGAAATAGGTACAAAAGTATCTATATCCACAGTAAAACGAGTCCTATATCGACATAACCTGAAAGGCCGCTCTACAAGGAAAAAGCCACTGCTCTATAACCACCATAAAAAAGCCAGACTAAGGTTTGCAACTGCACATAGGGACAAAGATCGTACTTTTTGGAGAAATGTCCTCTGGTCTGATGAAACAAAAATAGAACTGTTTGGCCATAATGACCATTGTTATGTTTGGAGGAAAAGGGGGAGGCTTGCAAGCTGAAGAACACCATCCCAACCGTGAAGTAAGGGGGTGGCAGCATCATGTTGTGGGGGTGCTTTAATACAGGAGGGACTGGTGCACTTCACAAAATAGATGGCATCATGAGGAACGGAAATTATGTAATATATTGAATCAACATCTCAAGACATCAGTCAGTAAATTAAAACTTGGTCGCAAATGGGTCTTCCAAATGGACAATGACCCCAAGCATACTTCCAAAGTTGTGGCAAAATGGCTTAAGGACAACGAAGTCATGGTATTTGAGTGGCCATCACAAAGCCCTGACCTCATATAGAAGATTTGTGGGCAGAACTGAAAAAGCGTGTGCGAGCAAGGAGGCCTACAAACCTGACTCAGTTACACCAGCTCTGTCAGGAGGAATGGGCCAAAATTCACCCAACTTATTGTGGAAAGCGTGTGGAAGGCTACCCAAAACGTTTGACCCAAGTTAAACAATTTAAAGGAAATGCTACCAAATACTAATTGAGTGTATGTAAACTTCTGACCCACTGGGAATGTGATGAAAGAAATTAAAGCTGAAATAAATCACTCTACTATTATTCTGACATTTCACATTCTTAAAATAAAGTGGTGATCCTAACTGACCTAAAACAGGGATTCTTACAAGGATTACATGTCAGGAATTGTGAAAATAAAAGGTCAAATAAAGTGAGAACATCCTGGCAGAGAGCAGGGGTAAGGAGGTAATCAGTGATTAAGGCTGTCCACTCAGGCAGGATATATCCCTACATATAGCTAAGCTGGATGGGAGGGGTGTACATAGTGTTTCCACTGTGAAGTATGTATAGGCCAAGTGGACAGATGGGGAGTTTTGCACAGTGATTTTAACCAGGGAATTTGGGGAAAGTTTCGGGAATTTTGCAACCGTAGCTGACCTTGTTGTACTCAGCAGTAGAGCTGAGGGTGGTCAGCTCAGGCCTGCTGGGTTTGACTTTGGGAGATTCACAAGAGTTGAAGAAGGACTGGATGAAAGGCTCTAGGTTCTGTCCTTTCTGGCAGGCAGAGGAAAAACAGACAACATCATGATTAATATCACACCACTGAGCTGGGAGGTCTGCAACACCATTGTCTGATCATATATTCTTTATTTAAGAGTGAAATAATTTCAGTGACTAACTACAGTATATCCCAATAGATATTCTACTATTAAAATCCCATTGGATAAATGCCTCTTACCTCTTTTATAATTTTTCCAGGGACAGACCTGAATATTTTACCTGAGAAGGAATACAATCAATTTGTCAACACAGCTACACATGATGCTACATAGCTAATCAACAATGAATTTCTCCTATATTTCTCTATGGCATCTTTAGGCCTCCTTGTATGAATGTGTGGGTTTTTAAGGATGCATCCCAATTGGCACCCTATTCCCTACACATTGCATACCTATTATGCTCTGGTCAAAAGTAGTGCACTATATGGGAAATAGGGTGCCATTTGGGATTCATACAACCTATGAATTGTTAGTGCTCCTTGTGTTATACATAAGTATTATTTGATGCGCCATACCCAGGTTTACATCAGGCATCATCTTGTCCATGAACTGAGTCTCCATGCTGTGAGGTGACAGGAAGTCTGCCAACAGCTGACTGTTACTCAACTCTGGGTGCTGCAGCAGTCTCTGTTTACAACACAGACATGTATTATAGTAGTTTCGATTTCATAGAACTGTATAGGTACTACAGTTACTGTACACTACAGAGCAATAGGCCTACGTACACAGTGTATATAACATTAAGAACACCTTCCTAATATTGAGATGCACCCCCCTTTGCCCTCAGAACAGCCTCAATTCATCAGGGCATGGACTCGACAAGGTGTCAAAAGCATTCCACAGGGATGCTGGCCCATGTTGACTACAATGCTTCCCACATTTGTGTCAAGTCAGCTGGATGTCCTTTGGGTGGTGGACCATTCTTGATACACACAGGAAACTGTTGCGCCTGAAAAACCTAGCAGCGTTGCAGGTCTTGGCACAAACAGGTGCACCTGGCACCTACTACTATAACCTTCTTAAACCGGTCTCCTCCCCTTCATCTACACTGATCGAAGTAGATTTAACAGGTGACATCAATAAGGGATCATAGCTTTTACCTGGTCAGTCTATATCATGGAAAGAGCCGTTCATAATGTTTTGTAGGAATACCTGCAAATACTCCTCAAATTCTTCCCTCTTTGATGATAGGAACTCATAGTTCTTTGGTCCTATAATTCTTTTCGAAGGGAGCTGTGCATCTGCAAATGAGCCTGTGCAACAACAAAAAACAAGTTAAAAACTACCAGTGACACATATAAAATGTAAAAAAAGGTAACGGAAGCTCACATCTACTAACCACAGGACTTCAGAGATGACAAAGCCAAACATGTATACTTCCTCTGAAGAAATGTGTGAGAAAGTACACAATGTCGTCTTACCGTGGAACTCTGTGAGTTTATTTTCTAGAACGTAGAATTCCATGTATCGTCTGAAGATGGACCAGGCCTCTGTTTCATGTCCCACTGAAACAGAAAAAAAATCGCTCAAGAATCAACACAATTGAAAACCAACATCAATACTGCAGTTTTATATTTCCCCCAATTCCCACACACATAATTCATAGAACACATATTTTGTGCATCCTAAATGGCACCCTATTCCGTACAAAGTACACTACTTTTGACCAGGGCCCTCTGATCAAAAGTAGTGTACTGTGTAGGGAATAGGGTGGCATTTGGGACTTTTACATAAACAGCTCTAGCCGTGCCCTCACCTTCTTTCATGTCATTGCGTTCCACGTCGATGCAGAACACGGGGACCCTCTCCTTCTTCACCTCGTCATCGTAGAAGTCAATGTAGGGGATGGTGATGCTCCAGGCTGACAAGTTCCTCAGGACTCCTGGAGTACTAGCTGCCTCCACAGGGGAGTCATCCTCCATCACCATAGTCGCTTCCTCAACCTGCAACACAACATGGGATGTCAAAAAGGCACTTCATATAATTAATTAAAATTCCTTTATTTGTATGGCATGTTCAATGATGTGTTAGTGTGTGAAAATTCAAGAACGATATTGGAATTGGAAATAATTGTTGTGTGATACTTTAAAGTGTTATCCCCGGAGTGTATTTTTTGAAAACTGTACTTACTACTAAAGTAACTGACAATTCAATCAAAATCACTATGGAAACCCAGCCTGTGGTTACAATATGCAGGAATAGAAATCCCCCATTCATATGCATGGTGGAGGATGGGGATGTGATCATAGTTTCGGTGTCAGTATTCGTTTTGGGGGAGTTCTCACCGCTTCATCTTCAGCGTCGACCATGGAGTACGGCAGCATCGCCCCCTCCATGGTGGTGCTCTTGAAGACGCCTTTGATTTTGCTGCCGATCCGGCTGATCCCAAACGTCTCCCCTCGTTTTGAGACGATCCTTCACAGGCACACACGAACACAGAAGTGAACACACACTAGGAAATTGAATGCCAGACAGGCAGCTGTGTGAAACTGCATGTGTTGTTGCTGTCAACAGTTGATGCCACTTATCCAAACATCTGCTGTTAATGCAGCGATGCCTCAAATTGTGCTATGCAGATCAAAATAATTCAAAATGCTGCAAAGATGTTGAAACTATAAGTCCAAAGACAAAATGCCACGCTGAGTTCCAAATCCAAACATGAACACACAAAGAGAGCACACATTATGAAAGGTTACACATTCTACTAATGCCAAGCAGACAGATGAGAACAGATGCACTCAAGCAATGAGAGGTAGTTTGTAGTTGTGTACAGGAGTCCATGCTTACAGACTGAGGCTCACATCTAGCCATATGTCAGTAAAGGTGGTTAGAATGTTGGATGAGCAACTTAGTGCAGACCAAATATTAGGGACAAGAAGGGAAGGTTGAAGAGGTGAATTTGAGGCCCTCCAACGCTGTCCCGACAAGGAGATCTGGCGTCCATTATACACAAGAGAACTATGGGCGCTCACACAAGACATGGATAGACCATTAGAGAAACAGTATGAGAGGAGATTAGTTATGGGGCCATGGGAAACCCCATATTTCTCCGCTTCCTCCATTCTGTGGCTTGAGTTCAACGCCAAAACTAGAAATTAAAATACTATTCAAAGCACCTGCTACCTTGAATGTTCAACAATTATTCAACTGAATAAAAACAATTACATATAACCCTGACTCTTGTTCAGTTACAGCAATACAAGGTAAAGAGCAAGTCTTAACAAAAACAACAAACGCTAGCTTGCAAAAGCCCACTGAAGAAAAGTGCTTATTGCCCCACAATGCTTTTTCTACAGCACATTTTGGTTCCATTCACTGCAGTCTGGGCTAATTATATCTGGCATGCAGCAAACTCAATGGCAGTCGGCAGCAGGACATTAACCTGGTCTGCATCATTTCCCAAACACATACTCACCTCATATCATCCACACTCAGACTATTCCTGGAATAACAGCAAGATAAACAGCATAAGCCCACAGCTACAGGCTTCAAATAGTACAATATAGCTTCAGTGCAATCGTTTGAGGTGGGCGTAAACAGGCCTATGTTAACAAGACGCCACCCTAATGTGGAGTCTTGGCTGAGAAGTAAAGATGCACGGTGTAGAAATAGCCATTGAAACTACACTTAACACTTCTGTTATGAAGAAGATGAAAGCTCTCCAATAAAGTCTCTATTTAGATGCAAAGAGAAAATGTGTGTATATGAGTGAGTGAAAATAAAGAACACTAAACACTTCAGCTTAGAAGAATATTACACCTCTTTCTAATGTCACAGTCATTGCCATCAGGAGCACAAACCTGTTCATTCTGGAGTCCCTTTTTGGAGACTCTGCCCCCATCAGCAGGTATCTGAAATACTGCAGAGATAGAGTTATGAATGGGAAAAATATGATCAGTTAGTCAACTTGCTTTTGTATATTGAAACATTCACTTTGTCATTGTATCATGTTCTGGCTCGTTGTAGGATAATTCCATTGAAGGCGATTAGATTAGGGTGTATGGTTTATGTCCACATAGAAAGTACAGGTTGCGTCCCAATAATCTCTCTTTTTCCAGAAATGTGCACTTGTTCACTTCCCTTCATGGATTAGAAATTAAAATGACAGGCAGGTACAGTGCCTTGCGAAAGTATTCGGACCCCTTGAACTTTGTGACCTTTTGCCACATTTCAGGCTTCAAACAAAGATATAAAATTATTTTTTGTGAAGAATCAACAACAAGTGGGACACAATCATGAAGTGGAACGACATTTATTGGATATTTCAAACTTTTTTAACAAATCAAAAACTGAAAAATTGGGCGTGCAAAATTATTCAGCCCCTTTACTTTCAGTGCAGCAAACTCTCTCCAGAAGTTCAGTGAGGATCTCTGAATGATCCAATGTTGACCTAAATGACTAATGATGATAAATACAATCCACCTGTGTGTAATCAAGTCTCCGTATAAATGCACCTGCACTGTGATAGTCTCAGAGGTCCGTCAAAAGCGCAGAGAGCATCATGAAGAACAAGGAACACACCAGGCAGGTCCGAGATACTGTTGTGAAGAAGTTTAAAGCCGGATTTGGATACAAAAAAAAATCCCAAGCTTTAAACATCCCAAGGAGCACTGTGCAAGCGATAATATTGAAATGGAAGGAGTATCAGACCACTGCAAATCTACCAAGACCTGGACGTCCCTCTAAACTTTCAGCTCATACAAGGAGAAGACTGATCAGAGATGCAGCCAAGAGGCCCATGATCACTCTGGATGAACTGCAGAGATCTACAGCTGAGGTGGGAGACTCTGTCCATAGGACAACAATCAGTCGTATATTGCACAAATCTGGCCTTTATGGAAGAGTGGCAAGAAGAAAGACATTTCTTAAAGATATCCATAAAAAGTGTCGGTTAAAGTTTGCCACACCAAACATGTGGAAGAAGGTGCTCTGGTCAGTTGAAACCAAAATTGAACTTTTTGGCAACAATGCAAAACGTTATGTTTGGCGTAAAAGCAACACAGCTCATCACCCTGAACACACCATCCCCACTGTCAAACATGGTGGTGGCAGCATCATGGTTTGGGCCTGCTTTTCTTCAGCAGGGACAGGGAAGATGGTTAAAATTGATGGGAAGATGGATGGAGCCAAATACAGGACCATTCTGGAAGAAAACCTGATGGAGTCTGCAAAAGACCTGAGACTGGGACGGAGATTTGTCTTCCAACAAGACAATGATCCAAAACATAAAGCAAAATCTACAATGGAATGGTTCAAAAATAAACATATCCAGGTGTTAGAATGGCCAAGTCAAAGTCCAGACCTGAATCCAATCGAGAATCTGTGGAAAGAACTGAAAACTGCTGTTCACAAATGCTCTCCATCCAACCTCACTGAGCTCGAGCTGTTTTGCAAGGAGGAATGGGAAAAAATGTCAGTCTCTCGATGTGCAAAACTGATAGAGACATACCCCAAGCGACTTACAGCTGTAATCGCAGCAAAAGGTGGCGCTACAAAGTATTAACTTAAGGGGGCTGAATAATTTTGCACGCCCAATTTTTCAGTTTTTGATTTGTTAAAAAAGTTTGAAATATCCAATAAATGTCGTTCCACTTCATGATTGTGTCCCACTTGTTGTTGATTCTTCACAAAAAATACAGTTTTATATCTTTATGTTTGAAGCCTTAAATGTGGCAAAAGGTCGCAAAGTTCAAGGGGGCCGAATACTTTCGCAAGGCACTGTACAGTTGAAGTCCGAAGTTCAAGTACATACAGTACATACAAGTACATACAGTCAAATACATTTAAACTCAGTTTTTCACAATTCCTGACATTTAATCCAAGTAAAAATTCCCTGTCTTAGGTCAGTTAGGATCACCACTTTGTTTTAAGAATGTGAAATGTCAGAATAATAGTAGAGGGAATTATTTATTTCAGCTTTAATTTCTTTCATCACATTCCCAGTGGGTCAGAAGTTTACATACACTCAATTAGTATTTGGTAGCATTTCCTTTAAATTGTTTCACTTGGGTCAAACGTTTTGGGTAGCCTTCCACAAGCTTCCCACAATAAGTTGGGTGAATTTTGGCCCATTCCCCCTGACAGAGCTGGTGTAACTGAGTCAGGTTTGTAGGCATCCTTGCTCGCACACGCTTTTTCAGTTCTACCCACACATTTTCTATATGATTGAGGTCAGGGCTTTGTGATGGCCACTCAAATACCTTGACTTCGTTGTCCTTAAGCCATTTTTCCACAACTTTGGAAGTATGTTTGGGGTTATTGTCCATTGGGAAGACCCATTTGCAACCAAGCTTTAACTTACTGACTGGTGTCTTGAAACGTTGATTCAATATATCCACATAATTTCCGTTCCTCATGATGCCATCTATTTTGAGAAGTGCACCAGTCCCTCCTGCAGCAAAGCACCCCCACAACACGATGCTGCCAACCCCGTGCTTCACGGTTGGGATGGTGTTCTTCGGCTTGCAAGCCTCCACCTTTTTCCTCCAAATATAACGATGGTCATTTGGGCCAAACAGTTCTACTTTTGTTTCATCAGACCAGAGGACATTTATACAAAAAATACGATCTTTGTCCCCATATGCAGTTGCAAACCATAGTCTGGCTTTTTTATGGCGGTTTTGGAGCAGTGGCTTCTTCCTTGCTGAGCGGCCTTTCAGATTATGTCGATATAGGACTCGTTTTACTGTGGATAAAGATACTTTTGTACCTGTTTACTCCAGCATCTTCACAAGGTCGTTTGCTGTTGTTCTGGGATTGAGTTGCACTTTTCGCATCAAAGTACGTTCATCTCTAGGAGACAGAACGCGTCTCCTTCCTGAGCGGTATGAAGGTTGCGTGGTCCCATGGTATTATTACTTGCATACTATTGTTTGTACAGATGAACGTGGCACCTTCAGGCGTTTGGAAATTGCTCCCAAGGATGAACCAGACTTGCGCAGGTCTACAATTTTTTTCTGAGGTCTGGCTGATTTCTTTAGATTTTCCCATGATGTCAACCAAAGAGGGACTGAGTTTGAAGGTAGGCCTTGATATACATCCACAGGTACTTGAAATATATCCTCCTATTGACTCAAATGATGTCTCAGCCTCCAGTATTTATGCTGCAGTAGTTTATGTGTCGGGGGGCTAGGGTCAGTTTGTTATATCTGGAGTACTTCTCCTGTCCTATTTGGTGTCCTGTGTGAATCTAAGTGTGCGTTCTCTAATTCTCTCCTTCTCTCTCTCGGAGGACCTGAGCCCTAGGACCATGCCCCAGGACTACCTGACATGATGACTCCTTGCTGTCCCCAGTCCACCTGGCTGTGCTGCTGCTCCAGTTTCAACTGTTCTGCCTTATTATTATTTGACCATGCTGGTCATTTATGAACATTTGAACATCTTGGCCATGTTCTGTTATAATCTCCACCCGGCACAGCCAGAAGAGGACTGGCCACCCCACATAGCCTGGTTCCTCTCTAGGTTTCTTCCTAGGTTTTGGCCTTTCTAGGAGTTTTTCCTAGCCACCGTGCTTCTACACCTGCATTGCTTGCTGTTTGGGGTTTTAGGCTGGGTTTCTGTACAGCACTTTGAGATATCAGCTGATGTACGAAGGGCTATATAAATAAATTTGATTTGAAATTTGATTTGAATTAGCCTATCAGAAGCTAAAGCCATGAGATCATTTTCTGGAATTTTCCAAGCCGTTTATATGCACAGTGTTTGGAAAAAACAAGTTTTAATGACTCCAACCTAAGTGTATGTAAACTTTCGAGATGGAAACTCCCTCTAGCCGAAGCCTACTTGACCATTACAATGTTTTAAAATGTGTGGGCAGTAGTGAACGAGCGCAAACTTCAGGAAGTAGGTGAGATCATTGGGATTCAACCAGAGAGTAGTGTCAGTGTATGGCTGGGGCTCACCCCATCGCTGTGGCAGAACATGGGGGTGAAGACATTCTCCAGCAGGGACAGGACATGCTCGTAGGCCTCAAACAGGCAGCGCATAGTCTGCAGCTTCACCACTCCCTCGTACGGCCCCTCTGCAACTAAAACAAGATACATGTTTTTAAAGGTTTATGGACTTCCATAAAAAGAGCACATCTCACATCACACTGTGTTAAATGATTGTGGTAAAATTGTGAGCACCAAGTCACTACCACAGCTTACTGTTTCGTATTTCCTCAACGATGAAGCGGTCAAAACTGATCTTGTCGATACTCTCCTCCAAGCAGTAGGTCTCGTAGACATGCTGCACCTCACCATGCAGACGCCGCAGCTCAGCTTCACTCAGCTCTGGACACAGGATCTTATCATTGAACTCCTCTGTAATACCATGAAGGAGAAGTGGATGTATGTTGTTAGTGTTACCAGATTGATCTATGCTTTATAAAACTTTCAAATTCAAAAACTTTACTGAAAATAAGTGGGGTTGTGTAGTACCTCTCTAAATATCACTGGCTTGACTATGGTTATTATATATGTCCTCCTGGACTTACATTAAATGGATCTTTGATGAATTTATATAAATGCCTCTCAATAGAGCAGTATGCAGGAAAGACCTTACAGCCTCGTATGAGGTTCTATGAGATTTGTCCTTACCCACGGTGAGTAAGAACTGGAGCACGTGCACGGCTCCCTCCTGCTTTAGGAAGTTCATGAAGCGGAACAGAAGGTCCTGCTGCTCCCGAATCTCCTTCAGCTCCAGCTTCAGCACCTGGGAAACCAGATGGCAGGAGGAAAGACAGAGTTCAGCAGCTATGTGTGCTCCCTAAATGGCACCCTGTTCCCTTTATAGTCAACTACTTTTGAACAGGGCCCATAGAGCCCATAGTAATGCACTATATAGGGAATATGAAGCCATTTGGAACACATCCTGTGTTTGTCCATGCAAAACTCTACCAATATTTCATTTATCAATCTTTTCTCTTTTTTGTGTATTCTGTATAAGTTAATTAACTACCTTTCTCATTGTGCTTGTAATGGCTGATAGGGTACTGTACAGACAATTAATTGGTCAGTGGACTGGATATGTGGGTAACAAGGGCTTTCTGTGCCCACAGGACTAAGTACTTACAGATGTCTTCTTGGTACGAGGGTCAGCGTATTTCTGCAGGAATGGAACCAGGCTAGATGGTGGCTCCATGGCCGGCTCAGACTGGGAAAACAATTTGAGGAATGAATCACAAATGCACGACTGCATGATGCTTCCACTAGAAGATTGGTAAAATGTGCAATTTACTTACTGGAGTGTCATCAACAAATATTAGCACCATGTGGTTCACAGTATCCTGAAAAGCAACAGGAGGAATGCATCAGTATGATGGAATGTGTCAACCACCACAGTTACATTGCTAAAATTCCAGTTCGAAAATGTTCTGCTCGTTCATGCTTTTCATTGATACAATCTTAATGCAGAGAGTTCTGAGTTTGTATAATTGGCCCATTCACTTGATTCTGCTCCTTTGAAAAACAAGGCTTGCTCAGCGCAAAGCTGTTCTTGCACGAGTCATGTGAATGGCCTTTAGCTTCTACACCCTCTATCACTAAGCACACATACATCATCATACTTACAGGATCAGCCATGAAGTCCATGATGGGGAGGAACACAGAGCCTACCAGGATCTCTTGCATCAGCACAGCTAGAGATCTGACAAAGAGTAAGACACAGGATTCCAATTGCCTTGGTTCAAAAATAAATGTTTTCCTTTCCCTTCAACAGGTACACGGTCTCTGGCTGTGTTCCAAATGGCACCCTTTTCCCTTTATACGACACTACTTTTGCCCTATGGGCCCTGGTCAAAAGTAGTGCACAATACAGGGGGTAGGGTGCCATTTGGGATGTAACTGTCTGGTTGATTTGGCCTACCTGCAGTCAGTGGCTTTGGGAGGCATGAGATAGGCAAATAGCATCTTTGTCACCTTCCTGAGATAACGCAGCTCATCTTTGCGACTATGCAGGGCAAAATGTAAGTCAGGGCCATACTCAACCAGAGCAGCCTGCTGCAATCCCTCAGTGTTCTTCACTGAAACACACACAAACACACACACACAGTATTAAGCCTTGCACAGTCAGTGCACATTTAGTTCTCTACTGAACAACATCTTGCAGTGCAGAAACTTACTGCAATTTGTGTTACCAATCTACAGAAAATAAACCTTTTTGTTTGGCCTTTGCAATTATTTCAACGTGCTTCATGGCTGCTTTCATCATTTTGCCAGAAATAACTGAGGGGACATCAACCTGTATGAAACATTTCCACAGTTAGTGTAAAGCCTGAGTACATTAACAATGTATTAACCATAATCAGCAATATGTGGACCCTTGAAAAAGAGAGAGACTCTGGGTCTCAATGGTCTTTTCCTGGTTAAATAAAGGTTCAAATAAAAAAAATTAAAAGGCATACATAACTTAAATCGACTGAGAGCTATGTATCACCTTCTGAGCGCGTCGAACTAACACAGATGCAAAGAACCGAAAGGTCATTCTCAGTTCATCTACACATGCCTCGTCATCTGTGATGTTCCTGTCATGTAAAGAAAAGCATAATGAAATATGCATTCACACTTCCCTCTCCACAGAACAGGGAAGTCTGTTCAAAATTGTTCAACTGTTCCAGTTCAAAACTGTGGTAGAATCTACTCACCGGTACCAGGGATATACAAAATTCTCTAGAACCAACTCGAGCACCTACGGACCAAACGATAATACAAAATGGATTTCCTGATTTGGACAATAAAGACATTGACTGATTGACAATCTGTTATAATTGTGATTTCTAATCAAAATCCTATTTAAAATGACCCATTGCAATACCTCAGACATGGAAGCATCCACTTTGGAGTAGACTTTCAAGTCCAACCATGGCTGATAGTTTTCTAGGAGTAATGTTGGTCTGTGAAGGACAACATATTTCAATAGTGATGTGAAAAAGAAGCACCGACTCAGTGTCCACTAGGTGGCAGATTAACTCTGCCAAATCCTTCTTTGACTTTTACTAATCAATCAATGCCACTGCTGTTCATTGATGCTCAATACAAGCTTCCATTCATTCGCCATACATGTAAAGATGACATTTGGTCTGTTCTCCATTTGTGCTAGGCTTATATTGAGTGGTCTGACATACCTGTGACGTTTGCACTTTACTTTCCCACACACTGCACAGCTGTGTCCCAATGGAAACAGCTCCTGTTGCTCTTGCTGGTGGAAGAATAGATAGGGAGACCCTGTAGCTACAACACTTGTCACTTACTTTTGGATATCCCACTGACTAATGAGAAATTAGCAACTGTTTACAGAAACATAATAAGCAACTCTATTACAAAACACTGCATTGCCCTCTGACTATTGGGTCATATTAATTATGGCACACTGAAGGAAAACATTTACAACAGAAAACTACAACAAGTGTTTAGTTCAGGAGGTTGTCCCTCCGTTTCAATCTGTATTCTTCCATTTGGTGCATAGTGAACATGACCTTTGTACTTCAGGTTTTTGGAATGTGCTTACTTTGTTCTTGGGCTTTATGGTGTACAGGATGTTGGGCAGGAGTGATTCTGGACCGAGGGAGCAATAGAACGTAATCACTCCAGCCAGGAAGGACCAAAACACCATCAGAATGTGAAGATACCTAGAATAACCAGGTCAGACACATAGATGTCTAATACCTCAACTGAAAAAAATGAAATATTCTGAAAGAATGAGTATAGACAGGATGCTATACTGACTTTTCCCCCGACAGTTCTGAATTGAGCAAGATAACCGTTTTAACTACTTCAGATTACATGAGCATAAGGTATAACATTTGTAATTTATTCAAAGATAGACCTTGTTTGTCCACAAAACCTACCTATTAAGAAGTATAGTTAATGACAGCATGAAAACCAGAAGAAAGCAAAAGACAGGATATTGACGTCCAACTTCCCTCAAGACATCAATTTGCAGTCCTTGCTTCAGGCTCTCCAGATAAACTCGAATACATTCCATTTTACAAATGGGATCTGTTGAAGATGTGAACATTGTATTTACTCACGCTTGCGTGAAAGATGTAGCTAGCAAGTTAGTTACATGGATAGCCTACTATTTGAAGTAATAAAGTTACCAGCAAAAAGTAACAGCACACCAGCTACAATTTACTTAAATTATCAAGGGGCACGCGACATTAACTAGCTGGCTACTTACAAATGAGTAATCCAGGCAGCTAGTTCTACTTCAGACAGCGAACCATGTTATAATTTTGTGTCAGTTTCAGATAGAAGAAAGTATAGCTAACTATGTCTTCATTTTAATTGTAGCTAGCTGGTGTTATTTCCTATGCCAGAAAGCGTTGTTTATTTCCTTGACAGATCGACTGTTTCTTTAATCCTACATCCGTCACTTCCGGCTCTAATCCTCGCCACTAGTAGAAAGGCGCAGAACAGGGTTCGAAGGATAGGAAATGCGACTGGGAAATCTTTAGTACCAGTAGTCTTTAGTTGTATTAGCGTTCATATTTTCTGTAACGTTTGTTAATAATCCCATTATTATTGATAATGAAAATTCTGGAATTTCCAATTAAACTCGTAGTTTTGATAGTGACATGATCAGTAAACAAAATAAAATCTGTATTTGCCTATTGCTGTAAATTCCAGAAAAAGGGCAGTGAATATAATGTACTAATTCAACAACTCAAACATGCTGATTATCTTGTTGATCTGATCATCTTGATTACACTTGTTAGATGGATAGTCATACACAGTAGCAAGAGCACTACAATCAAATCAAGACTTTATTTTTATTTTAATAAATTACTCACCTCAATTTACAGTATAAAACAATTTATTTGCAAGACTGCAAAAAAAAAAAAAAAAAAAAAAAAAAAAACACTTGTTAGCCAGCCAACAATATTTTAACACGGGACTTACTGAGGGAGTCAACTGTGTACAAAACCTGATCAAGTTATTCAGTATCCTTTATGCAATTAAAAAAAAAAGCTGCCACATCCTTTTTGAACTGGATAAAACCAGTCATATCCAGCTAACTCCGCTACTAATCATATGTTCAACATGATGCAGATTGAAGACACTTGTCAAATGTGACAAAAAGGCAGCTGGTTGGATGTCTGATCAATGCTCAAGTTGTACAACATGATTAGGCAAATATCTGTACACAAAGTAGGTGGATGGCTTTCAAACATTAGTGTATGCAACCTTACAAAAGAGATGCGATTATATACAAAAGTTAAGACTTCCTATCCCATTGAGCAAAGAAAGGGACACTTTAAAGCTTGAAAAATGTTTTTCTGGTGTTCAAGCTTTTACAAAAGTAACATTTTCCTAAACTTTAATACAACCAGTAACTACATTATCTGAAGAAGCACACCGCAAATTCAGTTCAGCCTAGATGAAAGCAAGGCTTGTTCATTCAGGCTCATTACATGAGATTATTTAACATGCAGCGTTTGACTGTTCGCAGCGTCAGACAAATAGCATGCAGCACCTATAATAAAACTACATGTGCTCTGCTGTTGCTCTTGTGCATATTTAGTAGGGCCGGAATGATACCAGTATCGCGATACTCGTTTCCTTGCCACAATACAAAACCCTAATGTTGGTTGGAAAAAAACATTATGGTGTCATCCAGTCACATGTATTTACTTTCCAAGCTATAGTAGTTGTTATTTTTGCCATGGGAAAAAAATTGTGCGATACTGGTACCTTCACAGTCCTAATATTTAGTGGGTGAACAAGCCCTTCTTTCATCAATGAAGTTTTCCTATTTACAGTACAAACAGGGCAGTTGAATCCTCTGTACAGAGGTAGTTAACCAGTGGTGTAAAGTACTTAAGTAAAAATACTTTTAAGTACTACTTAAGTCAATTTTTTGCTTATCTGTACTTTACTATTTTTGACAACTTTTACTTCACTACATTCCTAAATAAAATAATGTACTTTTTTACTCCACACATTTTCTCTGACATCCAAAACTACTTCTTACATTTTGAATGCTTAGCAGGAGAGGAAAATGGTCCAATTCACACACTTATCAAGAGAACATCCCTGGTCATCCCTACTGCCGCTGATCTGGCGGAATCACTAAACACAAATGCTTCGTTTGTAAATTATGTCTGAGTGTTGGAGTGTACCCCTGGCTATCCGTAAATAAATAAAAATACAAGAACATGGTGCCGTGTGGCTTGCTTAATAAGGAATTTGAAATGTATACTTTTGATACTGAATTACATGTTATCAAATACTTTTTATAAATAAACATATTTAAAAACCAAATACTTACTTTTACTCAAGTAGAATTTTACTGGGTGACTCACTTTTATTTGAGTCATTTTCTAATTAACATAGCTTTACTTTTACTCAAGTATGACAATTCAGTACTTTTTTTTCACCACTGTAGTTAACCAACCCTTTAAAATAAATTCTGAAAATAACCACCTTCCTGGAATGCCTGACTATTTACGCCAGGGGATTACGCCTTAGAACATTCTCTTAAAACCAATCCAAAATCAAAACATGTCTATTCCAGCATAAAGCTGCATTAACCACACAAATGTACATTAGCATCAAGCTCCTCTGAGCCACTTCAAACTTAGACAAAGTGCAAAAGACATAATTACATTTCATTTCAGGATGAAGAGTCCCCTGGGAAATCTCAACATCTTCAGTCATTTAAAATTGCATTTTCTTTGGGGATATGGGGAAAGGTGACAAGTTAATATAAAAAAAAGTCCAAGCAAGTGATTTGAGTTCTCTTTTGATCATCTTCTCCTGTAGCAGTTCTGGGAGATATGCTGCTTTAAGGCTGGAATATCATTGGACCATTGAGTTGACCTTACCATCACTTCCATTGGCAGCTTCCTGGTGTAACCCCCACATACAGTAAGTAGCAGGTCAGTCTTCATAGTTACAGGTCAGGACCGGCCTCGACCTCTTTTCCCTGCTAGTCAGGTAACAAAAGGATGCAATTAGAAGATAGACCACAACAGAAGACCACATAACATCTACACATATGTAACTACAGAAAATGGGCTACTGCACATTAAAGACAAAAACTCTTGTAAGCATTCATCGACTTCCACACCTTTCAACGTCACATGCAACAAGTCTATGCCTTTAGGAAAAGGTCAAGCAGAACAGTGGCGTTGCTGTGTTCTTTAAAAAGGAGACAAGTTAAGTAGTAGGGATGTGGAAAGATTAGGGGTTATGGCCAAACTACAAGCTCTACAGACAGTCCATGCATGACAATTATTGCCCACCATTACTCAATTAGGAATTTGAGAAACATGCAAGATCAGTGAAGGCTACCAATGACTATATAGATCTAAGACACAAAAAGCTTTACAAATTGTGCTTTCTTAATAGTCGAAGGGACAGATTTGAAGTGGCCACCAGAGAAAGATTTCACACTTGTTTTCAGGGCATGTCTTTAATGAAAATCCATTTAAATTTGGGCTACAAAAAAAAAGTGAAATCAAATAGACAATGTTTGAGATATGGCGATTCATTTTTATAATATGCTCTGATGGGGTATGTCTCCACACATACGTAAAACTTAAATTGTGGAAAGATGCCGACTGCTGAACTAGGTGATAAATTTGATGGCATGCAAAAGTGACGTTGCAGCATGTGGCTAACATTGGCAAACCTTTAGTCCTTCTCTTCCACAAGGAGCCTTAAATTTGAAGGCAATTTAAAGAGAGAATTTGCCGAAACATGAATTTGCAACACAATTTGAAGTTTTGTACACTTGTGTGTGTATGTTTATTAAAGCAGACAAACAGCAAAGAATACAAGCCAAAATGTAAAGGCAAAAATAGGACTAGTCCCCCCCCCCCCTTTTTTTTTTTTACAAGACAAGCTATTTCCTAGAATTACCTTGTGTAACATACAAATTGTAATTTCATTTGTTTTAAAAAGCGAGGCTACATATTTGAGACATAAGCGTTGTTGCTGTTAGCTACTTAAGACATGGAGATCAGAATTGCTAAAAACATACATAATACTACCATAGCCAAATAGAGCTGGAGCACATGATTGCAAATTTAAAATGTCAAAACATTATGGAAATCACAATCAATTTTATAAAAAAATGTACCAGTTCGCCAGAAGCAGGTGGGATTGTATCTACGGTTAAAATCCAAGCGGATTATTAAAATATATACAAGACAAAACTTGCCAGATGTTACCAAATTGGAAAAAAGGGAGGCGACCGTATGGATTTACAACTAATCAGATCAAGCCTCTAAATGTTTTTCTTTGAAATCATAGCCCTAAAGTTCTACTTCCACTGTTGCCCAAAAGAATCCTGATAAAACTCCTGGTTGTCAGATTTGTAACCATAGTTACCAGAACGATCACCACCTTGGAGCGGTTGCTGAGCAATGGGTTGAGAGCCCCAGTTCTGATTATTGGTCTGGCGCCGCTTGGAATCTGGCTGGTTGTACCCATCAGCTTTGCGCTTTCCTCCTACATTTCCACCGCGGCCACCCCTTGCACCACGTACCCCGCCGCGGCCTCTCTGCTGCACACCTCCTCTGGCACCTCGTACACCTCCTCTGCTTGATCCTGGACCGCCACGCGGTGAGAAGCCACCTCTGCCCCTGAAAGCACCTGCACCGCCTCGGCCTCTGGCTGGTGATGGCCCCCAGGCACTTCTGCCCCCTCTTCCTCTAGCGGGAGCCTGATAGTCATCATAGCCGTAGTAGGGGTCCTCATATCCGTCACGGTAATTGTGGTAGTCATAACCATAATAATCGTAGTAATCCTCATAGCCATAATAGTCAGGGGGGTAAGCATACCCTCCCCTACCACCACCTCTACTTCTTCCACCTCTTGTGGGAGGGGGCAACTGAGGGGGGCCGTAGTTGTAATAATAATCATCATACCTATGTGGGAAAAACAGGCAGAACCATGCAAAAAATGTTCAAGGCACTATACACATATGGACTCATTACTGTTCTTACGGGATTAGAACTTTGAAATGGTTGCATGACCAATTCAATTTGGGCTTTGAAAAGTGGAACCTTTTGTAAAGAAGTGTAACATTTGGGAAGACTTCTTACATGTTTGTTTTGGCTGCTTGTCTCTGAGCTTTGCGTTCTTTCCTCTTCTGATCAGGGGGCTTTGCAAAGACTATGTCAATGTGCTCTCCCTCTAGATCTTTGCCATTCATTTCAGCCAATGCCTGTGGAGATGGTGGCAAACTACAGTCATCATACAATTACACACCTATGCAACGTCATGTACTTACAGCAGTGTATTCTCATTATATTATCACTCAACGGCAGTACCTTGACTGCACTGTCCCTCTCATCAAAGTGAATGAACGCGTAATCTTTCAGCTTTTTCACTCGCTCCAGTCTACCAAACTTGCCGAATGATTTTTCCAGTATTTCTTCCGTAACACTGTTCGCAAGGTTTCGGACAAACAAAACTTTGACCTGTGGATTGAAATGCATGAAAGGAAACGTGTTATGAATTTCAAGTACATGGTTTCCAAAGACGTCAGTGTGATCTCCACCCAGTTAAAGACTAGCTAGCTGTTGCGTTTTGTTAAATGCAAGACTTGAGGTTGATACATTTTCAACTGCAAGCCTATGAAGCAAGACTTCAGGTGGGAAACCAATCAATGTACATCCCCTGTCCTTCAACAGAGGGATTTTTATACCCGAGATAAAGTTAAATAGGCAACATTCAGAAACACTGGCGGCGTCCCAAATGACACCCTATATAGTGCACTACTTCTACACAGGTCCAATGGCCCCTAGTCAAAAGTAGTGCACTATATAGGGAATAGGGTATCATTAGGGATACACACTCATTTATCCAGTGTTTCATCACTTTGTAATAATCAGATCACCTACCTTGGCCATGACCTCTGAATCGGGTTCCTCGATGGGGTCTGCCCATTCCACAGTAACCACATTCCCCCAGACTTTCACCTTGCCACTCATCAGCCTGCGTCTGGCCTGAGCAGCAGTTTTATGGTCCTCGTATTCCAAAAAGCAAAAACCTCGGTTCTTCTTTTTGTCATCCGGCTGATGGTACAGTATGACATCATTAAGACCCTCTGTTGGAAAAATTTAAAAAAGTCAGTTCAGGTTTGAAGTGCATTAAATATCACATTCTCGTAGCTAAAGCAAATCTGCTCTTGATGTAGTTAGCTACAACCAGAAGACATGTCATTAACTTAATAAAATGAAGAGCCCTAATCTCACCCAGCAGCAAATATGTTTCTTACCTGTGACTTTAGCAAACTCCTCAACCATCTGCTCTTTCGTTTTACTCTTGGGGATGGAGCCGACAAACAGCCTGTTATTGGCAACAGATATACACACTCCAATGTGCTTGCCAGGGCGTATTTCATGATTATTACACTACGGAAAGAGAGGAACTCGTCAACCAGGGTGACAAGCATAAATATGAAACCACCATGGCACAGAAGGTTAATATTTTCAAATTGATTAAACCGATGAAGCCTGAAAACAAATTTGAAGAATACCATAGAGCAGGGTTCTCCAACCTTTTCTAGCATGAACTACTAATTTTTTAAATTTTTTTAAAAAGTGGCTTTCAAATAGGCACATTTTCCTCCCTCCCTGCCACTCTTCCCCAGGTCCTTACTGTACAAGAGAAAGTAGTGCACTGCGTTTTCAGTAAATATACCAGGTAAAATCAGGGTTAATAAACAAAGGATTTTTTTCTCTCCAAATGATGTTGTATATTTCCCAAAATGATGTTCTCAATTTTATTTTTCCTGGTTTTAGATTTGTTTTGAAATCCAAAATACAATTGTTCAAAGAAAAACAACATTTGATTTTCTGAGTCTATGACAATGGTTTAAATCACACCTGAAGACCATTTTTATAAGTCTGGAAGAAAATGAAGACATTTTGATTTTTTTTGTGTAATTCTACCTTTAATTGTGCATCTGGCAGATGAGGAATGTGCCATCTGATGTGCCGTTCTAGTGATGGTTCTGTACGGCTGCTGCTCAGATTTCATGGCAACGTTTGCAAGTAACAAATAGATACAAATAATATACTTCTGCCAGGTTAGCCTACTTTGCAGTTAACATTTAATTGAGACGGCTTTGGGGAAAGCATTTCTGTCAACCCACAATACTTATCACATCAACTAGCTACACACGGAGCGATAGAAACGTGTGCACAACACAGACAGGGGCAATATTGCTGCAAATTAACTGGCAGATATTGTGTTAGATTTAGCTTTTTAAGCCAATAGTGGCTAACCAGGGGTTGAGATAATGTCAATGTTGGGTTGATTAGATCGTAGCGGATACTGATGAAATTTGTTTATCACAGTTTGCAGTGGAACATATGGAAATTGCATGTACTTTCAGAATTGTTTGGCGAGCTACTCATATGTGGGCTGCGAGTTACTAGTAGCTTGCGATCGACCTGTTGGAGATCCCTGCTGTAGAGGATGCCATAACTGGAGTGTCAAGGTTGGTGTTGCAAAATTCCCGGGTATTCCTGAAATCCCGGTTGGAGGATTCCTGGAATCAGGAGCAAATAATTATGAAATGTGGAATCCTACAATCAGGATTTCTGGAAAACCATGGAATTAATTTAAAGTTCCTGGAATTCTGCAACCCTCGTAAAGGCACAAAGACACACTCACCAGGTTTACTGCCTCTGAGGCAGCCTCTTTAGTGCAGAAAGTGACAAAGGCGTACCCCCTGTTCAGGCCACTAAGTGGGTCCATCATTAGACGTAGATCCCAGATAGGTCCCGCCTTCTCAAAGAGCGGCACCAGCTCGTCCTCAAACAAGTCTCGAGGAATTTTCCCAACAAATATCTGGAAAGGGAGGGAACATGTCATGAAGAAACATCTGAGCAGATGCGAAAGTGCCCGGTTATGGAAATGAATACACAAAAATTACGGAACTCAAAAGGCACGAGAAGTTTTGTTTATTTATTACACTTTAGTGTTTTAAGTTTCAGCCCAGTCAGATCTTAGCAGTAAGCTCTCAGAGTCTCTCCAGAACTACAAATATCATTAGGACAAACAGCAATTTGAAGATGTTTGATGGTCTCATTCATGTGCGTTTGTTCACTGAAAGGTAAAGACCTTACCTCTGTTCCAATAGTGGGTTGAGAACCTGAATACACAGACTCTGGGGGGGGGCCTCCATACTTGCGCTGACCCGTTGTCACATCAAGTGTATAGCTGGTTCTATCAAGCAGAGCCTGACATAATCAAAATAAATAGATTAAATGTTGCAACTACACAAAAACAATGCTTGATTGTCACAAATAACCAAAATATTCACAGACTTTTGGAACCTTGGTATAATACTCTTGACAAGCTAAGTGGAGTCTAGTCTGCCAGCAAATGTCCAACTATTACAATAATGCCAAGGCAGTGGGAAGAGATTGGAACAGAAATATTTCATTTCTACAAAGAGCATGGAAAGTAAACTTCCTGGTGTTGACATACCTTTATTTTTGCCTCATCTGGTCCCTTTGTGGAATCTGAAACTTTGGTCCCTTGCTTCTCCCTCTGTCTGTAAGTCTTCATTACTCCACAGAGAAACGCACTTTTGTTCTGCATGGGAAAATTGGAGCTTTTAGGTCCTCCCAGCATTTCACTAAATCAGAAAAACATCCTCAAACAAGAGTAATGCTGCCCCACTTACTTGCACGTGCGACAGATCACTTTCCTTAAACTGAAGCAGGACTTGCAGAGCACCTTCTTCATTAAATTCTTTCAACGCTTCAATAGCCCTTTCATCTAGGTCACTGTGTGCTACCAGTCCTGTAGAGACATTCCAAATATAACCATTTTGTTCACCAATGACATCAAAATAAGACATGGCATTATGTCCAATCAGATCTTAGCGGTAAAACATCACAGCAATGTTGAGTTGCTCCGGGATTTGAGTAATAGATATCATGTGGACAAGCAACACATAAAGTAGTCAATATTGCTAGAAAAAGTTGGGTTTGTAGTGAAAACATGAACAAGGATAACAGAAACTTAAGGAAATTAACAAACATGCAGCTTATCAAAAGAGGAAGAATATCTCACTATCTGTACCCATAAGCAAGCATCACACTGTAAAACCCAAGTCAGTCAGCTGTACTTGTACAAGTAAATACAGATGTCTTAAGAGGCCTGTTATGCGTTTCTTTATATTGTCCACATTGTGCTTCTGGGGGACATCACTTGTCCCAGTCCAGGCAGCTGGTGCCATTGTTCCTGCATATGCCATGGCCTCAGATTCCCCTTGAGACCATATCAAGACAACCCTCCCCCATCCACTCCAGTTTCAAAATGTATACTAATCCACAATAGGTTTCCATCCATATTAAGCAATAGCTTCTCTACTCTGTCTTGACACAATTCATAAAAATTCCCACTCAGAAATACAGTTTTTGGGGTATGGTGAGGATAGCTTTGTTTGTACCCATTTTGCAAAGAAATCAGACAAAGTTTCTGTGGTAAATACAAACTGCTAATAGATAGAACTAAAAGGGCAGACAATTACGGTAGTTGCGCTCACCTGCTACGTAAATTGCATCTAATTTTTCAGCAATTTTCTGTGGTAAACCAGCGTCTAATAAAGTCTGGAAATGGTCTGAATGTTTAATTTCTGCTGCAGTTGTGTCCACTGTAGTTGTGTCCATTGGTTCTTCTGTACCATTTCCATTTACTTGATCAGTCACCATGTCCCCAGACATCTGTGTAATGCAATGAGTCAAATAAATTAGACGGGGAAATGTAGTATAGCAACAACCCTTTTATGATCATGCTAATCATTAAACTCCTGCAACGAAGATAAATGTTTTACGATGGTCTTGTTTTAGCAAGCAAACAGTGCCTTAAAAAATAACTCAATTCCAGAGGTACCCGACTTTATACTGAATTTCGGAAATTAAGATAACCGTTAAATATAACTAACGTTAACTACAGTATGTAGCTAACATTAGGGTGTGTTTTTGAACTCATTTAGGAACCAGCAAACTAGCGTTACACGTGTTTTGTGCGCACTGACGGCACTGCCGTAGTAGGCTTGTTTAGCAATGCATTGTAAAGTAGCCAGTAAACTAATACCACAGATATAACTAAACCTCATTGTTCTACAATTAACGCATTTGCTAATACATTAGCTAATGTTAACCCCTTCTTCAGGAATGTGTCTAAAATATTTGCCCCCGGTTCGCTAGTAACATTAGTGAAACTAACATAGCTAGCTACTCCGTGGCCCCGGCCTGGTGTCCAGCCGCCAAATAACTAGCTAGTTAAGTTAGCTGTCTAGCTAACGACATAAGCTCTGGAATCCATTTTCAAAATGCCGGGTAGGAGTAGCTAGCTTGCTAGTTAGCTAACGTTAACCACGTTACACATTGTTTGAAAACACTACAAGAACAAACATCTTCACCTATCCCTAGCTTGACCAGTTGGCACATCAGGCAAATATTTACCATTTGATAGTTCACTAAGGTGCACGGTGTTGATTTTGTCTGATTTCAGGGTGTTACAAAAAAAAGAAAAAAAATCTACGATTCCCGGGGTAGGTCGGGTTTTCACTCCTGTCCCGATAATGTAAAATGGCGGCTAGTTGACGCCGCGAGTGCTTCAACATCTATGGGGTTTCTGCAGCTGCAAACCACGGGCTGGTGCATTTTGACGATGTAGACTCGAAAAGGAAGAGAGTGGGCCAACTCGGTGGGAACTCTATCTCCCTCCAGCAGATGGCGGTGATTTGTCGTTCTTTCGCCAACCAAAGCAATGACTTTTTGTATGGTCAGTGTCGAAATTGGTCAACAAGCAAATTAATGGCTTATTTATAACGTGAAGTTTACTTGATCGAATATACGTTTTGTAATGCTTAAGTTAAGAGTGTAATGATATACACTATATATGCAAAAGTAGGACACCCCTTCAAATTAGTGGATTCTGCTTTTTCAATCACACCCATTGATGATAGGCGTATAAAATCGAGCACATAGCCATGCAATCTCCATAGACAAACACTGGCAGTAGAATGTCCTTACTGAAGAGCTCAGTGACTTTCGATGTGGTACTGTCATAGGATGTCACCTTTCCCAGAAGTCAGCTGGTCAAATTTCTGTTCTGGTCAAGTCAACTGTAAGTGCTGTTATTGTGAAGTGAAAACATTTAGAAGCAAAAACGGCTCAGCCACGAAGTGGTAGGCCACACAAGCTCACAGAATGTGTGCTGAAGGCGTAACGTGTAAAAAATTCTGTCCTCGGTTGCAACAGTCACTAACAGTTCACTAACAGTTCCAAAGTGCCTCTGGAAGTGTAACAGTATAACTTTAGACCGTCCCCTCGCCCATACCTGGGCGCAAACCAGGGACCCTCTGCACACATCAACAACAGTCACCCACGAAGCATCGTTCCACAAAAGCCACGGCCCTTGCAAAGCAAGGGGAACTACTACTTCAAGATCTCAGAGCAAGTGACGTCACCGATTGAAATGCTATTTAGCTCGCACCACCGCTAACTAAGCTAGCCGTTTCACATCCGTTACACTCACCCCTCTTTTGACCTCCTTTTCCGCAGCAACCAGTGATCTGGGTCACGGCACCAATGTAACAGTGTAACTTTAGACCGTTCCCTCGCCCATACCTGGGCACGAACCAGGGACCCTCTGCACACATTAACAACAGTCACCCACGAAGCATCGTTACCCATCGCTCCGCAAAAGCCGCGGCCCTTGCAGAGCAAGGGGAACTACTACTTCAAGATCTCAGAGCAAGTGACGTCACCGATTGAAACACTATTTAGCTCGCACCACCGCTAACTATGGACCCAAATAAAAGTGCATGTGGACCTGTAATCTTTAGAACAGCCAGGTAAATAATAATTTCAAAAGCAATATTTTCCAAGGCTTCACAGTATTTTATGCATAATTTCAGGAAGAAATGTATATTATCCTGGATAACGACCATAATTAGTTATTACATTTTGCAGTGCTAGGACTGATCTTTAGCAGTCATTTCTATGAATGTGTTTCAAGTTTATGAATCAGGCTCTGGTTCAGATTAATTGGATTCAGATGAGTCATAAAATTCAGATGGAGATTCAGTTATGTTAGTCTAGTCAGACGAAGAGTCAAGCAAAGCCAACAATGTATCCAATTCGGAATCCGAAACACTTTCAGACTGTCCCAGATAAAGAGATCCTGGCCCTTGATGGGGACTGTCTTCTGCTCGATGGTGGTCGGCTTGTGGTCCTCTAGGCTTCTGACAGCCAGTGCAGTTCTAGAAGCATGTTCAGGTGCATCCTCCTTTACAATTTGCACCAGTCTTTCAAGATAAATACCTAGTAAATTACCAGTATGCTACTTTCACCCCTTCAGGGCATCAATTCCATTTTACCAGCACCTACATTATACAATTTGAGAAACACGTTGGGGTGTTTTATAGTCCGAGATTAGAATTAATCTTTGTCCAGAAAACCAGTCACTAAAATTGGAAGCTAATAAAGCAAAAATGTATTTATTTTAAATTGGAAGCTGTGGTGAAAAACAGACTAACATCATCAGGTTGTTCCTGAGTAGGTTCTGCCTGATGCAGGTCTTGCACGCTCTGGGTGACTTCAGTCACACACCCTCTGCATGCCACTACTCAGGTATGAGCATTGCATTGCTTCAGTTGTGTTGTTGCAGTACAAGGAAAAACATACATTGCAAAGAGTCAGAGGCTCCATCTCCATTTGTCTCATCTCAACGGTCCCTCCACTCAGACCTTTTCCTATGGCTTTTGAGGATTGGACATATTGAGGAAAGATTAATTGAGAATGGGGCAAAGGTATTACCTTTGTTACATCTCTCTTCTAGGTCCATGGGAACTCTTTGAACCCACCATCACATCATTCCTGCACTTCATGACCACTTGCTCCAAATGCAACACCATCTCCTCCAAAGTTAATTATTTAACTAGGCAAGTCAGTTAAGAACAAATTCTTATTTACAATGACGGCCAGGCAAAAAGCCTCCAGCGGGGACTGGGGCTGGGATTAAAAATAAAAATGAATTAAATAAAAATAAGACAACACATCACGACAACACTACATAAAGAGAGACCTAAGACGACAACATAGCATGGTAGCAGCACAAAACAGGGTACAAACATTATTGAGCAGACAACGGCAAAAAGGTAGAGACAAATATACATCACACCAAGCAGCCACAACTGTCAGTAAGAGTGTCCATGATTGAGTCTTTGAAGAGATTGAGATAAAACTGTCCAGTTTGAGTGTTTGTTGCAGCTCGTTCCAGTCGCTAATGGTAAGGTCCTCGGTGGAGGTGATAGGACAAATGCACCCATAACAAATAATAGTCTGTCTTGTGGATCTCCATGTTGTGGTCAGTAAGCCATGCTGTGGGAAACTATCACCCATTTAACATGTTTTGATTGATAAGGTCCATGTTGAGAAAGCCACATGCAAAGTATTTTACATCTAATGTTACTCAAAGTTGAGTCAGAACTTACCTCGACAGAACAGTCTTACTCCGTTCTCTCAAATGATAAAATTACTTAAATTAGGCCAAATTCATTAGAGCACAGGGCGGCGCAAAATTGACCCAGCGTCGTACGTGTAGGGTTTGGCCGGGGTAGGCCGTCATTGTAAACAAGAATTTGTTCCTAACTGACTTGCCAAGTGAAATTGTTTTTTTTTTTTAAAATAGCTGCTGTCATACCACTAAGAAATTGAACATGCAGCTTTTCTTAGAAAATAAGATCTAATCTTTAGATAATTGATATTTAAAGAATAAATATTTAACAATGACATACTGATACTGTGATTATGAGATCTGACATTATGACGCATTAGATTCCACAGGCCATCATTCACACCCAAATTAGTTGGGACAAAAGCATATGCAGTGAAACAAAAACAAAAAAGACTGAATGCATTTAAATGATCTTTATTAAATTCAAACATCCAGTTACTCCACAAATCAATACAGTCAATATAACGAACTTTGTCCTAGGGTAGCTCAGTTCCAATTTAGAGCTTTGTAAATGAAAAGGCAATAATGCAGTCTCCACATTGCTAGTGATGGCCAGCTCCATTGTATGATAAAGATCACAATGACCCTTGCAAAGACAGTCACTAGGAATTAAATAAATGAAAGAAAACACCTTGTTACAACCTTTATAAAGCTATTCTCCCCATAATCCTGCTAACACATTTGGTTGCAAATTGCATTTCAGAAGTCAGGTCTGACAGTGTTGTCAATCATGTTCGGGATAGTGTCATCCTAAATACAATCTTGCAACAACTTCACAAAATGCATTCTTACAAGTGTAACACTGTGTCCTTTTCTAGTCTGCTGTCCCCCAACCTTGAAGCCCAGGTGTCGCTAGTCAACGAGACAATTTGGAAGGATGGAGTCACGACTAGCAGTGCCCTGAAAGACAACCAGGAAAATGATTTAACGATACACCCTTTTGCATGTTAAAATGTGACACCAGAAATCTGCAAATTGGGGACTCCTGAGTGGCGCAGCAGTCTAAGGCACTGTGCTTGAGGAGTCACTACAGACAGGGGTTCGATCCCAGGCTGTGTCACAACCGGCCATGACAGGGAATCCCATAGGGCTGTGCACAAAGGGCAAAACATCTTCGGGGTTAGGGCAGGGTTTGGCCGGGGGAGCTTTACCTTTATCTCCCAAGGGAGATGCAGCGTAATTGTATATCACGAAATTGGGGGTAAAAAATAAATAACAATAATGACAAAAAAACAAGTCAGATCCGACAGGGTTGTCACTCTTACACAAACCTAGAAGATACTTAGTTGTTGGCTACAGTTTGTATTTTTCCCATCAATGTCTGGTCTGCAGTTCCCTGAAAGACAGTATGGTAAAAAAATATTAAGAATTAACTTTATTGTGCATGGATGTTCAAATGCATCATGATCAATTATGCTAATTGTATTTCAGAAGTCAGATCCGACAGGGTTGTCAATCTTACAGGAATCAGGTTCGGGATAGGTTCATCCTTAATACAATCTTGCAACGAGTATGCACAAAACTAGCAGATACTTACAGTTGTTAGCTACAGACTGTATTTTTCCCACCAATGTCTGGTCTGCAGTTCCCTGAAAGACAGTACAGTAAAAATATTAACATGAAGTTTGTGCATGCATGTTCAAATGTATCATGATCAATTATGCTAATTGTATTTCAGAAGTCAGATCCGACAGGGTTGTCAATCTTACAGGAATCAGGTTCGGGATAGGTTCATCCTTAATACAACCTTTGCAAAAAACTAGGAGTAGACAACAGATTCTTACAGATGTTACAGGAAGCTGTGTTCTGGTGTAGAGGACTCCATTTCTGGTCTGCATATCTGAAAAACGGTAAGATGAACAGTTTCACATTAAACCCTGGTGCATGTTCAACTGTGGTATCAGAAATCTGCAAATGGTATTTCAGAAGTCAGATCCAATAGGGTTGTCAATCTTACAGGAATCAGGTTCGGGATAGGTTCATCCTTAATACAATCTTGCAACGAGTTTGCACAAAACTAACAGATACTTACAGTTAGCTACAGACTGTAATTTTCCCATCAATGTCTGGTCTGCAGTTCCCTGAAAGACAGTACAGTCAAAATATTAACATGAAGTTTGAACATGCATGTTCAAATGTATCATGATCAATTATGCTAATTGTATTTCAGAAGTCAGATCCGACAGAGTTGTCAATCTTACAGGAATCAGGTTCGGGATAGGTTCATCCTTAATACAATCTTGCAACCAGTTTGCACAAAACTAACAGATACTTACAGTTGTTAGCTACAGACTAATTTTCCCATCAATGTCTGGTCTGCAGTTCCCTGAAAGACAGTACAGTCAAAATATTAACATGAAGTTTGTGCATGCATGTTCAAATGTATCATGATCAATTATGCTAATTGTATTTCAGAAGTCAGATCCGACAGGGTTGTCAATCTTACAGGAATCAGGTTCGGGATAGGTTCATCCTTAATACAATCTTGCAACGAGTTTGCACAAAACTAGCATATACTTACAGTTGTTAGCTACAGACTGTAATTTTCCCATCAATGTCTGGTCTGCAGTTCCCTGAAAGACAGTATGGTAAAAAAATATTAAGAATTAACTTTATTGTGCATGGATGTTCAAATGCATCATGATCAATTATGCTAATTGTATTTCAGAAGTCAGATCCGACAGGGTTGTCAATCTTACAGGAATCAGGTTCGGGATAGGTTCATCCTTAATACAATCTTGCAACGAGTTTGCACAAAACTAACAGATACTTACAGTTGTTAGCTACAGGCTGTATTTTTCCCATCAATGTCTGGTCTGCAGTTCCCTGAAAGACAGTACAGTCAAAAGATTAACATGAAGTTTGTGCATGCATGTTCAAATGTATCATGATCAATTATGCTAATTGTATTTCAGAAGTCAGATCCGACAGGGTTGTCAATCTTACAGGAATCAGGTTCGGGATAGGTTCATCCTTAATACAATCTTGCAATGAGTTTGCACAAAACTAGCAGATACTTACAGTTGTTAGCTACAGACTGTAATTTTCCCATCAATGTCTGGTCTGCAGTTCCCTGAAAGACAGTATGGTAAAAAAATATTAAGAATTAACTTTATTGTGCATGGATGTTCAAATGCATCATGATCAATTATGCTAATTGTATTTCAGAAGTCAGATCCGACAGGGTTGTCAATCTTACAGGAATCAGGTTCGGGATAGGTTCATCCTTAATACAATCTTGCAACGAGTTTGCACAAAACTAACAGATACTTACAGTTGTTAGCTACAGACTGTATTTTTCCCATCAATGTCTGGTCTGCAGTTCCCTGAAAGACAGTATGGTAAAAAAATATTAAGAATTAACTTTATTGTGCATGGATGTTCAAATGCATCATGATCAATTATGCTAATTGTATTTCAGAAGTCAGATCCGACAGGGTTGTCAATCTTACAGGAATCAGGTTCGGGATAGGTTCATCCTTAATACAACCTTTGCAAAAAACTAGGAGTAGACAACAGATTCTTACAGGTGTTACAGGAAGCCATGTTCTGGTGTAGAGGATTCCATTTCTGGTCTGCATATCTGAAAAACGGTAAGATGAACAGTTTCACATTAAACCCTGGTGCATGTTCAACTGTGGTATCAGAAATCTGCAAATGGTATTTCAGAAGTCAGATCCAATAGGGTTGTCAATCTTACAGGAATCAGGTTCGGGATAGGTTCATCCTTAATACAATCTTGCAACGAGTTTGCACAAAACTAACAGATACTTACAGTTGTTAGCTACAGACTGTAATTTTCCCATCAATGTCTGGTCTGCAGTTCCCTGAAAGAGAGTACAGTCAAAATATTAACATGAAGTTTGTGCATGCATGTTCAAATGTATCATGATCAATTATGCTAATTGTATTTCAGAAGTCAGATCCGACAGAGTTGTCAATCTTACAGGAATCAGGTTCGGGATAGGTTCATCCTTAATACAATCTTGCAACGAGTTTGCACAAAACTAACAGATACTTACAGTTGTTAGCTACAGACTGTATTTTTCCCATCAATGTCTGGTCTGCAGTTCCCTGAAAGACAGTACAGTCAAAATATTAACATGAAGTTGGTGCATGCATGTTCAAATGTATCATGATCAATTATGCTAATTGTATTTCAGAAGTCAGATCCGACAGGGTTGTCAATCTTACAGGAATCAGGTTCGGGATAGGTTCATCCTTAATACAATCTTGCAACGAGTTTGCACAAAACTAGCAGATACTTACAGTTGTTAGCTACAGACTGTAATTTTCCCATCAATGTCTGGTCTGCAGTTCCCTGAAAGACAGTACAGTCAAAATATTAACATGAAGTTTGTGCATGCATGTTCAAATGTATCATGATCAATTATGCTAATTGTATTTCAGAAGTCAGATCCGACAGGGTTGTCAATCTTACAGGAATCAGGTTCGGGATAGGTTCATCCTTAATACAATCTTGCAACAACTTTATTGTGCATGGATGTGTAGTGCAATTGTTAAGTATTCAGACACAGTGACTTTTTCTACATTCGGTTACGGTCTAGCATTATTCTAAAATGCATAAAATAAAACAAATCCTCATCTACACACAATACCCCATAATGACAAAGCAAAAACAGGTTTAATTTTAATTTGGTAAAAAATTAAAACACCCTGAAATATCTCATTTACATAAGTAATCCAACCCTTACTCAGTTTTTTATTTTATTTCACCTTTATTTAAGCAGGTAGGCTAGTTGAGAACAAGTTCTCATTTACAACTGCGACCTGGCCAAGATAAAAACAAAGCAGCGCTACACAAACAACAACAGAGTTACACATGGAATAAACAAACATACAGTCAATAATACAATAGAAAAAGTCTATATACATTGTGGGCAAATGAGGTAGGATAAGGGAGGTAGGCAATAAATAGTCCGTCGTGGCAAAATTATTACAATATAGCAATTAAACACTGGAGTGATAGATGTGGAGAAGATGAATGTGCAAGTGGAGATACTGGGGTGCAAAGGAGCAAAACAAATAAATAAATAACATTATGGGGATGAGTTAGCTTGGATGGGCTATTTACAGATGGGCTATGTACAGTTGCAGTGATCTGTGAGCTGCTCTGACAGCTGGTGCTTTTGTGAGGCAGATATGAGTCTCCAGCTTCAGTGATTTTTGCATTTTCCAGTCATTGGCAGCAGAGAACTGGAAGGAAAGGCAGCCAAATGAGGAATTGGCTTTGGGGGTGAGTAGTGAAATATACCTACTGGAGCACGTGCTACGGGTGGGGTGCTGCTATGGTGACAAGTGAGCTGAGATAAGGCGGGGCTTTACCTAGCAAAGACTTATAGATGACTTGGAGCCAGTGGGTTTGGCAACAAATATAAAGTGAGGGCCAGCCAGTGAGAGCATACAGGTCGCAGTGGTGGGTAGTATATGGGGCTTTGGTGACAAAACGGACGGCACTGTGATAGACTGCATCCAATTTGCTGAGTAGGGTATTGGAGGCTATTTTGTAAATGACATCGCCGAAGTCAAGGATCGGTAGGATAGTCCGTTTTATGAGGGTGTTTGCCAGCATGAGTGAAGGATGCTTTGTTGCGAAATAGGGAGACAATTCTAGATTTAATTTTGGATTGGAGATGCGTAATGTGAGTCTGGAAGGAGAGTTTACAGTCTAACCAGACGCCTAGGTATTTGTAGATGTCCACATATTCTAAGTCAGAAACGTCCAGAGTAGTGATGCTGGTAGCGATCGGTTGAAGAGCATGTATTTAGTTTTACTTGCATTTCAGAACCGTTGGAGGCCACGGAAGGAGAGTTGTATGGCGTTGAAGCTCGTCTGGAGGTTAGGTAACACAGTGTCCAAAGAAGGGCCAGAAGTAATACAGAATGGTGTCGTCCGCGTAGAGGTGGATCAGAGAATCACCAGCTGCAAGAGCGACATCATTGATGTATACAGAGAAGAGAGTTGATAATTCAACCCTGTGGCACCCCCTTAGAGAGACTGCCAGAGGTCCGGACAACAGGTCCTCCGATTTGACACACTGAGCTCTGTCTGAGAAGTAGTTGGTGAACCAGGCGAGGCAGTCATTTGAGAAACCAAGGCTGTTGAATCATCCGATAAGAATGTGTTGATTGACTGAGTCGAAAGCGTTGGCCAGGTCGATGAATACAGCTGAACAGTATTGTACTTTGAAGAACCTTTGGCAGCAATTACAACCTAGAGTCTTCTTGGGTATAATGCTACAAGCTTGGCACCTGTATTTGGAGAGTTTTCCCATTCTTCTCTGCAGATCATCTCAAGCTCTGTCAGGTTGGATGGGGAGCATCGCTGCACAGCTATTTTCGGGTCTTTCCAGAGATGTTCGATCGGGTTCAAGTCCGGACTCTGGCTGGGCCACTCAAGGACATTCAGAAACTTCTCCTGAAGCCACTGCTGCGTTGTCTTGGCTGTTTGCTTATGGTTGTTGTCCTGTTAGAAGGTGAACCTTTGCCTCAGTCTGAGCTCCTGAGCACTCTGAAGCAGGTTGTCATCAAGTATCTCTCTGTACTTTGTTCTGCTCATCTTTCCCTTGATCCTGACTAGTCTCCCAGTCCCTGCCGCTGAAAGACTTCCCCACAACATGTTGCTGCCACCACCATGCTTCACCGTAGGGATGATGCCAGGTTTCCTCCAGACATGACGCTTGGCATTCAGGACAAAGAGTTCAATCTTGGTTTCATCAGACCAAATAATCTTGTTTCTTATGGTCTGATAGTCCTTTAGGTGCCTTTTGGCAAACTCCAAACTGGCTGTCATGTGCCTTTTACTGAGGATGGGCTTCCATCTGGCCACTCTACAACAAAGGCCTGATTGGTGGAGTGCTGCAGAGGTTGTCCTTCTGGAAGGTTCTCCCATATCTCCAGAGGAACTCTGGAGCTCTGTCAGAGTGACCATAAGGTTCTTTACTCACCTCCCTGATCAAGGCCATTCTCCCACGATTGCTGTTTGGCCGGGCAGCCAGCTCGAGGAAGAGTCTCGGCGGTTTCAAACTTCTTCCATTTAAGAATGATGGAGGCCACTGTGTTCTTGGGGACCTTCAATGCGGAATACATTTTTTGGTACCCTTCCCCAGATCCGTGCCTCGACACAATCCTGTCTTCGAGCTCTACAGACAATTCTTCCAACCTCACGGCTTGTTTTCACTCTGACATGCACTGTCAACTGTGGGACATTATACAGACAGATGTGTGACTTTCCAAATCATATAGAAACATCAAGGACGATCAATGGAAACAGGATGCACCGGAGCTCAATTTCAAGTCTCATAGCAAAGGGTCTGAATACTTATGTAAACAATTTCATTGTTAAAATTAATACATTTGCAAAAATGTCAAAAAACCTGTTCATGCTTTGTCATTATGGGGTAGTGTGTGTAGATCGAGTTTTATTCATTTTTTAAATCCATTTTAGAATAAGACTGTAACGTAACAAAATGGGAGAAAAACGAAGGGGTCTGAACACTTTCCGGGAATACACTGTACGTAATTGTAATGCATATATAATTGCAATTAGTAATAATATTAGCTAGCAACAATATATAAATACTCTATTTTCATATTTTACAAACTGAAGGTTGACAAAGTTTTTAAAAAGACAGGTAAAAAAAATATAAAAAATGAAATAAATTGAAAGTTATGTAAACTGATGTACAAGATTCATTCGTATTACAGGTATTTTTCAACCATTTCAAAATTATGCCAAAGTTAGAATACCTTTAATAGTTTAAATCTTGTATTCATTAGTGTTGTTATTTCCACAGTGGTATTGCTTTCCACCCTCTTATGCTTCATTCAACGCAGTTAGGTCAGTATTTTTAAATCATAATTTAACACCATCAAATGTCATGCATATTTTTGTGCTAACGTGTAGAGATAGAAGGGGTCGACTAAAAATAACGTTGACAAAATTCTATTGTTATTCCTGTTTGGAAAAATGGGGTGCCAATAAAGCACTGGTTTTGAAAATAACACATTTCACTCAATAATTGCTTTATATTGACTTAAATAAAACAATGAATATGATAAGAGTAAGCCAAATTTGAGGTCTTAGACATTTGCAGCTAGTTGTGCGTCTCTAACAGGGTGGAAATACCTCAAGGTCCATGTGTGAACAATCTGCTTATAAATACTAGGATTCATGTGCTTGACCAATGTTTTTCTTAAAGTCAAACGTGTCCTTTTTGTGATAGAATACTAAGATAATAAAACAAATAAAAGTTACGAGGACCAAAAGACAATGGAATGCCTATTGACCACAAATTATTATATTTACACTTGTATTCCATTTTGGCACTAGAATACATGTTTGACTCATATCGACGCCACACAGGCCGTTTTCAAAACGTTAAGTTGCTTTTAGGAGCAGTCGCTCTTTTTTAATACAATCTTGAACAAAACTAGCAGCTGTTAAAATACAGTATATTCTTACAGGTTGTCTTGTTTTTGCATACAAACTTTAATGTTATGCCACACTATTTCACAAAACTAGCAGCAGTTAAATTGACTTACAGGAGTTCCATTTTTTTTTCTGCAGTCCCCCCTGAAAGACATTAAGACAAGAATAGTCTGTTAACATGTACATTTATTGTGAATGTTCAAATATAACATAGTAGCTAATGTAATGTAAATTGTATTTCAGTAGTAGAATTTCAGAAGTCAGATTCGTCAGTGTCTACAATTTTGCACAAACCTAGCAGCAGTTAATTCAGACAGCCGTTAGTTTTTCCTTCGAGCTAATGTTTCTGGGTTGTAAAAGGTGCTTCGCTAACACGCAAAAGCAAACTTCGCTAACACGTGGTGCTCTACTTATGCTTAACATTATTTCACATATCATTTTTAAAAGTGATGATTGACAACTAATGTCAATAGCTAGCTGTCGTGCTATCTAGGTTATAACTGCAGATGTATTGCTAATAGTCTTACTTTCAGTGAACTTCGCCAGCAAACTAACTGAGTTAACAAGTTGGAAATTGCAGATAAAAGGGATCCCGTAAGCGTTTCGTGAAGTACTTATATTCAAATTCATCACACGATTCAAAACAGCCGATTCAAGCATTGGCGAAAGTGCCATTGAAATCGCGTTTTTCTCGCTCCAAAGGCGCTTGATTGGCTACATTCGGATTGGTCGCCGTGCTTACTGATGACGTACCAGCTAAACGCGCAATTTGAAATGTACCAGCTAATCTAACTAACTAGCTAGCTGTGAATGAATCTAGCGGAGCCATTTTTTAAAATTAATTTTGTCAATTAATTAATTTAACTTGCTTGTAAATTGCTCGTATTTGTATTGTTATAAAATGTGTTGTTCATTACACCATGGATGTTGGTTCACATTTACAGTAAGTTCCGATTTTAGTTAGCGAACTAGCTACGCGTTAACTGTTGATTTCCCCAACCAACTAACGCAAATTATTGACAATAAGATAACTATCTAACTAAGTAATGATTTCTCCCAAAAATGTGTGAATAATATTACATTTTGATAGTTATATATGTTTCTTTGATACCAGGGTTATAAACAAATGTTTTGGTTTTACAGGAGTTTTGAGCAAAGCTTAAACAACTATACCGGAGACGACCCACTCGATCCATGGGACAGGTAACTTGTCAATGCATTGTGCAATGTGTGTAACCTTTGGTTAATTAGAACAACTTCTTACTTACAATGACGGCCTGCCGAGAGACAGAACAACAGATTTTTAACTTTTCAGCTCTGGGTTTCGATCCAGCAACCTTTTGTTATTGGCCCTTCAGAGGGGGCCAACAACGAAAAGTAGACAATGAATGGTTATTCATCTGGCATTGATTTGACATTTTCACATGCATTTGGTTTGAGAGGAATATAACATTGTAAAAAAAAAAACGAAATCTAAGTACTGATGAAGCAAGCAATTGATTGTGATAAGTCATCTATGTTTTTTTTGTCCAGCTTAAATTTGTTGGTGTATAACTCTTTACCATTTACATTATTTCAGGTTTATAAAATATCTAGAGAAGAGACTACCTGCTGAAGACTCCAAAGCGATGTCTCTTGTGCTAGATCGTCTAGTACAAAGATTTCTCCAAGAAGAGCGTTATACCAATGACATCCGATACGTAAACTACTGCATTAAATGTGCAAGTTATTACAATGAGCCCATCAAACTATACAGCCACATATACAGTAAGGGCATTGGCACCAGGGATGCAGTCCTCTATGTGGCGTGGGCTCAACAGTTTGAGCAGCAGGGCCTGCTTCAACAAGCTGACGCCGTGTACCAGAGAGCCATTGAAAACCAAGCTAAGCCAACTGGCACTGTCCTTCAGCAATACAGGTAACTTGAATTATTGCGTTTACCTTTCCATGTTGATGTTTCTGTTGTTGATACATTTTAATGTATTCACAGAATGTTCCAAACCAGGACTTCTGGAAGTGGGGCAGGGGCTTCAGGTGAGACTTTTGTGTGCATTTCTTCCTTCTGGACCG
Organism: Oncorhynchus mykiss; assembly: GCF_013265735.2. NCBI lineage: Eukaryota > Metazoa > Chordata > Actinopteri > Salmoniformes > Salmonidae > Oncorhynchus > Oncorhynchus mykiss. The sequence goes on from NC_048572.1 coordinate 16,294,680, forward strand.
GATCTTTGGCTGTGGAAATTATCAAAGGAAACTAATGTATCCACTATCTAATCTGTGTTTATGAAAACAGAAGCTGTACGGAATCCTCTTCAGAATTCCAACTTGGTAAATCAGCTGCATACCCACAGAGTGCCCAGCCCACAGTGCAAGGTGAGTTACTAACAGTTTTTGTAGCTTCAAACTTGGTATACATTGGTTAGTGGCCGTTTCTCATGTGTTGTTCATAGAAAGTGATCAATATGATTTATTTTTTTTGCCACAGGACCTTGAACGTCTGTTCCAACTCCCTACAGACAGAACTGTTCGCATGTAAGTCACTAGACAGAATACCAATTCTTCTTCTTGTCCCTTATTTTCGAAACGTTACATTATATTACCTCTAATGAAATTACTCTACCACAGAATCTCCCGGTCTGAAAATGTGGTGGTAAATAAACCCAATCAAGGCCCGGTTGTGAGCCTGCAGACAGTGTCGATGTACCGTACGGAAGACCTCGTCTGCGACGGGTCTGAACTATGCTTCGAGGAGGTCAGGGCCAGACGATACTTTGTGAGATGCAAGCAAGAGAAGAAACGGAGAGAGTTTGGTAGGATCATATGACTTCTTAACCCAGCGCTGTTCCATCACACTCCTCTAAAGAGAAGAAATGTATGGCTGGATTTTAGTGTAGTCAAAGACATCGATATGAACAGGCCACATGATATCCTTTAGACACCCTTCATCTAAATCAAATGCATTAACAACTGGTTGCATAGCTCACTACCACAGGGCTAATTGTGGGTTTTGACCAACGTTTTCTTTGTGTTCTGTTACCAGAGGAACGTCAGAGTTTGGTTAGAGAGCAGGAGGAGGAGGTAATGAGGATGAACCGGCTGTTGGAGGAGCTGGAGAGTAATCTCTGTGTGAGCTCTACAGGCCAGGGAAGCACCGCCAGTGTTCTACCAGTGCAGCAGGTGAGAGAAAACACATTGCCTTTTTATCTTTAGTCGTTTCTGTTATAGTTTTCCTCGTACACTTAAAAAAAAAAAAAACATTGGTATACACTTCTGTTTCAGACACTCTGCACACCTGCAACAGACCTGAATCCTGAGTTCCTCCAACATTCCTTAAGGCAACCTCTACTCTCAAGCAACCTCGGCATCAAACTCACTCCAGGCTTTAGACTGAACAGTGGACAGGACCCCAGACAAGGCTTGGTTAGGGAATCTGAGACACACCTTCAGTGCGACAATCTCAGGGCTCCCATTACAGACACTCTGCGCTCACAGAGATCTGTTTCCTCATCTGGACAGTTAGAGGAGGTAAACACCTCCCATAGACGCTCCCTCCACATGCCAGAAGCAGCAATGGGTCACTTGTGTGAATGTACAAAAGCTCCAAAACCATTTGCAGTCGCTTCCCAGGCATATTCTCTACAAGCTTCTCTAGTTCAGCCCCAACCAGAACAAAACTCTAAGCCATTTGGGTCGGCCCCACAGAAGCCAGCAGCCTACAGATCTGACGTGCAGCTTGGTGGAGTTCCAAATCAGGGTGGTCACTCTCACCTCAGCAGCATTTTCCAGCAGCACAACGGCAGCGATCATCAGTAAGTGATAATGAGTCATCATGTCTCCAGATTGGTTCTGGTTTTTCAGATGTGTAATTGTTCCCAACCAGACTTAATTACATATCTTATGCTGCTGCTTATTCAGAGTGAAACGCCTCAGCGATTAACCTAATTAATTTGTTTTTAATTAATTTAATTAAGCCGCTCATCATCTCCAAGCTAATCTCTTCTTTGTTTTTTCTAGTGAGGTGTCTGTCAGTGACGCTCCTGAGTCGGAGGTGAAATTAGATGGTGAGTAAAGGACCGTAACCTGGGCCCGTTATCCCCTTCATTGGAATCCGCATGGGAATTAAAAGATTGTTTAATCACACCGTCCCTCACTCGCTCCTATTCTCTCTGGCAGTGTCACAGGGAGGGGCTGGAAACGTGTCCCATATCACTCCTAACACTTCTCTGGGACTGGGGCAAGCCACCCCGTCCAGGGTGCTCCCATCCCCCACAGTCAACACACGGGAGGCACTTGGTGATAAATGCATACTTTTATTGATGACTCAGTCATAAACCATGTTGTGTTTACATATTGGTGATTTAGATGTCTAAAATGCAGAAAAGCCACTGTGGTGCTATCTACTACACCCAGTCCCTTTTTTTGGTGGATATATTATAATGTATTACCATACCTGTGTATGGGAAAGACGCTACAACCAATGGAGTCCTTAGTATCTCACCGCTCTTTACCCTCACCTCCAGATGCTATCATGGACATGTTCCAGGCTCCAACACTCCTGCAGGAGGACCAGTTCCGCAGCATGCCAATGCATCCACATCAGACAGAGAACATTTTTGATGCTGGCTACCAGAGAACGGGTAATTCAATTCCCATCTGATTGGAACTTCTCAAAATCTTTGTTTCAGACTGTAGGTCAAAGTGCATGTAAAAAAAATCGCATCACATTTTACAGTAAAACAAATAAATAAAATAAGAGGTAGAAGCCAACAACAGACAATAAAAGCGACACATAATGGCGGGTCACCCTTTTGATTTTACATACAGTAATTAAATGGTCTTTCTATAAATGTTTTTGTTGTATTATGTAATGGAGGCGATGCGTCATTCAGCAAGCCCCGCAATACAGTCCCTTTCGCCATCTTTCAGGATGAGAATGACATAAAGGAGAAATGCAGGTGAAGCATTGCATTTATTCGCCTGCATCCCTTTCTCTTTGCCGTCTCTTTAATTCAACAAAGGACATTTATTAACAATGCATTATTGTTCTTCTCCTGATCCATTTAGTGCTGCTATGGTGGACAATGCAAAGCCACCAAGGGCCCTAGCAGAAATCCCTGTCTCTAAACCAGGGAAACAAAATGTAAGTGCACAATTACTTGGTGACTTACCCATGTTGATTCAACAAGGACTCAATGTTGTTGATGGTTGTGTTATTTTAAGTTGAGTACACAATGCAAACCTTTATCGTTTCGTGTGTTTGCTCGTTTACATTTTTTTTAAATCAGGAATCTCCTTCGGAATTGATACCAGATGAGAGCACTATTTGGGAAGCACGCTACAACTCCCTGGCCGCCTGCCCCAACAGCACCAGAGACTTTTCACTGTCGGCTCACCTGGTCTCCACGCCCTTCCAAAACAAAGCTCCTTACTCCTGGGACTTTGATCAGGATCAAGGTAGCCCTCTGTCTGAGCTTATACAGGATGCATCCCAACGGGTACCATAGGGCTCTGGTCAAAAGTAGTGCACTATATAGGGAATAGTGTGCCATTGACCTCTGGTCAAAGGTAGTGCACTATATAGGGGAATAGGGTGCCATTTGGCAGTTCAGAAATCACCTGGCAAAACGTGTCTGTAGTTCAGAACAACAATGCTGTCTATAGCAAGTACTTTACTTTTTTTTTTTTTTTTTTTTTCCTCTAGAAAATTATCAGCCCAGAGGCTTTGGGGGTCTGGAAGAAGTCCCTTTCCTACGACAGCCCACAAAACTCAGGTACTTAACAGTAACCCCCTATTGTAGACTACCGGTAACTGCAGTGTACTGTATGTGTTCACGTTGAATGTTTGTTGGTCCACGTTTTTGATGTGTAGTCAAGAGTGAGGGTCAAACCATTGTAGTTGCCTCCATGGCGGTGATAATGACCTCCTTCCTCAGCCCTATCATAGAGCAGAGCCCACCTGATGGGTTACCTGAGACTGGCACGGATTGCTGTATGAGAGCTCAGGGCTTTGCTGAGCAGGGCACCATTGTGGGAGAAGGGCTAGCCCTGGCCCAGCGAAGCCTGGCTATCTGCTCCATGACTGAAGTGCAGCATCATGCCCCGGCCGCACTGTCCTTCAGAGACCAGACTGCCCCCCTGACCCATGCTGAGGTGGCAGTGGCCAAAAGCCCTCCTTCCAAGGCCTCAAAGCCAGACTGGGATGTCTATGTGAGCCCAGAGCAGTCCTCAAAGCCAGCTTTTCCTCTCCCACAGCGTGCACCTGTGGCAGAAGCATTAATTTCAAAGAGCCAGATCTATGCCCTCAAATCCAACTTTGATGTTCCAACTTGTCCAGAGAAAGCCCCAATGGCTGCCTTCGATATCCCCATGAGTCCGGAGTGTGCACCCAAGTCAGACTGGTTAGTGGTCAAAAGCCCAGAGGTTGTGGTTGAACCTGACTTGGATGCCTTCATGAGTGCCCGTCAGGGTCAGAGAACAGTCAGCATCCTTCTGGAGACCGTGGACATCCCCATGAGTCCAGATCCACCTAAATTTGGCTCGGATGTGACCATGAGTCCATTCCAGTCATCATCAAAGTTCATAATGGATATTCCTATGAGCCCAGACCAAGGTTCAAAGGTGAACATGGATGTTCCCATGAGTCCAGCAGCTCAAGGGGCAGCGGCTGTAGAGCTGGTCTCCGACCCCTGGGATGAGGAGCTGATTTCCTCCCTGCTCTCCAAGCTGTCCACACCACTCACCTCACAGCCTAACTTCATCACCTGGCAGTGCAAAGTCCCCAGCATTGCACCCAAGATGACCATCAAGATCGGTAAGAAAGTCGTCTATCTTTGTGTTTACAAGCAGTGACATTAAAAATAAAAAACAACCCCCTCCCCCCCCCCCAAAAAAAAAAAAAAAATGACATCTGAAAATTGCTTTGATGGTCGTCACACAGGTGAAGGCTCCTTACGTGTTGACTGTGTACTCGGACAGGGTGCCTTTGTCACAGTCTACCAGGCAACTGACCTTAACACCTCAGAGAAGATGATTTTAAAGGTAAGATGGATCTTGACTTTATATTAATTTAAAACAGTTGACTCCCCTGACCCTTCAATGAAATTAGTAGTAATTATTTTGCCTCTGCCATTACTAAGGCCAGAGAACATGGCATGTTTTTATGGAGCTGGCCCTCACAATGAATGCGCTCCTATTGGGTGATTGATTCTCAATGCTTGAATGTGTCTTTCTTGATCTATAGGTGCAGAAACCAGCCAATCCGTGGGAGTTTTACATCAACTCTCAGCTGAATGCCCGGCTGCAGCCCAGCGTGCGCCACCTCTTTAATAACATCCACTCTGCCCACCTCTTCCAGAACGGTAGTGTGCTATTGGGCGAGCTCTACAACTGTGGCACCCTATTGGTGGGTAGTAACCCCTCTTCATCACCCACCAGACTTTGTCAATCAATTAAAGATCAAGGATACTTCCCAATGATATCCCTTTCTTCCCAAAGTGTGTAATGTTTCACATCCATTCACTGATTTGAAAGGACTGGTATAAAAAATATAGTGGAAACTCACTCTAGCCCATGCCTGTATCAATCTAATGCTTTTAGATTTGTGGGAAGTGGTGAACAAGTTTACACTATAGGAGAAAGGAGATCTTATTGGGATGCACCCAAGGAGAGGCCACAGCAGAGCACTGAAAGGAGTTAAACATGTTTTATTATTCCCCTCTAGAATGCTGTAAACCTGTACAAGAACCTTCGTGACAAGGTGATTCCCCAGCCTCTGGTGATCTACTTCACTATCTGCATCCTGCACATGGTGGAACAGCTGCACAATATCCACATTGTTCACGCTGACATCAAACCAGACAACTTCCTGCTGGGAGAGAGGTAGTGACGTCCCTGAGTGTGTAAAGGAGACCGATAGGAATCCTGTATCAAATGCTAAACTTAATATGTTCAACTGTGTCATTTCATTGAGGAACATCTTTTTTGATTTGAGTATTTTCCTTCCAATCATTTAGTAGTGGGTGGATGCAGTACTCTACCAGGGATTTCCAATGTCTCCTCTTAACTGTTTTAATTGTTTGCCTGTTGTTGTTTAGGTTCCTGGAGAAAAAGTATTTTGACCAAGATTATCTGGATCATGGCCTCTCCCTAATTGACCTGGGTCAGAGCATTGACATGACTCTGTTCCCAGAGGGCACGGCATTCAACGCCAAGTGTATGACCTCTGGCTTCCAGTGTACAGAGATGCAGAGTGGGAGACCATGGAACTACCAGGTAAAGATTGCTTGTTTGTGTGCGTGCTCCTGTAATGATGGTGGATGTCTGATAATACCTTTTGAGGATATTAAGTTTCTTTGTTTTAGACGGACTACTTTGGTATAGCAGGAACGGTGTACTGCATGATTTTTGGAACATACATGCAAGTGACACAGGAGGGTGGCGTGTGGAAGACAAATGCAGTATTTAGAAGGTAACCCTTTTTTGCTCTCAAACTCGTTGACTATATTTGTTGTTATTTTGAAAACATCTCTCCACTCCACCGCAAATAGTTAAAATTCACACTATATTACCTTTCCCCTTGTCTGTCTCCTCCAGAAATCCCCACAGTGATCTGTGGACAGAGTTCTTCCACACTCTGCTGAATGTACCTGACTGCAGCTCCCTGCCCTGCCTGCGGAGCCTGCGCAGTAGACTGAGCACTGTGCTCCAACAGAACTACAGCAACAAGCTGCCGTCACTGAAGACCCGCCTGGTTATCCAGCTGTTAGAGAGCAGGACGACACAGAGATAGAACTCCCTGAGAACCTTTCTACTCCTGGGTCCTGTTCAGTAGGTATACAATTAAAGAAAGCGGTCTGAAACTGAGTGGAACTTGGGAGATACTATCTGGACTTTATGAACAACCCTAATGAACACGACCCTGGATGGATACTACTGCGAAGTCGAATTTCTAGTCCATTTGTAAATACAAAAGATTGACCTTAAATCGGGTCTGGTCACTGTGATAACCTTTTATGCATTTTAATGTTTTTTTAGTGACAACCATTTGTCCATTTAAATAACAGAAATTGTGAGGTTGGCGATGTTATGGTGTATTTAAATTTGTAAAGAATAAATAACATTTTAAACATTTCTGTCTTGCAAGTGTAGTTTATCATGGCCTTTGAATTTCTTTTGGCTCTAACTTCATGCAGAAATATGTCACTAGGTGTCACCCTTGTTCAAGAAGTTGAGCAACATGCTCTAGTTTGTGAATTTAGTGTGTAATTTTAAGGACAGTATTTGATATTAACACAGTATATAGTTGTGTATTCCCTTGATACTACAATGCAAGATAAATGAAGGCGAGGCAATTATTTATGTCTCAGTACCTATTGCCAGATGTTTGATGATAGTAGCTAGGTTAATGCACCAGCAGAATATAGCAATCAAAAATGACTTTTCAACCAGAACAACAGATCAAAACAAATTAAGGACGTGATGTACGAAATTAGCACAAAATACTTGACTGGTTCCAAGCGTCGGAGCAATTCAGTTTCGAGTCATACCAAAGACTTAAAAATGGAACCCGATGCCTCTGCTTGGCGTTTGGCATTAAGGACATGGATTGGGTGATGAACCCCTGTGATAGGCTAGTGTCCTGCCCAGGAGGTGTCCTGTGATCTGTTCTGGTTTGGACAAGGCTTTCTTACAATTCAGTTTGGATCCAGGCTACATATGTAATTACCACAATCTGTGCCTCTACAGTACAGTTCCCTCAGAGGTGCCTCTAGTTTTGCCACTGTCTATTCCATTGCTAGGCACCCTGTTTGACTCCCACTTTAACAGCTCTGCCCTCTGATGTCCTCAGCATTATTAATGAGATTCTTTGTTTGGTCACAGTTTTTCTGTCCCCAATGGTACCCTATTCCCTCTATGGCACCCTATTCCCTTGTGGGCCCTGGTCAAAAGTAGTGCACGGGAGAGGGAATGGGGTGCCATTTGGGACATTGACAATGCCAATCAGAAGCCTGTGATATGAAAAGAGAGCAGGGCGCAGCAGAGATTTGAGATTTCCCCGCAGCTGGAACTGTGATGCTGAAACAGACCAGACTTTTAGGGTGGACGCTAGAGTAAACCTCTCAAAGGGTGATAGAAGCGTGCCTCAATCTGTTTTTCCTTCACCATCCCCTCAGGCGAGAGTGATATCAGAGACCATCAATACTAGCCTGGCTGACACGACCCATGATCAGGCCACTGATCTGACACCTTGTAATGAGAACCTAGACACCCTAATGAATAGGGAGGATTTACACATAGAACAAACCTCATAACATTGAATATGAATCGTGGCAATTACTTTTTTATTTGGTGTATTCCGGTGTGTGAGATATTAAATGTCACAAACTGAAAATTGAGTTTGTAGTTGTGTGGTGGCCTTAACATGCACTGTTTACGATAACACAATTTACTAGCTATCTGCTATCTGCTTTTTTATTTATTTTTATATTGAGTGAGATATCCATGGGGTATATCGTCACATTAAGGACACTTCATTACTTTCCTACATAAATCCAACATAAAAAATAACTCTGAGGTGACTAATTCAGACTGAACAGTTTAATTATTTCACAAATCCAATCTGATGCTTGCAGGTGATTATTATTTGTTATAAGAAGCTTCCATGAGAAGAACAGCCAGCAAACCTGTTCATACTACAAGCGTCAATGTCAGTTGTCTGTCTTTTTGACTAGAGCCCATTATCCCCTTATATTCAGGTTAGTTGAACATCCATTGCTGTGACAGCAGCAGTGACAGCCCATCCATAGGGTGCCATGCACAGTGGTGAGAGAAACCACTGGTCTTCAGCAGTCCCAGTTGGGCTCTCAGCAGCCATCTAAACACCCATTTAACCCTGCAGAGCTCCACCTTGTGGAGTGCAGCAGGTATCATCCTGTCTGACAGTGTCAGCCTCTTTGTCTGCCAGAGAAGAAGCTGTAACTGTGACACGGCTGGGGAGGTCAAATAAAAATGTATTTGTCACCTACTTTGTAAAAAACAGGTGTGGACTAACAGTAAAATGCTTACATACAGACTCTCCCCAACAACGGAGAGAGCAATAAAATAGAGAAATAATAGATAAGTAAAAAACAATGACAGGTACACATTGAGTAACAATAACTTGGCTATATACACGGGGTACGAGATAGTTAACAATAGCAGCATATGCGATGTGTCAAGTGCAAAAAAGGGTCAATACATACAGCCCAGGTTGCTTTTTGGTTAACTATTTAAATAGCTATTTAGCTGTCTTATGGCTTAAGTAAAAGATGTTCAGGGTCCTGTTGGTTTCAGACTTTGGTACCGCTTACCGTGCGGTAGCAGAGAACAGTCTATGACTTGTGGCTGGAGTCTTTGACCATTTTTAGGGTCTTCCTCTGACACCGCCTGGTATAGAGGTCCTGGATGGCAGGGTGTTCCACCCCAGTGATGTATTAGGCCATCCGCACCACCCCCTGTAGCGCCTTGCGGTCGGAGGCAAAGCAGTTGCCATAAAAAGCGGTGATGCAGCCAGGGGCCCTGGTTAAAAAGTAGCGCACTATAAAACAAATAGGGTGCAATTTTGGGATGCATCCTGACTATTTATAGTAACACCCCAATTATAGCGTTTTCAGGTATAATTTAGCACGTGCTCCTCTCTTCCTTCCTGTATTGCTCCATGTGCCTGACATGTAGTATAATGTAGGGCTATGCGTCAGTGCGTGGGAGTATAGCTCTGTATCTCTGCTCTCCCCGTCTCCAAGGTAGTCTCGCTTTCTTCTGACATCTAGAGGAATCCGCAAGCATAGATAGACTGAAAAATAGCACAGGGGAATGAATCTACAAGTGTCATTCCCATAGGCTAACTGGGAAAAGGCCTCTGCAATGGAAATGTAAGCAGCAGTAATACTTCAAGAGGCACCACCTCAGACCAAAATAGCTCAACATGTCAGTTTGTTACTGTAAAGTGTATTATAGCATCAACATCCCTGCCATTTCACCTCCATTCAGCTGTGTTTCGCTTGTGTCTGTTCTAAGACACGTTTTGACATTGTGTATTTTAAACAGTGCACCATGATATTTACTTTTTTTCTGTAGCCTAAACTATGCATGTTGTATTTAAAACAAACCAAATGTAATAAGCCCAAACCAATAGGCATACCAAATGTATTCATTAGGAACAGACGCATACTGTACTCATAGAACAAACAGAGTCAAATCATGTGAAATGCAAAACAATGTATTTGGTAGAAAGAATACATACTATTCACTTCTGAATACATCTTTAGGTAAAATATGCAGAAATAAAATGAGAGGGAAGCCTAATCAAAGGAGGCAGAGGGAGCCCACTGGAGCTTTGGTCCTCAGTGTTGGATGATACTGCAGAATCAGCTGGTCCGGATACCACCTTGGCTGTGGCTGAGCTAGGTTTCACCTCGTGCTGTTGTGGAGCCAGCAGGGTCTTGAGCTCCACGAAGCCTCTTTCCAAACCATTCATCAGCACCAGCTGTTTAATGAGGGCAGGCTGGGGTTGTGAGACAGTAGCTGTGTGGGTCGAGGTCTCTAGAGCCAGGCTGTGTGAGCTTTGCGCGTGGGCCGAGGCGGTGGTCACTCCCTGGGTGTGGGCCGAGGCGGTGGTCACTCCCTGGGTGTGGGCCGAGGGGGCCGAGGCGATGGTCACTCCCTGGGAGTGGGCAGAGGGGGCCGATGCGGTGGTCACTCCCTGAGTGTGGGCCGAGGGGGCCGAGGCAGTCGTCACTCCCTGCCTCTGAAGGTGCTCCATGTGTTTCATGATCAGGTTGTCCTCCAGGTGCCTGAGCTCCTCCTGGCCCATGAACAACACCTTATCCCGCCGTCTGAGTGGGGCAGTGCGTTTCAGAACAACAGCGGGGGCTCCTGCCACCTGGGTGGGTTTCCTAGTTGGCTGGCTGGTTGCCGAAGCAAGGGCGGAGTGGTATGACTGGGCCACCATGCCGGGAAAGTGTTTGAGCTTCACCTCCATACACTTACTCCTCACCTTCTCCTCCAGCCAGCATCTCTCCGGGGTCAAGCTCCTCACAGGGGATGTCTGGTTCAGAGAGTGTCTGGTCTGGGAGGGTTTGGTAGCGTGGGTCTCGGCTGGCTGGAGCACGGTGCTGGTGGTAGTCTTCTCCACAGGTCTGGTGGCTGGTAAGCTGTCCTTCGATACGGCTGCAGTAGCCTGCGGCTCCTCCGCTGGCCTTGTAGTCTTATTCTTCAACCTGAACTCTGTGTTGCGGTGCACCTGTCCAGAGAACACCGCCTGATGGTCGGTCACATTGCCCATAATCTTCCCGTCACCTGCGCTGCCGGAGGTAGGGAGCTGCTGGAGCGCAAGGTTGCCCACGTACCTGGTGACCAGCTTGGGGAAGCCCCAGAGGAGCTGGCTCTGCTTGCGGCAAACATGAGACTCAAGCTTCTCTCGGACTTCCTGGCAAATGAAGGGGATCCTGGCGCCCTGAGCGTACATCATGATGGACTTGGGTTTACCCTCTAACCCTGGAGACTGGCATAGAGCCTTGGAGGGAGATGGAGGGTTGGCACCCTGAGGGCAGAATGCTGGAACACTGGCAGTTTTCCTGGTGATCTTTGATCCTTTCTTAGCCTGAGAGGTGGTAGTGGTGGTGGTCGGGGTGGACGCAGAGGTGGAGGTTGAGCTGGTGGTGCCTCCCCTCTTCAGTCTCTCTGGGATCAGCCACCTAACGATGGAGATCATCAGCACGGCAATCCTCCAGCGCTTGCGGGCCACCTTAGATTATAGATTAAATTAGATGAATTCAACTCTAAGGAGGAAATTAGACAGACAAACACCTAACCAGCAACTCATCAACTAGACATTTAACAGAAGTGGATGTCTCAAATGGCACTCTATATCTTATATAGTGCACTATGTAGGAAATAGGGTCAGTAAAAATGATTTTTTTTTACAGACCTTCTGTGTCACGTTGAGTTCCAAGTGTCTGCGATGCCAGCAGCACAGGACGGCCGGGTCTCCATTCCTCGGCACGACCTCAAACAGCTGTCTCACCATTTGAATATGTCTCACAGTCGGAGTCCTGGAGAGGTCTGTGCGGCCGGCAGCTCTGTCTTTACAGCCAGTGACAGTAGAAGCAGCAGCAACAGGCACAGCGACAGGAGAGTCCAGTTTGGCCTCCATCAGAGTCCAGTTTAGCCTCCAACCAATAGCAGTACGCTGACGAGGGCAGGGCTGGTATTTCAGAGGTTGAGGGGAGCCAGAAGGAGTCACGTACCTAGAGGAGCTGCAGGAGGAGCTGCAGGAGGAGCTACAGGAGGCGCGTGTGGAGCCATGGTGACTGTCCTTAACATCACCACCTCCTGGTAGCTTGAGACAGGGCTTAGCCAGTGGGCTGGGACTACTTGAAGAACAGCGACTATCTGGACGATCGCCTTTCAGGAAATTAAACCTGTCAGGTGGATGCCGTTTCCGCCGTTTATTGCAGGTTCGGCATGTGCTGCAGTCACTAAATCTGGAGGATCTAGACGATCTAGAATGTGATCTAGAATGTGATCTAGAAGATGATCTGGATGAGCATGAGTCAAAGCACGATTGGGGGTCAGAGCAGGATTCCAGGTCCACCTCAGAGGTGAGGTCCTCCATATGTAACGTTAGTTCCTCCAGTCGTTGGAGGTAGCTGTAGTAGAGATGAACTCCCTCTGTGAAGTTATTGACCAGCGCTCTGCAAAAGAACATTTAAGACTGGGTTAAAATTAAGTTACATATGGGTAAAGACTGGGTAAAAATTAAGCCCAAAAAATTAAGCCATTTTCATGATTTTTACAAAAGTTTTAACCACATGAAAGATCTCTTTGAAATCCCAATGAATTATGAAGGATGAAACTTACTGGTCAATGTCGCCGAAGACATCATCCTGTTAAAAAAAAATGTGTATACGATAAGGATTTTGAAATATATATAAATTGTAAATTCTGTACAATGACACATTGCAAACAATGGCAAAATTAGGAAGTTAAGATGGCCGACCTTCAGCACCACTGAATGGAGAGCACTCGTGTATACTGTATATACAGTACCAGTCAAAAATTTGGACACACCTAACCTTTATTTTTTACTAAAGTCTACATTGTAGAATAATAGTGAAGACATCAAAATGATTAAATAACACATATGGAATCATGTAGTAACCAAAAAAGTGTTAAACAAATAAACATTTATGTTATATTTCAGATTCTTCTAAGTAGCCACCCTTTGTCTTGATGACAGTTTTGCACACTCTTGGAATTCTCTCAACCAGCTTCATGAGGTAGTCACCTGGAATGCATTTCAATTAACAGGTGTGCCTTGTTAAACATTAATTTGTGGAATTTCTTTCCTTCTTAATGCGTTTGAGCTAATCAGTTGTGTTGTAACAAGGTAGGGTTGGTATACAGAAGATAGCCCTATTTGGTAAAATACCAAGTCCATATTATGACAAGAACAGCTCAAATAAGCTAAGAGAAATGACAGTCCATCATTACTTTAAAACATGAAGGTCAGTCAATCCGGAACATTTCAAGAACTTTCTTCAAGTGGAGTTGTATAAACCATAATGCGCTATGATGAAACTGGCTGTGAATGTGGACCGCCACAGGAAGGGAAGACCCAGAGTTACCTCTGCTGCAAAGGATAACTTCATTAGAGTTAGTTGCACCTCAGATTGCAGCCTAAATAAATGTTTCACAAGTAACAGACACATCTCAACATCAACTGTTCAGAGGAGACTGCGTGAATCAGGCCTTCATGGTCAAATTGCAGCAAAGAAACCTCTACTAAAGGACACCAATAATAAGAAGAGACTTGCTTGGGCCAAGAAACATGAGCAATGGACATTAGACTGGTGGAAATTTGTCCTTTGGTCTGATGAGTCCAAATGATGGCACACCCCAGAGGTGCCATCACTATTATAAACTGGTCACCAACCTAATTAGAGCAGTAAAAATAAATGCCCGTGGTCTGATGGTGGTCTATATGGTCTGATATACCTACTATGGCTTTCAGCCAATCAGCATTCAGGGCTCCAACCACCTGCTTTATAAATAGTGGTAGTCACTCTGCAGTGCTGAATGGACAGCGCCACTGTCTAGCCAGCTATAGAGTTGTAATGTTTGTGGGAAGTGGGGCAGTTTGTGGCAGGGCCATGTATTTAGAGAGTTGGGCCAATGCGGTTTCCGCATTATGGTGCATTTACATAACACTGTTCAACATTCTATGGCAGCAATGTTAGCTCCCCATTAAAATTATATGGGGGATATTTATTTTAAAAAACTGTGTAACTGAATGTCTTGAATATTCAAAATTCTCTAAATATATAGCCCTGGTTTGTGGGCAGTTTGTCACACCCTGACACTTTGTCACACACGCGTCAAACACAATTAGACTATATAAAGAAGTAACTCCTCCCTACTGGTGGCGCGCACTTACATCGTCCTTACACAAATGGATGGCCCAGAACAGGAGCAGGAGAATGGAGAGGAGAATCAGGAAAAGGTGAAGCCCGATGACCCCGTCAGAACCGAACTCCTCCTCGGATACTTGTAGGAGCCTGGGCACACAGAGGCCCATGTAACTTACTGCAGTGGCAAACATGTTAACATCTTCCTACTTCAGTCACATATCGCCATGATGACCACCCTAACGTTATTTAATGCTCTACCGCGAAACCACGAATGTAGCTTCGATCCATTTCTGTTCTGGTGGTTGCGCGCTCCAAGAGCAAGCGTGGGGTTGAAACCACATTACAATGTTACTGCTCTGCCTGATTGATATCTGACCGTTACAGGTTGTTGTGAACCATATAAGCTACATGTGTGCGTCACGCTATTATGACTCAATCATGGTGTGTAGTGCGTCACGCAATCAAAGTAAACAGTTGCGAGGTACCACGAAGCATCCTTAATCGAAATCTCTATGGCCCAATATGCCTCAAAGACAAATTCCCGTGCTGTGCCCCTCTATATGCCACTCTAATTAACCCTATGGACAATGTATGTCATACCCTAAGAACACACAGCAACAGTCTATATTTTTTTGTCGTGGGGTTTGAGAATTCTACAAGTTAAAGCAAAACATCACCAACCTAGAATGTTTTTTTTCAGCTTGGGGTTTGCTAGGCTACCCAGTCTGATTTGGAAGATTGTTGATATAGGTCATCTCCCACAGGCCACACATTATTTTATTGAACCCTCGTTGCTTTTCAAAACCCTTCAAACAACTGCAGAAACATTTTCATATTCATGCTTCCTAACTTACTAGAGATGTGTGTTTAAGTCACAATCGTATTTGTTCCACCTCTGCATTTAATTTCCAAACTAATAATCTCTTTCAATAGTTTGTTTACCACCCCGCTGCGATCACAAAACAGATTAAGAAGCTGCTCACACCTGATCTGCAATGCAGAATATAAAGTCTGCTGTTAAAACTAAGTGGGCTGAGGGGTTTGTTTGGGTAAAGAGTAAATAAAGAGGTGAGGTGCCACAGAATATCAATTAAATGTTATGATATCATCCCCAATGTCATTTAAAGAAAAAAGAGGAGCCCCCTAAAAAAGGAGATAATTGTAAGGTAATGCATATGAACTGATTTATCCATTAAGGAACACACATATTTATTCTCACTAACAGTACCTCTCAGTGGGCAAAACTGGTTAAAATGTTGTAATTTCTTTTGACAATCACAGTAAAATATGCTTAATGTGACCATTAATTCAAGTGCTGTTATTGTAAAAATAACTGAAGTTGGAGACTTATATCTCCCTCACTAACTTTAAGTGTCAGCTATCAGAGCAGCTTACCGATCGCTGCAGACATAAGCCCATCTGTAAATAGCCCATCCATCCAACTACGAACCTCATCCCCATATTTGTTTTTGTTTTTCTGCTCTTTTGCACACCAGTATTTCTACTTGCACATCCTCATATGCACATATATCTCTCCAGTGGTAATTGCTCAATTGTAATTACTTTGCCACATTTGGCCTATTTACTACCTTACCTCCTTACTTTCTTTGCACACACTGTATACAGATTTTCCATTGTGTTATTGACCGTACGTTTGTTTATCTCATGTGTAACTCTGTGTTGATGTTTTTGTCGCACTGCTTTGCTTTATCTTGGCCAGGTCGCAGTTGTAAATGATAACTTGTTTTCAACTGGCCTACCTGGTTATATAAAGGTGAAATTAAAAAATTAATGCAAATAAAAACTGTTGAGTGAGAAAACCCCAGCAGCATTGCAGTTCTTGACACACTCAAGCCGGATACCTGCTACCATACCCCGTTCAGAGCCACTTAAATATTTTGTCTTGCCCATTCACCCTCTGAATGGCACACATATACAATCCATGTATCAATGCTTAAAAATCCTTTAACCCGTCTCCTCCCCTTCATCTACACTGATTGAAGTAACATCAATAAGGGATCATAGCTTTCACCTTGATTCACCTGGTCAGTCTACTGTATGTCATGGAAAGAGCAGGTGTTCCTAATGTTTTGTATTAATGCAATACAATTGGTCCCTTCAAATATATAAATGGTAATGCATCACTTGAGATTAACAACTTTTTATATCACAGCAACACATGTGTTATTAATCTATCAACAACCTTCATGAAATGATCAAATGATACAGGTTTAACCAAGATAAATGTTATTGGAATATCATGCTTGAAACTGAATATCATGCTTGAAACGGTGAAGTGGGTCAGAGGTGAAGTATGGGTGAAGTGGGTGAGGGTAGTCAAATTCTGTTCTAAAGTTCATGACCTTAATAGTTTTGTGTTACAGAGGAGAAACTAACTAAAAAACAATTTCATGCTATCCCAAATGGCACACTATTCCCTATATAGTGCATTACTTTTGACCAGAGCCCTATGGAAATAGGGTGCCACTTGGGATGCAACCATAATCATTGTAACACCCACTAAAATCTCCATATATCCTGGCATGCTGTGAGGATACTTTTTTTTTAAAACCTCAGAGAGACCTTTCCATTATACTGTCTGTGGCACTTCCCACTTCCCAACAAATATTAATACTCCACATTCCCATTAGAATGAAGACCTACATTTAGCATTGTATTTATGGACTATAGAGTTGAATGTCGATAAATACATTAAAGTGCAAATGTAACAAAAAGTCAAACATGCTTCCCAAGCTCACTTTAACCTTTTGCAGATGCAGACTGATTATAGTAAAAGCCTACTGTATGCAGGAACCAAACCTGAGGCTGTTTGAGCTGCAGAATCACAGCAAAGAAATCTCCCTCTTGTACATTACATGCAATGCCTTCTGCATATGGAGAATCTAGAACTCTATTTTACACTGAAGGGAAGTGAGTTATTTGTCATAATGAGTTGACTAAGGTCAAGCAAGAACTTTTTCCAAATTGTTTGTGAACTAGTGTGCACCATGAAGCGTTTGCATATCTATTCCCCTAGCACTTCTGTCTTCAGACTTGTTCTGCTTCTTCACCTGTGAGTCTGAGGCAATGGAGGCTCCTCAGAGGAGGAAGGGGAGGACTTGACCTCAATACAAAACCTAGGAGGCTCATGGTTCTCACCCCCTTCCATAGACTTACAGAGTAATTATGACAACTTCCGGAGAACGTCCTCCAACCTATCAGAGCTCTTGCAGCATGAACACATGTTGTATACCCAATCAAATGATCAGAAAATGAATCTAGTACTGAAAGCATAAGCTACAGCTAGCTAGCACTGCAGTGCACAAGATGTGGTGAGTAGTTGACTCAAAGAGAGAGAAAGACAATAGTTTAAACGTTTTGAACAAATTCATTTCTTCAAAAATGAAAGAGAAGCAAGAGAGAGATTTTGTCATTTCTTTTCATTTTCACTTACTTAGCTAGCAAATGCAGCTAGCTAGTTTAGCCTACTCAAACACCATGCTCAAACAGAGGGGTGCTATGTTAGCTAGCTGGCTATATCCAACACAGCACTGGTACTCTTCCAAGTCAATGTAAGCTTTTGGTTTTACTAATTTATTGCCACCGGGGCCCGCCGGTGTAACTGCTAAACTGCTTACTGACTGTACACTGTACTGCATGATTGCAGCAGGTTTACTAACCCGTGAGTTCTATTAGCTATGCTGACTATGATGTTACTTTAGCTAATATGGTAACAACGATGTAGGCTGTGTGTTGCTAGCTCACATAAGTTGCTAGCTCACATCAAATTTCTCAAACTAAATACATACTGCAATTCCAACCACAAATTCTCTCAGCTTCAATTTTAAGCTTTAAAATACAACAGCTTTCTTAGCTACAGCTAAATGTTTGTTTTTTACTTTGTTTGACTTTGTTTTGATTAATTCTAATTATATTTTCGAGGTTTGGCATGTTGTAATGGCATTATTTATGTTTAACAACCAATAAGTGCTCATGCACAAAATCCAGCTGCAGATTGAACTTTGATTCTAAGCCTTAAAATACAACAAGGGATTTGTTTCGATGTAAAATGATTGGATGATGGATCATGACCCTTTAAAGCTATTGTTGGAACAATGACAAAGCAGGCACTCTGCCTCTGTTTTGGTAAATAGCTGAGGTATAGGCCTGAAGAAATGTAACCACTCTTAAATTCATAGACAGAGTGGATGCAAGGACTGACTATCATCATTACAGTTTTAACCATGTTTGAGGCTATACAGTATTTGTTTACATTGACGTTGTTTTACAAACCTAAAACAAGCTTCTATTTTGGATTCTGATGGGATATGACAGTTGAACTTTGCTCATGGGGCATTTATAAGTGATATTCTTCAAGAATCAATGGGTATCATCATTTTTTATTTTAAAAAATGGATGTAGCAGCTAATGATTCTTGCGTGACCATTCGTGCTCCCTAGCCCCCAAGGCCCAAGCCACCAACGCAAAGCATGACATCAGTCACCACACTCGACTGGATCACCAAGAAGAAAGCCCAACCAACAATGGACACTTTTAAAATGTACACTGCAGGTCTCAAACAGTAATAGAGTAAACGAATATGACAGTTGGGACCTAATGTCAGAGAAAAAAAGCATAATTAAATTGTTGCCAGCAGCACAGTTAGTCACCAACGCTCTGGATAACATGAAAACAGCCTAACCAGCTCTGCTAGTGGAAGTAAAATTGTCAGAGTGAGGTGTTCTCTCATTTGTGTCTGGAAGTAGATAGCAAGCTTGCCAACATTAGCCAGTTAGCTTGGGTGCTTGACGGCCGTTGTGTTGTCAGAACGCTCAGATCAACCATATTCCTCAGCCAGAGCGTCCAATGTGCGCTCTTAACGCTCCGAGAGTGAAACGCTCATAATTTACAAACGGACAATCTGACAACGCTAGGAATTTACGAACGGCCAGAGCGCACTCTGGCACTCCAGATTGAATTTACAAACACACCCTTGATCATTTAATATATCCCCGGGTTTTTGCTTGAGTCTCTCATCATCTCTGGAATGAGCTACCTCAATCTAGGCTAGGGCCTTGGCTCGAACACATCTTGAAGACAGGACAACTCGTTTGCTGTGACTGTAATGTTTGTTTTGCTCACTTGTACTTGACTTTATCGTGTAGGATATAGGCCTACTACATGAGTGTGCTTCATGTTGTGGGTAAAAAAAGGTTCATGTTAGACCTGTCAAATCCTTGAATTCCCAAGGGAAAGCAAGTTCCATGATCCCAGGGGAAATTTGGGACAAAGTTCACCCGGAATTTAGAATATCAGCATCCTGATACCAAACTAGTTTAAGAGGATAAACAACACAGTTTGATTATCAGATTATGTGATTGCTACTGCTTTGTCGGTTCTCAAAGAGGAAATTGCATTGAATCAAATATTTTTTTTCAAAAGATAGTAAAACATTTTAGAGCCACAACATCAAATGGTATAGAAACGGTCATACTGTTAAAGTCTGTTTGGGGACATTATTCTTTGCTCTTGGAGGAGAACTTGTCAGAATTGGAAGGAAACTCATGGAAGTGGGCTGCAAAGAGGCTGTTAATATCATCGATCCAAACGCTTTTCTACTGCCAATTTCTGAATGGATAATGTTTTTTATTTTATTTTTTTTATTTCACCTTTATTTAACCAGGTAGGCTAGTTGAGAACAAGTTCTCATTTACAACTTTAACACAGGCTAATTCAATTTTGGACAAAACCCCATATCTGGATGAGCTAATTATTCAGTGTTGTTAAATTCAGGATCTTTACTCATTTGGCTCTGTAAGACAGTATTTTATTACATAAATCTAAATACTTTGTGTGATTGCCTCATTTTGTCCTCACAAGCTCTGGAATCAAGGATAATTCATGGGGGTTTGAATAAACAGAATGAGTGTAAAATCCAGCAGAAACCAGACAAAAAGATGGAGGGAAAATGAGAAATGTTAAACTTGCATACATTTTACATATGGGTGGTCCCAGGAATCAAACCCACTATCATGGTATTGCAAGTGCCATGCTCTACCTACTGAGCTACAGAGGACCACTATACCACTGTTTAGAACTTCCTTTCTCTGCTTCTTTTTCCTCTAAATACCATGTGGTGTTGTATGCATCAAACCACACATCTCTGTATTGTTACAGAAAGTATATCTGTGCAAAGCTATAGGGACAGGGTCCAGTAGAACAAATGTAAAGCCAATAGATTCAACCTCTAAATGAGACTTAAATCGTTCTTCTAAGATGACGCACAATTCAGTGTCATCAGCTGCGTTTACACAACCAGCCCAAAAGCATCTTAAAGCTAAGTTCATCGTTAGAATTGGCTCGCAAGGTGTTGGTTGGAGTCTGTTCAGATCGATCTCGACAAACCATTTCTGTATGGCGCTCACTTTGTGCACAGGGACACTGTCATGCTTCCCCAAACTATAGGCACAAAGAATTGTCTAGAATGTCATTGTATGCTGTAGCGTTAAGATTTCCCTTCACTGGAACTAAGGGTCCTAGCCTGAACCATGAAAAACAGCCCAAGTCCATTATTCCTCCTCCACCAAACTTTACGGTTGGCACTATTGATTCGGGCTGGTAAAATTCTTCTGGTATCCGCCAAACCCAGATTCATCCATCGGACTGCCAGATGGTGAAGTGTAATTCATCTCTTCAGATGAATTTCCAATGCTCCAGAGTCCAATGATGGCAGGCTTTACACCACACCAGCCAAAGCTTGACATTGCGCATGGTGATCTTATGCTTGTTCGGCCATAGAAACCCATTTCATGAAGCACCCGACAAACAGTTTTTGTGCTGATATTGCTTCCAGAGACAGTTTGGAACTCGGTAGTGAGTGTTGCAACCGAGGACAGACGATTTTTACATGCTACGCGCTTCAGCACTTGGCGGTCCAGTTCTGTGAGCTTCTGTGGCCTACCACTTTTCTTTTGAGCCATTGATGCTCCTAGACATTTCCACTTCACAAAAACAGCACTTACAGTGCAGCTCTAGCAGGGCAGAAATGTAATGAACTGACTTGTTGAAAAGATGGCATCCAATGACGGTGCCACGTTGAAAGTTACTGAGCTCTTCAGTAAGGCCATTCTTCTGACAATGTTTGTCTATGGAGATTGCATGGCTGTGTGCTCGATTTTATACACCTGTCAGCAACGGGTGTGGTTGAAATAGCCAAATACACACATTTGAAGGGGTTTTCACATACTTTTGTATATATATAGTGTATGTTTAATTCTGGGAAAGGAGCTTTTGAAATTCACTTTTTTACTTGTGGTTGGATTTTTAGGAATTATTTAGTGTGTGAACTGAAAAATAATGCTCAAGAATATTTTTGAATACATCTCTGCGTAGGTAGATTTTAAAGAGAGACTTCTAAAACAATGATCTCTGAGAACTTGTTGTTCTATTGCCTCTCACACCTTTCAGTTTGTAAATAACACAACATATATATTACCAATATTTACATAAATCAATCCACTGAACTGAAAATGGACAAGCTGATTGGCACTCCTTAAACTTAATCACGGCACTTTTCCTCTTTTGCGCTGGCTGACTTACAGAAATGTCTATATTTAGCTGACTGTTGACTCCCTCTCCAGGTCCCCTGAGACAGAGCCTAATCAGCCTGATGGAGCATTCCTCAGAGATGCAGCCCATATGGCCCTGGTCAAAATAAGTGCACTACGTAAAGTGCACTATATAGGGAATAAGTTGTCATTTGAGACGCACACGGTGTGAAAACTACACAAAGATGACAGACTAGGCCTCTAATTACCTTCTTAGGCCCGTCATCACTGTAACAGTGGGTGTGACCACCTTTAGCTGTGGCAGCCTGGCAGACTCCCTTCTCTGGGCACAGTCAGAGGTCTAAGATACTGTATGTCAGACATGTGATTCAGAAATTAACTTGCCCTGCCTCCTGCCTGGCCTTCTGTGGCCGCTTTCGGTGATGACGGATCCTGGAGCAGACAGAGTCCCAGTCACAGGACTGCTGCCAGTTTGGAATATTAGCTGCAGTAGACATAAACTCAACACCTTTAATAAGCAGGGGCTATTGCTGTTCCCTGACGGGCGCTGTCTTAGCTAGTTACTGTTAGCACGTTATCACATTCTCGCTGTAGTCACAAGTTCCTCTCTACTCTGAGGTCATATTATCCAAACATAATATGGAAAACATATCCCTAAGGAATGTTTTCATCTTCAATGCAGTGAAGATGAAAGGTTTGTGCCTAACAATTCTTATGCAGAACCACATATTTAGATCTAAATTCATGGCTCTGTGCCTATGGAATGTTTCAAAATGCTAAATGTGAGGATCCACTTTCTGAAACCACATTTCATCCCCCATTATTCTGCTCAGACATTAATGATGAAATGTCTTCCTTTTCTGCTTTGTTAAGAAAAATAGTTGCACCCCCCCAACAAAAAAATATATATTTGTCACAAGAACTTAGCTCCCTGTTATACAGAAAATACACAAGCCCTGAAGTAATCTTCCAGAAAATCTTCCAAACTGGAAGTCTTCTGACTAGCTTCGAAAGACACTACCATGCAATATCAAAGAGCCCTCACTGCTGCTCGATCAGCCTAGTTTTCCAACCTAATTGAGGATAATCTTTTTGAGACTGTTGCAAAGATAACTATAAAGCAACATTCCCCAAGAGAGGATGGCTTTCACTTCAGCAGTGATGAATTCATGAAAGTGATGAAAAATCATGATTATTAGAAAGCAAATTAAAGACTTCTCTTTGAATCTGCATATTTCTCCAAAGCTCAGATGTCCCAAGTCTGCACAGAACTGCCAGGACCTAGGATTAATGAAGACACCCTAGGTTTTTAATCGTGTATCTCTTGACACATTCACAAAAATATTGATGGACTCTAAACCTTCCAGCTGCATACTGGACCTATTCCAACTAAGCTACTGAAAGAGTTACTTCCTGTGCTTGGCCCTCCTATGTTAAACATAATAAATGGCTCCCTATCCTCCGGATGTGTACCAAACTCACTAAAAGTGCCAGTAATAAAGCCTCTCTAGAAAAAGCTAAATCTTGATCCGGAAATGTTAAAAACTATTGGCCTATATCAAATCTCCCAATCCTCTCAAAAATGTTATATAAATAAGTTATGCAGCAACTCACTGCCTTCCCGAAGACAAATATTATATATGAAACGCTTCAGTCTGGTTTTAGACCCCATCATAGTACTTAGACTGCACTCTTGAAGGTGGTAAATTACCTTTTAATGGCATCAGACCAAGGCTCTGCAGCTGTCCTCCTGTTCCTAGACCTTAGTGAAGCTTTTTACATCATTGATACATTATTTTGGAGAAATTTGGAACCCTAATTGGTCTACACGGACAAGTTCGTGCCTGGTTTAGATCTTATCTGTCGGAAATATATCAGTCTCTTTGGATGGTTTGTTTTGATGTTCCTCAAGGTGACGTTTTAGGACCACTTATTTTCACGATATATTCTACCTCTTGGTGATGTCATTCAGAAACTATGTTTACTGTCACTGCTATGCGGACAACATACAGCTAAATTTCAATGAAACATGTTGAAGTCCCAAAATATGCCTACCCTGGAATCCTGCGTTTCAGACATAAGAAAGTGGATGGTGGCAAATGTTTTACTTTTAAACTCGGACAAAACAGGGATGCTCGTTCTAGGTCCCAAAAAACTAAAAGATCTGCTGTTTGATCTGACAATTAATCTTGATATCAAGGCACAAGGCGAGACCCAGATGCAGACACAGGAGGCAGATGATTGGAGTCTTACAATGTTTAATAATCCAAAGGGGTCGGCAAGAGAATAGTCGTGGACAGGCAAAAGGGCAAAACCAGATCAGAGTCCAGGAGGTACAGAGTGGAAGACAGGGGCGTGGTCAAGGCATGCAGAATGGTCAGGCAGGCGGGAACAGAGTCCAGAAACAGGCAGGGGTCAAAACCGGGAGGACTAGAAAAAGGAGAATAGCAAAAGGAGTACGGGAAAAACACGCTGGTTGACTTGACAAAACATACAAGAGAGACAGGAAACACAGTGATAAATACACTGGGGAAAATAAGCGACACCTGGAGGAGGTGGAGACAATCACAGGAACAGGTGAAACAGATCAGGGCGTGACACTTGATGGTTGTACAGTTGTCTCAAATAAAATCGTGAAGGACCTCTGCGTTACTCTAGACCCTGATCTCTCTTTGACGAAGGTATCAATAATATTTAAAGGGCAGCTTTTTTCATCTTCGTAACGCTGCAAAAATCGGAAACTTTTTGTCGAAAAATGATGCAGAAAAGATCATCAATACTTTTGTCACTTCTAGATTAGACTACCGCAATACTCTACTCTCTGGCTACCTGGATAAAGCGCTAAATAAACTTTAGTTAGTGCTAGATACGGCTGATCATATTACTCCAGTGTTAGCCTCTCTACACTGGCTTCCTGTTAATGCTTCTGGTGATTTCAAGGTGTTACTGCTAACCTACAAAGCATTACATGGACTTGCTCCTACCTATCTCTCTGATTTGGTCCTGTAGTACATATCTACATGTACACTTAGGTCACAAGACGCAGGTTCTCCTTATTGCTCCTAGAATTTCTAAGCAAACAGCTGGAGGCAGGGCTTTCTCCTATGTAACTACATTTTTATGCAATGGTCTGCCTATCCATGTGAGAGACGCAGATTCTTTCTCGACTTTTAAGTCTTCAATGAAAACTCATGTCTTCAATAGGTCTGGCCCAGTGTGTGAAGGTAAAGGGCAAGGCATTGGAATGACGAACCGCCCTTACTGTCCCTGTCTGGCCATCTACCCTCTCTCCATTGGGATTTTCTGTCTCTGACACTATTACGGGGGCTGAGTCACTGCCTTACTGGTGCTCTTCAATGACGTCTCTAGGAGGGGTGCGTCACGTCGTGCCTGGCATTTTTTGTACTATACTCGACTTGAGTGGGTTGAGTCACTGACGTGATATTCCTGTCCAATTGTGGGCTATACTCAACCTTGTCTCAGAGTAGCAAGTTGGTGGTCTGTTGATATCCCTCTAGTGGTGTGGGGGCTGTGCTTTGGCAAAGTGGGTGTGGTTATATCCTGCCTGGTTGGCCCTGCCCGGGGGTATCGTCAGACAGGGCCACAGTGTTCCCTTCCCTGTCTCAGGAGAATTACACCAGATATAACAGACACACCCTTCCCACCTGGCACATAGACTATTGCAGCATATATACTGGACGCTGTCTTATCTGATGTCCTGTATGAACTTACAGTAAGTACGCTCCCTCTAATCCTCGCTCTCTCTCTCTTTTTCCCTCCCCCCGGAGGACCTGAGCCCTAGGCTAGGACCATGCCTCAAGACTACCTGGCCTGATGACTCCTGGCTGTCCTCAGTCAACCTGGTTGTGCTGCTGCTCCAGTTTCAGCTGTTCTGCCTGTGGCTATGGAACTCTGACCTTTTCACCTTGTCCCGGACCTGCTGTTTTCAACTATTTTCTTCCTAGGTACATGCTTTTCTAGGGAGTTTTTCCTAGCCACCGTGCTTCTACATCTGCACTGCTTGTATGCAATAGTAATTAATGTTGTGTTTTTGCAGATTGTAGTATACTCTAGTATTTGCTTTAGTGTATTTGTGGACTGTACTATACTGTAGTGTATTTGTGGACTATACTATACTGTAGTATTTACTGTAGTGTTTTGTTTATTATCTTTCACATAGAAACATACTGGAGAAATACTAAAAGGTAAAATGTTCCATAACCTGTACGTAGATAGGTCTGGCATCTGAACAGATAGTTCAGAGCTTCTGCTCTTTTCTATAAGCTGTAGGAACACAATATATGGACTATACTCGGCATGCAGGTTTCTATGTGATATGGGGAGGGGAATGGGTATATGGGGTGGCAGGGTAGCCTAGTGGTTAGAGCATTGGACTAGTAACTGGGAGATTGCAAGTTCAAACCCCTGAGCTGACAAGGTACAAATCTGTCGTTCTGCCCCTGAATAGGAAGTTAACCCACTGTTTCAAAGCTGTCATTGAAAATAAGAATTTGTTCTTAACTGACTTGCCTAGTTAAATAAAGGTAAATTAAAAAATATGCAAATGTAATACTGTAGTATTTACTATTGTTAAAAAAGGGTGTAGTGTTTTTGCAGACATTAGTGTACAGTATTTTTTGTGTAGTATTTACTATAGTATTTTACAGTATACTACAACATTCTATAGTAAGTACTACATATGATTGAGGGACACTACAGTGTGTAGTGTGGTATTCTACAGTATACAACAGTTTACTATATCATTTTATAGTAAGTACTGTAGTATTCTATAGTAAAATGTAGAATTTTTCCACGTAGCTAGGCCCTAAGGAGTTCTGGGCAAGATATGGGGATGTGGAGATGTACAGTAGCATGGCCCTGGGATGCATCCCAAATGGTTCGCTATTCCCTATGTAGTACCCTACTTTTGACCAATGCCTATAGGGCTCTAATCAAAAGTAGTGCACTATATTGGGAATAGTGTGCCCTTTGGGATAGATTATTGGAGTCTAAGGACCCTGCACAGCTCAGCGGTTTAAAGTTTGGGGACAAACCAGAGAACCCCTGCAGATAAACATGTGGGGAAACACTGCTGCTGTATTTCAAAGCTACTGTGCTTTTGTCATACACAATTTGCTCAAAATATGTTAACAAGGACAGAGAGGTCATATGGTGTAATGCTTTTTTTTCTTCTCTTTGGCATAGTTTCAACATGCTATAAAAAGAGACCCACTCTGAATTTTACTCTGCAATCTGTTTATTTATTTTTTATCTCCCAAAGTGTAGCACTCTCAGGCCTAAAGTGTGAGTAATTATGATTTTCTGAAATTAAGTCTGGAAGATGATGTTTGGCTGCCAAAAACAGTGTTTCTCATTCCAATAATAATTTAGAGCACAAATTAAACAGGTTAAAAACATTTTAATAAAAAATGAATACCTAATTATCTGTTTGTTGAGCTGAGCAATCAGAGACAGATTTGTTTTACCTGCTGAACCTGCCAAAACAAATCTACCAAGGCTACGTCCCAAATGGCAACCTATTCCCTATATAGTGCACTACAGTACGACCTATTTAATTCACTTATTTTGGTCCCTGGTCAAACGTAGTGCATTATATAAAGAATAGGGTGCCATTTGGGACACATTCTCTGCCTTCATAACACTGCCAACTTGGACAACTGATCATCTGATGACCTCGGGCAAAGTTTGGAGTGAAACAGACTTCTTGTATAGATGTTTAAGAACTTTTGTTTTGACAATCTTATTGTATTACTCTGAGGGTAGGGTATGCCTCCTCTCATGATAATCTGATGTCTAGAAATCCCATGTACAGTACATGAAGGTAAATTAATCTGACATCACAGTGGACTGGTTATAAACAGTGAGGATGACCTCACCCGCACCTCATCCTGTTCAGCAGTTGCCATTTATTGAGGGTTGCATCCCAAATGGAACCCAATTCCTGGTGCTATATCCTATTAAGTAAAATCTAGAACCAAAAAGGGTTCTTCGTCTGTCCCCACAGGAGGGGTTCTACCAAAAAGGGTTCTCATATGAGGACCGCCACAGGACCCTTTTTCTAGAGTATGTTTTTGACAGGGCCCTGGTCAAAAGTAGGGCACTAAAAAAAGGAATAGGGTGCCATTTGGGGTTCAGCCAGTGTCATGGCACTCAGCCCCCTGTCCATCCTGACCAAGGCTCTCGCTCACTCATCATTGCTGCAGAGCTTCCATCCAACAGCACAGTCAGCGACTTTAGTGAGGTGCCTTCAGAAGTATTTATACCCAATGACTTATTCCACATTTTGTTGTGTTACAGCCTGAATTCAACATTTCTATTTCTCACCCATCAAACAATACCTCAATGCTAAAATTAAAAATGTTTTTAGAAATGTTTGAATATTTATTGAAAATTAAAAAATATATATATTTGACCTTTAACTAAGCAAGTCAGTTAAGAACAAAT
Organism: Oncorhynchus mykiss; assembly: GCF_013265735.2. NCBI lineage: Eukaryota > Metazoa > Chordata > Actinopteri > Salmoniformes > Salmonidae > Oncorhynchus > Oncorhynchus mykiss. The sequence continues at coordinate 16,322,938 of NC_048572.1, forward strand.
TTTTATTTTCAATGACAGCCTAAAAACAGTGGGTTCATGGAAGATTTTTAACTTGTCAGCTCGGGGATTCAATCTTGCAACCTTTCAGTTACTAGTCCAATGCTCTAACCACTAGGCTACCTGCCACCCCATACAGAAATATCTAATTTGCATAAATATTTACACCCCCGAGTCAATACTCTGTAGAAGACCCTTTGGAGGCGATTACAGCTTTGAGTCATCTTGGGTATGTCTGCATCAGCTTTGCATATCTGGATTTGGGGATTTTCTCCCATTCTTCCTTGCAGATCTTCTCAAACTCTGTAAGATACACCGAACAAAAAAATGAAAAACAACATGTAAAGTGTTGGTCCCATGTTTCATGAGATTAAATAAAAGATTGATGGTAATTTGAATGTACAGAGATACCGTGACAAGATCCTGTCGTGCCATTCACTTCATGTTATAGACTGATAACACACGGACCCACCTCACAAGGATCTGTACACAATTCCTGGAAACTGAAAATGTCCCAGGTCTTCTATGGCTTGCATACTCACCAGACATGTCACCCATTGAGCATGTTTGGGATGCTCTGGATCTGTATTCCCATTCATGTGAAATCCATAGATAAGGGCCTAATTAAGTTATTTTTATTGACTAATTTCCTTAAATGAACTGTAACTCAGTAACATCTTTGAAATTGTTGCACGTTGTGTTTATATTTTTGTTCAGTGTAGATGGGGAGCAGCTGTGAACACCAGTCTTCAAGTCTTTCCACAGATTTTCAATGGGATTCAAGTCTGGGCTTTGGCTGGTCCGCTCAAGCACTTTCACATTCTTGTTCTGAAGCCATCCCAGCGTTGCTTTGGCTGTATGATTAGGGTCATTGTCCTGTTGGAACGTAAAATCTTTGCCCCCCAGTCTAAGAGTGCTTGCACTCCGAAGCAGGTTCTGATCAAAGATTTGCATGTATTTGGCTCCATTCATTGTTCCCTCTATCGTTTACCAGTCTTCCAGTCCCTGCAGCTGAAAGTATCCCCCATAGTATGATGCTGACACCACCATGCTTCATGGTAGGGATGGGTGATGAGCTGTGCCTTGTTTTCTCCAGACATAACGCTTTGCATTTAGGCCAAAGAGTAAACACTTTGTCTCATCAGACCACAGAATCTTTTGCCTAATGCTCTCCGTCTTTCACGTGCCTTTTTTCAAACTGCAGGCATGCTGTCAAGTGCCTTTTTCTCATGAGTGGCTTCCGTTTGGCCACTCTCCCATAAAGCCCAGATTGGTGAAGTGCTGTAGAGACTGTTGTCCTTCTGGCAGGTTCTCCCATCTCAGCCAAGGAACTCTGTAGTTCTGTCAGAGTGGTCATTGGGTTCTTGGTCACTTCCTTGATCAAGGTCTTCCTGCCCGGTTGCTCAGTTTGGTCAGAAGGTCAGCTCTAAGCAGAGTCTGGTTAGATCCATTTTTTCTTCTTCAATGATGGAGACTGCTGTGCTCTTGGAAACGTTTAACACTTTCACATGCCTCATCACAATTCTATCTCTGAGCTCTACGAACTGTTCCTTGGACTTCATGGTATTGTCCCTGCTAAGACATGCACTGTTCAAACAATTGAATTGGCCACAGGTGGACTCCAATCAAGGTGTAGTGACATCTCAAGGACGATCAAAGCCAATTGGATGCACTTTAGTTCAATTTGGGGTGTCATAGCAAAGGAGTGTGAATACTTATGTAAATTTGATTTAATTTTCAAAATAATTTCTAAAGTTTCTAAAAACATGTTTCACTTAGTAATTATTAGATGGTTGACCATTTTTAATTCAGGCTAACACAAATGTTTTTTAAATAACTCAATGGGTATGACTACTTTCTAAAGGCACTGTACCTACCTCAGCATTCAGCTTTCAAGTCTGAATGAAATATGTCTACACAGTGAATGAATGGACTGCATATGAGGGCACAGTAAATACGATGACTCACTGAGCAGGTGACATCACTGAGACAATGCTGTTGCTTATCAAAGTCAAGTGTGTCAAAGCCATATAAATTGATTGCTAGAATCATAGAATAGAATCATTCAAATTCTTTGGTCATAGCTTTGCTTGGTTTTTAAAGTGGTTATTTTATGCTCATAGATTTTGTTCTGCTTTACATAGAGATGCATTTTGAACTCATATGATTAATGTTTTCTCTTAACGTCTATGAATTGCCCTTCTGCTACACTACATTAATATTGACCACTACCAACCTTTGTTTTCTATAAATTAATGTAGTGAATAAATTGTACACAGTCTAATGAACAGGACAATAGCAGACATATCAACCATTTTCTCTTTAGATTTTTCCACAACATTACCCAGTGCACCAAACAATAGGAGGATTATATTTTGTGCTGTGGTGGTATATATCTCAGAACGGCATCATATTTCATCCCCACTGTGTTTTGCATGGCTCAGAGAGCTGTTAACAGATAAATATTTGTCTGACCTGGTGGCAGACATAATTCTCCCAGACTCCATTTCTTTAACAGGCAGGGACTGAATAGGGCCTTATTGTCTTTAAGCACATTCAATACATAGTAAATATCCAGGAAACTATTGTTTTACCCACAATGCAGTGGGTCTGTGGAGATTGTTGACCTACTGCTTATTTTGTGTATTGCGTGTGTAGTGATCTTCTTCTTTGCATTCCTGGGAAGAGGACATACTACTCTATCAGGGTGCACCTACATGACCAAAAGTATATGGACACCTGCTCGTCGAACATCTCATTCCAGAGTCATGGGCAATAATATGGAGTTGGTCCTCCCCTTTGCTGATATAACAGTCTCCACTCTTCTGGGAAGGCTTTCCACTAGATGTTGGAACATTGCGGTGGGGACTTGTTTCCATTCAGCCACAAGAGCATTAGTTAGGTAGGGCACTGATGTTGGGCGATTAGGCCTGGCTCGAAGTTGGCGTTCCAATTCATCCCAAAGGTGTTCGATGGGGTTGAGGTCAGGACTCTGTGCAGGCCAGTCAAGTTCTTCCACACCGATCTTGAGAAATAATTTCTATATAGACCTCGTTTTGTGTATGGGGACATTGTCATGCTGAAACAGGAAAGGGCCTTCTCCAAACTGTTGCCACAAAGTTGGAAGCACATAATCGTCTATAATGTCAGTGTATGCTGTAGCATAAGATCTCCCTTCACTGGAATTAAGGGGCCTAGTCCGAACCATGAAAAATAGCCCCAGACTATTATTCCTCCTCCTCCAAACTTTACAGTTACACTATGCATTAGGGCAGGTAGCGTTCTCCTGGCATCCGCCAAAACCAGATTTGTCCATCAGACTGCCAGATGGTGAAGTGTGATTCATCGCTCCAGAGAATGCATTTCCACGGCACCAGAGTCCAATGGCGGCGGGCTTCACACTACTCCAGCCAATGCATGGCACTGCGCATGATGATCTTTTGCTTGTGTGCGGCTCCTCGGCCATGAGAACCCATTTCATGAAGCTCCCGACAAACAGTTCTTGTGCTGACGTTGCTTCCAGAGGCAGTTTGGAACTCGGTAGTGAGTGTTGTAACCGAGGACAGACGATTTTTACGAGCTATGCACTTCAGCACTCGGCGGCCCCGTTCTGTGAGCTTGTGTGGCCTACCACTTCCCGCCATTGTTGCTCCTAGATGCTTCCACTTCACAAAAACAGCACTTACAGTTTTTTGACGAACTGACTTGCTGGAAAGGTGCATCCTATGACGGTGCCACTTCGAAAGTCACTGAGCTCTTCAGTAAGGCCCTTCTACTACCAATGTTTGATTATGGAGATTGCATGGCTGTGTGCTTGATTTTATACACCTGTGAGCAACAGGTGTGGCTGAAATAGCCGAATCCACTCAGGTGTTTCCACATGCTTTTTAGTGTAGCATCTGTCTGATGCAGACTTCCATATCTAGAGGAGTACTGCTCCCCATTATGTTATCTGCTGAGGTCCTTGTACTGTGCTCATGACTCTTTTCCTGATTTCCTTCCAACAGGTGGCTGATCAAGAGTTCCAAACCTCCTGTCTATCGAAAATATAACACAACATTTCTCATCTACTTGGAACTTTTCCTTTAAATGTTTTAGTAAGGAAATGTCATAGGTTCATATTCATTTCACACTCGGAGAAGTTGTGGGTCTAAAACCGTTCAAATAATTCAGCAACAATTACTAACTACATAGGTTCCTATTTGGGGCGGCAGGTAGCCTGGTGGTTAGAGCATTGGGCCAGTGTACCGAAAGGTTACTAGATCGAATCCTCAAGTTGACAAGGTAAAAATGTGTAGTTCTGTCCCTGAACAAGGCAGTTAACCCACTGTTCCTAGGCCATCGTTGTAAATAAGAATTTGTTCTTAACTGACTTCCCGAGTAAAATTAATATTATTTTCACACACTGAGAGGTCGTGGGTCTGAATCCATGTGAATAATGCAACAACATTTACTATGCTAACCTACTTATTATTTTTCTATCTGCATCTGAGGCACTTGTTAGATGTTCTACTCGCACACTGATCTATTCCACTGTCAAGTAGTGCCATGGTTTGTTGGTAATGACAGAAAAAGGGGGACTGTTAGACCTGTAACAGACCTGTAGCCTAATGACATATTCCCCCTGGGGAGCCAGAAGCTTATTAGTGATGGCCACAAGACAGAAGATAAATTAACTCAAAATATCTAAATGCATGATTTATATTATACACCTACTGTTCAAAACAAAGTTGGAGTTCTAAGGGAGCTGGGTGGAGCAGTCCTGGCACTCAAGGGCTCTAGTCTAGTAGAGCAGCTCTAGTCTAGTTGAGCAGCTCTAGTCTAGTTCCTGAGAGATAATCAAGGCAATACTTGTGCAATAGACAATGGGCTGTTTTGTTTAGCATGGTTGTGTTTAGATAATGTTACCATTATTGTGGTTTTGTTTTAGCCTGGTCATTCTTAATCGATTATCCTACACTGGACGTCCTGTTCTATGTAATGAGATCGTCGTAGATTTGGGTGATGCAAGGATACAGGAGGAGGGAGAGTAGAGAACAAGAGAACAGCTGATCAGATTTAGGATCAATTCAGCTGAGGTTTTTAAAGGTGAAGAAAAGCCATGTTTGAACATCTTACATAATAATTATAGGTTAGGTAAGGGCTCTTCATGCACAAAATGACTAAAGCCAATAAAAAATAAGCTTGATAAGAGACCTTTACTTTGGTATGACTCAGTTAGTGGTGGACTTTTTGTAAAACCCCAAGTTTATTTGCATCAAATGCTGGTGATGTTGTCAGACAGTATTACTGTTTCAACTTCGAAATATAGTTTAATTCAATCTCCATGGAAACATGATGCATGGCAGCACCAATGATGACACAGCTGTGGCCACTGCTCTACATGTGACTTATTTTGATTAATCCTCAGCAGAGGAGGGTTACTAAATACATAGAATTAGAGTAAATAGAACAGGTGTCCCCATTCAGGTCAACTATACCATAATGGTCAGAGGTTCCAAGCCTTTTCTACTCATTCTATGTCTATGCCTTAAGTATGTTCCTCTTCTGTTACATCACATCAATGTAAAGTATGGCCATTACATCATAGATCATAATAAAACCAGACAAATTAAAGACGAGAATCGAAACAATCGAATCGATGTAATGAGCTCTCTTCAGCATGCCATCCCCAATGTGGAGTTAAGATCTGTATCCCAAATGGCACCCTATTCCCTACATAGTGCACTACTTTTGACCAGGGCCTTGGGCAGAAGTTATAGGGAATGCATAGGGAATAGGGTGCATTTTGGGACCCAGAAATGGGTTTAGATCACGCAATCACTCATGCACAGAGTGTGGTCTGATTGCCCTGCCAGAGGTTTATGGTTCTGTGGAATCCTTGTGATTGTTGACCCATGGATAACTAATAGAAACCTGCTGTCGACAGGTGGCATTTATCCCTACATGGCCCTCCTGTCCCAAGGCGCCCAATTAGACGCAAGGAAACCTGTCGCTGACCTAATGAACCATACAAAATATCAATTCACTTGATAGAGATGGATGAGGGTCTACTTACAGTTTTTCTCAATTGCTAAAACACTAAAACCCATTGGCTGAACAAAGTTCTCAGTTGCCTCGACTCATTTAGCTAATTATGCAGTCTGTTGTCAATACCTTAAACCATTTCACATGGTAAAACACAATTTGCAGATCTCACTTAAACTTTTCAGCAAAACTCTAAACACATTCTCATTCTCAAAAAACATTCTGCACTCTAATGCACATGTCATCCATACTGGTAAACACAAGTGGCAACAGTCAAATACAAATAGAGAACACATGTCATTGATTGAACACAACCACTCAAAATTGATTTAACCTGTTTCAAATGATGCGACATAACCAATATAAGCCAGGTCAGAGAGCAAACAGGTTGTTGAAGGTGGGAAAGGGTGAAATGGTTTAAGGTATTGACAACAGACTGCATAATTAGCTAAATGAGTCCAGGCAACTGAGAACTTTGTTCATCCAATGGGTTTTAGTGTTTTAGCAATTGAGAAAAACTGTAACAGTACTGACTGCTCAATAGATTTTGACTGGTTGCAAGTTCATATCAACATAGAACAAGAATTACAGTATCACAGAGACAAAGGACAAGTTTGTGAGATGCAGGGTACAGTACTGTAAAAATAGGGGTACAAGGAGGAGGAAGAACAAAAAACAAAATTGCAAAGAGCAAAGCAGAGTAGTAATTTCTGATCAATGTTGATCGACTATGATAGAACATGTTTTCGTTCTTCAAAAGGCAATGATGGAAAAATATGAATATTTTTTTAGATTAAAAATGTATTTCTCCCTGAGAATTGTATGTTTTGTGTTTTGAGGCGAATGTTTCATTTTGCAAGAGGAGTCAGAGGTTATATAAATAGTGCTTGAAGATGAGGTTTTGTGTTAAATGTTTTCAGGAAATGGAGCAAGGTTTCAGAAGTTGTGTTTTAGCAATTGAGAAAAACTCTTAATGTCAGACTCGCTCTTTGTCAAAGCTATCGCTATGAAGCGCAAGCCCATTCCAAGCCCAAGCTCGTCATACACCCACTAGACCAGATGGAGCACTAAAGGTGACTGTCTGCTCCACTGCAACATCTCTCCATTCCATCTGGTCCACGTCAACTAGAACATGCTATGATCAGTCCTTTGTAGCTCAGTTGTAGCTCAGTCCTTTGTAGCTCAGATGTTGCTCACATCAGGGCAGTGGGTTCAATTCCCACGACCATCCATATGTAAAATGCATGCACTTATGACTGCAAGTTGCTTTGGATAAAGTGTCTGCTCACTGGCTTATATCATTTCTTAATAAGGGATCAAAGGCATCACTGCAGTCTGGTCCCAATGTGGACAACTAACTCCTCGCTTACTCTGTCCCCATGTAAACTATTTCAAGATGGACAGTGACTTCTTAGACGACTGTTATTGAATACTTTGCAGCATGTTGTGTTCCAATTTTAATATCCAGTTTCGAAAGGGAAGTTAATATACATATTACTGTGAGAGAATTAAGATGCCATAAATTGACTTCCTGATACGGCTTTCCAATGAAAGTATCTCCCAAGGGATCTTATCACCAAGATAATTCAACCATGCACATGCTGGTGGCACATAACACACATGGCCCCATGGGTAATGTATGCAAACCCAGATTTTTCATTCCTCTGATATTGTTTTACTTGGAAATAGGGATTCCTGGAGTCCCTCCAAGATGTGCTTCAATAAGCTTAATTGGATGGGGCTGAAGCAATTTTCTGGATCGAACCAGCTGGATCACTTTGATGCTTTTAAGAGTTTTTAAACCAAGATATTCATAACACCATTAACTTGTTTTTCCTTGACTGGATTGCGTAATATGTGAAATATTGGGACATAATATAGCACTTTTCATTAGCAAAAGCCATCTTGCTTCAGATAATCACCAAGACATGATCATGAGAATCTCATATGAGAGATGGACTAAGAGGGCTTTCTGCCTCTCCTCTCCTCTCCTCTCCTCTCCTCTCCTCTCCTCTCCTCTCCTCTCCTCTCCTCTCCTCTTCCATTGATTTTCAATATTACAGGGGGAAGCAGCATTTTCTTTTATTCACTTGAAAATACCTTTAAATCCTCATTTGCAATTGTAATCAGATGATTAAAAAGTTTACTGTTTAGTATTTCAACCAACATTTCCCACTGTCTCGTCTTTTTGCGGCTTGAATATTTTCCTGCATCCTCTGCCCACACATGGGCTGTATCTTAATGGTAATACTGTAGGTAGAGGAAGTACCACAGATACACTTTAACTCACTGTCTAAGGTTGGTAAATAAGGAAACATGAGCTTTGCTTTGATTTGATTTGAGCTTTGCTTAGTCACTTCACACAATCTCAAGCTATTTCATTTTCACACTGTTAACACCCACTCATGTGAAGACTTGTTTAAAGATTATTTTTCAATAATGAGATGATGCCATGACATTAATAATGGTCTTCTTGTTTTGCTCCAATATTATCTCTCACCAGCTGTTGGTTAACTACTAGGCTGTTGCCGGATTAACATTTTCTATAAACCTACTGTGTTTCTAGATTCATTAATTTCAAAGACTTGGTCTAGAGCTTTGCTTCTCAGTAAATAAACATACAGTATGTGTTATTTTTGTTCCCCAGTGCCAAATAAATAAATCCTGGACAGTCTAATTTGCATGTTAAAGAGGAAAGTGTTATCAAAGGTCCTCCAGTGACAGGGCAATATTGAATGCCTATGGATGTACCACCTCGAAAGTGTCACACTTTATCACATTATCAGCTAGTGAATGGGGATTGATTGTTAACACCCGGCCTGCAGCACTAGACTAAAGGCAATGGTCATTTAAAAGGACATTGTGAAAATCTGAATTCATACCAAAAGTCCTATATTTGTAGTGCTGAATCACAGTAGCAGGCAGTGTGTTGGCAGTGTCTGAACTGAGATACGTTCTTGTAGTATACATTAGTCTCATTCTGAACATCTGACTCTGAACCTGCCTCATGGCTGTTTGCTAAGCTTCAGACATAAATTATTATTGCAGAGCAAAGAGAGACATAACAGATTACAACTCTACCATCTGGAGGAATCTTTACTCAGTATGAGGCAGAGAGAGCCACACACACACACACACACACACACACACACACACACACACACCACCCAGCGGAAATATCCCTCTTATACCAGTCACAACTGATCCAATCAAGCCGACATGCCCCTGTCTCCAAGACTGCGTGACCCAGCCCAGTCACTGAAGATGTGTGCAAAAGTATTTGTTACCATGAGGCTGACGGGGGTCTCATCTTCTCATAGCCAATTTGACCATCTGTCTGCAGTGAGGGTAGAGCAATCAGCATAAAAGCCCTTATCCTGAAACAGGGAGAAGAGAGAGGGCTCTCTGTAATGACAGATTCCTCACACAGGTTTTTTCAGGGGAAGCTAAATTGCTTCACAGACACCAATTTGCTGAAACAACTCCACAGCCTCAAGTAACCTAGCAAGCTTTGTCTTAGTACAGGAGTGGGGTGCACTACAGAAGCTACAGCCAACTAACGGTCTCTAAGAAAACCAGACTATTTAATGCCAAATTCCATGTCTCCGGTACACAGCTTTACTGCTCTGCTAATGATTGAAACTGTCTTAGTGTTGTTGTTGTTGTGGTATGTACAGGGCCGTGATGTGACATACAGTACACATCTTCTCAGCTAGCCTGGCATAGAGTCTACCCAGGACTGATGGGCAAAAGGCTGGCAGACGACAGATCTTTATTTGTCCAATTATCTCTCTGTGCAGGGTGCTGTTTCACTGTTTCACACTCCGGCGACATGCCAGATGGCTTCATTAAGTTGGATGGGGGATGGCTCGCTGCCAGACACCTAAAGATGACTCGGTAGTCTGCTAACAGTGCTGAGTAGAGGTTCTGATGACTGAACACCCTCCAGGCATTGTGTTAGAAATTGTTCCTCTTCGCACTGCACAGCAGCTCTGTCTCATCTCTACATTCCCACAGTGGTTTGGTCGTAGCATCTCTCTCTCTTGCTGCTGTGTGTCTTTGACCTTGGGTAACCTATTAAATAGAGTCTCCTCACATCAGATATGTTACCCTTCAATGGTGACATGTTTGCTTCCAAGAATCGTTTGGTATTCAGTAAGCTGCTGCAGGGGTGCTGCACTGTGGTTGACCTTGTGCTCCAACCTATTTGTGGGGGTGGTGTATGTGTGTGTGTCTCGGTGGAGATGGTATACTGCAGAGAGGAACATTTACTTTTCCTGTGGACAACGGACAATAAAGTAATCTTCTATCTCCTCTCTGAATTGGAACTGAAAAATACAGATACTGGAGGAAAGTTCTTCTATTCTGAGTTGGATCTAGTGCCGTGTCAAATCGTTTGGGTCCTTTTAACCTTATTTCATAATCTGTGAAGAGTTACAATAGCTCAGTCCACATTCCAACCTGTAGCAGCCTGAAATGAATATCCTACTACACCAAACACACTTCTCTGGATAGCATCATATCATCCAACGTTACACAACATCGATTAATGGTGACAAGTCCCCTACTCCCCTGGCACTCCCAAGGGGATGTTTCCTGTTTGGAGCACTCAGCACATAGCCGCTACGCCACCGGGTCGGGTCACCAAGGTAGGATTAATGTGTTCTGATCTGATCAATGGCCCTGGTCTGTGTCCCAAATGGCACCCTATTCCCTACACAGTGTACTACTTTTGACCAGGGCCCAGGGGTAATAGAGTGCCATTTGGGACGCAAGCCCGGGCTTTTAACGACCTGCTGGAACGCACTCACAACTTGTCGCCCTCAGCTCCCTCCCTTTCAGACCTCAAGGTACATCTCCCTTTCAGACCTCCATCTTTATGCGACGTCATTGCTGTAACAGCATTCATCAAAGTCATGTAGTAGTGCAATGTCAGTTTCGAGCACCAATAACTTACGCAGTGCAAATACCACCTGGAGCAGGAAGTATAATGGCAAGGCTGTTCCGGAGGAAGAGATGGCATAGTAGGTAGAGTGATTGTGTTAGATTGAAATCTCTACAGCCGGAGAGAGAATCTACTAAGTCTAGTCCATTGAACATCAGGAATGTTTTTCCACCTTCACTCCACAATGCCTACACCACTGTAATAAAGCACTTCTGCAAATTTAAAGTATGCAAGTGAGTCATCATTCTATCAGTTTTTCAATGTGTGTCACTGTACATGTACAGTGTTTATAAAGTACTTCAACAAATTAAAGGGGAAACCTGAGTGGATCCACAGATGACGCAATCTCGATTGCACTCCACACTGCCCTATCCCACCTAGACAAGAGGAACACCTACACTACATGACCAAAGGTATGTGGACACCTGCTCGTCGAACATCTGATTCCAAAATTATGGGCATTAATATGGAGTTGGTCCCCCCTTTGCTGCTTTAACAGCCTCCACTCTTCTCTGAAGGCTTTCCACTAGATGTTGGAACATTGCTGTGGGGACTTGCTTCTATTCAGCCACAAGAGAGGTTGGGCAGTGATGTTGGGCGATTAGGCCTGGCTCGCAGTCGGCATTCCAATTCATCTGTGCAGGCCAATGAAGTTCTTCAACACCAATCTTGACAAACCATTTCTGTATAGACCTCACTTTGTGCATGGGGGCATTCCCCCTGAAACAGGAAAGGGCCTTCCCCAAACTGTTGCCACAAAGTTGGAAGCACAGAATCGTCTAGAATGTCATTGTATGCTGTTGCGTTAAGATTTCCCTTCACTGGAACAAAGGGGCCTAGCCCAAACCATGAAAAACAGACCCGCCAAACCCAGATTCGTCCATCAGACTGCCAGGTGGTGAAGCGTGATTCATCACTGCAGAGGTTAATGGCAGCGAGCTTTACACCACTCCAGCCGGCGCTTGGCAGTACGCATGGTGATATTAGGCTTGTTTGCAGCTCCTCGGTCATGAGAACCCATTACATGAAGCTCTTGATGAACAGTTATTGTGCTAACTTTGCTTCCAGGGGCAGATTGGAACTCGTTACTGAGTGATGCAACCGAGGACAGACAAGTTCTACGCGCTATGCGCTTCAGCACTTCACGGTCCCGTCTGGTCAGCTTGTGTAGCCTTTCACGTCTGAGCCACTTTGAAGGGGTGTCCAGGGTAGCCTAGTGGTTAGAGCGTTGGACTAGTAACCGAAAGGTTGCAAGTTCGAATCCCCGAGCTGACAAGGTACAAATCTGTCGTTCTACGCCTGAACAGGCAGGTAACCCACTGTTCTAGGCTGTCATTGAAAATAAGAATTTGTTCTTAACTGACTTGCCTAGTAAAAAAAAATACTTTTGGGTATATAGTGTATGGGAGAATGTTGTTAATTTACTACAGCTCAGCTTTCAACACCATAGTGCCCTTCAAGCTCATCACTAAGCTAAGGACCGTGAGACAGAACACCTCCCTCTGAAACTGTATCCTGGACTTCCTGACGGGCCGCCCACAAGTGGTGAGGGTAAGCCAATACACATCCGCCATGCTGATCCTCAACACGAAGGCCCCTCACGGGTGCGTGCTTAGTCCCCTCCAGTACTTCTTGTTCACCCACGACAGCGTGGTCGCACACGACTCCAACAACATCATTAAGTTTGCCGACGACGCTTGTAGCTGCTTCGCGTGAGGCATTGTTCTCTCTACCTTTTTGCCCTTTGTGCTGTTGTCTGTGCCTGACAATGGTTGTACCATGTTTGTACCATGCTGCTATACCATGATTGTACCATGCTGCTAACATGTTGTTCTGCTGCCATGTTGTGTTGCTACCGTGTTGTTGTCATGTTGTTTTGCTACCATACTGTGTTGTCATGTGTTGCTGCCAGTGGTGGCTGCTGAGGGGAGGACAGCTCATAATAATGTCTGGAACAGAGTGAATGGAATGGCATCAAACACATGGTTTCCATGTATTTCATGTATTTGATACCATTCCACTGATACCGCTCCAGACATTACCAGGAGCCCACCCTCCCCAATTAAGGTGCCACCGACCTCCTGTGGTTGCTGCTATGTTGTGTTGTTGTCTTAGGTCTCTCTTTATGTATTGTTGTGGTGTCTCTCTTGTCATGGCCGAGCATGCCTCCATTCACATCAACGGGGCTGTTGTGCAGTGGGTCGAGAGCTTCAAGTTCCTTGGTGTCCACATCACTAAGGATTGATCATGGTCCACTCACACCAACACAGTCGTGAAGAGGGCACGACAACACCTCTTCCCCCTCAGGAACTGAAAAGATTTGGCATGGGCCCTCAGATCCTCAAAAAGTTTTACAGCTGCACCATTGAGAGCATCTTGACTGGTAGCATCACTGCTTGGTATGGCAACTGCTTGGCATCCGACTGCAAGGCGCGACAAAGGGTACTGCATATGGCCTAGTTTTGAATCAGCAATACAAAATTGGGTTTAATTATTTATTTACTAAATACCTAACTAATCACACAGATTTACACATACACATAATTAAATCATAACTTGATTACAAATTACGTCATACAGGAAAACGTCCCTGGCGGGCGGAACAGATATGACAGCTTGTTACACAAAGGAAAAGGGCATTGTTTGAGTGAAAGAGCGGGAAGATACCAGGGAGAAGCTGTGCTATCGTAAATACAGTATCTGATGCATTCTAAATTACCGCCCATTTGGAAAAGGAAAATGCAATAAATATTTACTCTGAGCTGCGGTAGGTTGGTGGTAGATGGAAGGCCGTGCTGCCAAACCGAGTCCTTTGAAGAATGTCTCTGGTTGTCAATTGGATATGTTGTAGTAACGTCGTTGGGTGATAGACGGGATACTCTGTCTGTTCCTTCCTAACCCTTGTTGCATCTGCTGTTGATAACTCAATGGCTAGGAGGTATCACTTCTGTAGTGAATAAGAGTTCAAAGTTCATACCATTCACAACCAAAGCTCACACTGATGTTAGCTTCATTCTGTAGTTATTATCTGAACCATTCTGACATCGGACCGTCGTCCCACATCCTCGGAACAGGAAGTTATATTGTCATCAAGGGCTTTTATATATATATTTACCTTTATTTCACTAGGCAAGTCAGTTAAGAACAAATTTCATTTTCAATGACGGCCTGGGAACAGTGGGAACGACAGATTTGTACCTTGTCAACTCGGGGGTTTGAACTTGCAACCTTCAGGTTACTATTCCAACTCTCTAACCACTAGGCTGCCGCCCCATATAGGAAGGGAGAGGAGGGCGTGTTTGAAAAGTGTTATAGCTCATGTCCCTTCACAGGGGTGGGCCACTGATTGAAAACCCAAATCTCACATTTTAGAAGCTAAAATCACATTTCATCCCATCACAAATAACTTCATATTCAAACATTTAAATTGAACAACAATAACTCTGATGTGTAGACTTTCCACTGTAGAGTTTATGTAATCTTATCATTGATGAGAATGTCTCAGATGTCAACCGAACTGACATCATATTCATGAAGTACCACCGCATATGTTCAGTTGTTCGGATTACCAGAATATAGTTAATTTCCCCCCACCTACGGATGTTCCCAGAATCTCTATGTTAACCAAGGGTTTTGCAAATGTAACCTCAGTAGGGTAGAGAGAGGAAAAAGGGGGGAAGAGGTATTTATGACTGTCATAACCCTAACCCCCAGGCCAACGTCATGACACTTCATTGAACTTTTTTGGCTCATTACATATGCTGCTGCTACTGTTTAATATCTGTCACTTTATTCCTAGTCATATGTACACATATACCTCAATTACCTCGTACCCCTGCACATTGACTCAGTACTGGTACACCATGTATGTAGCCAAGTTATCATTACTCATTGTGTATTTATTATTGTGTGGTAGAGGAATTAAGGAAATTAAGAAGGAAGTATTCATTTTGAATTTTGAATCAATTGAGCCTCTATCTCTGACTGTGAGAAGGTTCCCGATAAAGGATAGGCCATAAACCCTATGGTAAGAGCAGGTCCCCCCATCTCAGCCTTTCTGAGTCCACACACTGAACAGCTGTTAGTTTATATCATTATTCATATTCTAATGAGGTGCTTAAGGGGGGAGGGGCTTAAAGTAGAAATTGTTTTTATTATTATTATTAATTGCTTTATCGCTTACCCTGTCATGCATAAAAAATGACTGTGTGCATTTGTGTGTAAGTAACAAATTATTTACATCAGTCCCCCCCAGACTTCTATATTGATTGTGTGCCCTTATCAGATATCATAATTAATTTATATGTAACAATTTGATACTCATAGGCCGACACACAGAAACAGAATCAGTCACACAGAGGAACTTGGCCTATAGTCCATCTGATTAGTAGTAGGCCTATGATTTACATAGATCTTACTGATACTGCTATGTCAAATGTTCCAATCCTCACCAATAGGCTTACTGATGTTCTGGTGACCTTTAAAGGGGCCTTTGGTCCTTATCACCAGACCTCAACCCCTACAATACTTTCCATAGGCCTATTAGTTTGATCAGTGAAAACCTATTGAGTTGGAAACATTACTAAAGTAGATGGACATCATGCAGTAAATAGCCTTTTTTATCATCTGATTCTTATGTTGCCTGGTGATGTGCAACTGCTTCTAGCAAAATGTGCCCCCTAGTGTTACAGTGGTTTTATTTCAGTGCGACTCACTGACAACCTTGATATTTGGAGGGAGACAAAAACCAAAGGCAACCAAGTGGCTGTAGAAACCGTCAGAATTACTTTAATGGATTCTCCCGATAAACTTGACAATTTTAGAACAATGACATCAGTGCACTTCTATGTCCAGGGCTAATGGCGCGGATTATTCAAAGGTTCTACCGACCCTCAGTCGAAAATCTTCGGTGGGCAATGTGAGGACACCTGATGAACGGTTCAGCGCGTGGGAAATTGCGCTCTAAATTCCACCGCCTGAGGACAACCACAGAGAATGAAAAAATATATGTTTTCGCTTTATCCATTTCCGTGAAAAATTGGAAATCATGACAGTCCAAAAGACTTTGGAAAAACAATCCACGGTAAGTGATGCGCAGCGCACAAAACGTACAAGCACTTCTTAATGAGGGATGCCTTTGTATTAGGCTGTCTCCAGAGCAGTCACGGTTTTCTGCAGGTAAATATTGCCTTTTTGCTTATCCAATACTCGATTACATTTAGAATAGCTGCGTCTTGATTTCTTTAACTTGTGTTGAAATTATCAGTGTAAACTACTTGTCTATGATCCAAATAACAATTTTCACAAATAAGCCAAGCTATATTTTACTCATTCTTAAGATATGATCTGTCTCACTGTTTTAGAATGAGATGTTATTGAACGGATATATGAATATGTCGCTCATACCATATCTTATATATAATAAAAGGGATCATGGGTGTATTTCTACAGAAAAGCAAGCAATCTTAGGTAAATGTGTTTAAATTGAATAATGCTCAACAGAATGCATGATTTCCTTTCATTGATGCATAGGCCTATTGCCAATCCCTTTGAAAAGGTAGTCTATAGGCTGCCTGCAATTACAAATAAATACTTTCCTATTCAAATCAAATCAAATGTTATTTGTCACATGCCGGAATACAACAGATGTAGATCTTACAGTGAAATACTTACGTATAAGCTCTTAACCAACAATCCTTTAAGAAGTTTTAAGAAAAATAAGTGTTGAGTAAAAAATAGATAAGTAAATTTAAAAAAAAATTGAAGTAACAAATAATTTAACAGCAGCAGTAAAATTACAATAGAGAGGCTATACACAGAGGGTGCAGGTATGAGGTAATTGAGGTAATATGTACATGTAGGTAGAGTTAAAGTGACAATGCATAGATAATAAACAGAGAGTAGCAGCATTGTAAAAGAGGGGTCTGGGTAGCCATTTGATTAGCTGTTCAGGAGTCTTATGGCTTGGGGGTAGAAGCTGTTAAGAAGCCTTTTGGACCTAGACTTGGTGCTCCGGTACCGCTTGACGTGCAATAGCAGAGAGAACAGTCTATGACTAGGGTGGCTGGAGTCTTTGACAATTTTTAGGTCCTTCCTCTGACACCGCCTGGTATAGAGGTCCTGGATGGCAGGAAGCTTGGCCCCAGTGATGTACTGAGCCACACACACGACCCTCTGCAGTGCCTTGTGGTCAGAGGCAGAGCAGTTGCCATACCAGGCGTGATGCAACCATGCTCTCGATGGTGCAGCTGTAGAACCTTTTGAGGATCTGAGGACCCATGACAAATCTTTTCAGTCTCCTGAGAGGGAGTAGGTTTTGTTGTGCCCTCTTCACGACTGTCTTGGTGTGCTTGGACCATATTAATTTCTTGGTGATGTGGACACCAAGGAACTTGAAGCTCTCAACCTGCTCCACTACAGCCCTATCGATGAGAATGGGGGCGTGCTCGGTCCTTCTTTTCCTGTAGTCCACAATCATCTCATCTGATCAGGCCTACCGCTTCGGAGTCTGAGCGTCGTAGCCGGTGTAGTACGATTAGATTTTGTCATCGGCAAACTTAATGATGGTGTTGGAGTCGTGCCTGGCCGTGCAGTCATGAGTGAACAGGGAGTACAGGAGGGGATTGAGCATCTAGGATAATGGAGTTGATGTGAGCCATGACCAGCCTTTCAAAGCAATTCATGACTACAGACGTGAGTGCTACAGGGTCGGTAGTCATTTAGGCGGGTTACCTTAGTGTTCTTGGGCACATGGACTATGGTGGTCTGCTTGAAACATGTTGGTATTACAGACTCAGACAGGGAGAGGTTGAAAATGTCAGTGAAGACACTTGCCAGTTGGTCATTGCATGCTCGGAATACACGTCCTGGTAATTTATCTGGCCCTGCGGCCTTGTGAATGTTGATCTGTTTAAAGGTCCTACTCACATCGGCTGCGGAGATTGTGATCACACAGTCTTCCGGAACAGCTGATGCTCTCATGCATGTTTCAGTGTTACTTGCCTCGAAGCAAGCATAGAAGTTAGTTAGCTGGTCTGGTAGGCTCGTGTCACTGGGCAGCTCTCGGCTGTACTACCCTTGGTAGTCTGTAATAGTTTGCAAGCCCTGCCACATCTGACGAGCTTCGGAGCCGGTGTAGAACGATTCGATCTTAGTCCTGTATTGACACATTGCCTGTTTGATGGTTCGTCAGAGGGCATAACGCAATTTCTTATAAGCTTCCAGGTTTGAGTTCTGCTCCTTGAACGAGGCAGCTCTAACCTTTAGCTCAGTGCGGATGTTGCCTGTAATCCATGGCTTCTGGTTGGGGTATGTACGTACAGTCCCTGTGGGGATGATGTCACCGATGCACTTGATGAAGCCAGTGACTGATGTGTGGTACTCTTCAATGCCATCGGAAGAAGAATTGACAGAGGAAGAACAATGATTCCAAGCACCACCCTCCTTTTGAAGCTTCCAGTCTGTTATTCGAACTCAATCAGCATGACAGAGTGATCTCCAGCCTTGTCCTCGTCAACACTCACAACTGTGTTAACGAGAGAATCACTGACATGATGTCAGCTGGTCCTTTTGTGGCAGGGCTGAAATGCAGTGGAAATGTTTTTGGGGGGATTCAGTTGATTTGCATGGCAAAGAGGGACTTTGCAATTAATTGCAATTCATCTTATCACTCTTCATAACATTCTGGAGTATATGCAAATTGCCATCATACAAACTGAGGCAGCAGACTTTGTGAAAATTAATATTTGTGTCATTCTCAAAACTTTTGGCCACGGTTGTAGTCTACTAGTATCTGTGAATCCAAAGCTTGGAGTGAGGGTGGGGTGGGGCTGGTAGCATGTAACCTCTTCTCTCCTTCTTTGGAGATCAGTCACCATCAAGTGTGTTTGCACTCCTGTTCTGTTAATGATCTAAACAAAGGCTGCATGTGACAGGAAAGAGAACACAAGATCTTAGAATAGGCATATGGTTCTGGCCCCAAGAATTCACCTCTGCTAACACTAGCGGGACCAGGAAATTTCCACTGGGATAGCTAATAAAATTGTGGTACTAATAAAATATTTTGTTGGGGGTGCTAGACCTATTCTTGAGGGGGCTTCAGCCTAGTCAAACCCCCCTCACTGGAGCCACAATGTTTACTAGATGAACACAGATGAACTCTGAGATGAGTGCATCCTGGCACTGGAACAGCATAATCTCTTTCCATAAATCACCCTACCTTGTTCTTAGCCTCACAGGAATGATAGGTAAGCTTCTCACACAAATCACATAATATTGTATTTAATGCCCAGATGATCAGGATCAGCATTAGTCGCTCCTAGGTCTCACATGCCTCTTTGCAATGTCTGACAGCTGCACTCTGTTGAGCTACTGTACAGTATGAATTAGTCCAAAATGGCACCCTATACCTTACATAGTGCACTACTTTTGACCAGGGCCCATTTGGTTCAGGTCAAATGTAGTGCACTATATAGTTAATAGGATGCCATTTGGGACACAGATTATATCGCCAGCCTATCTCTGTGTGTGTGTGTGTGTGTGTGTGTGTGTGTGTTAGCACACACCTACCAACTAGCACACCTGTAATGTGTACTTATCCCTCTCCAGGAGTACTGAAACAGCTCAGAAGGCCCAGCCAATGACACTAAAGAATGGAGGCAGATGTTTGTGATTATAGCTGCGTGCCAATTGGCACTCTATTCCCTGTATAGTGCATTTGACCAGGGCTCTAGGGCTCTGGTCAAACGTTGTGCACTGTGTAGGTAATAGGGTGCCATTTGGGATGTACATCATATCTCTTCATTTAAATGCACTGAGAATGTCCAATTCAGACAAGGTGCTATATTATACATGGTCTATCTCCCTTAAAAATAGTCTGCGATATTTAATGCTGAATCTGAGACGATCCTAATTGATTCCACTTGTCTCACTTCTCTTTTTCAAATTCTGAGCTATTTAGTACACTATTAGAACACTCTAGATCCTAAAAGGGTTCTTCTGCTGTCCCCATAGGAGAACCCTTTGAAGAACCCTTTTTGCTTCAAGGTAGAACCTTTTTGGTTCCATTTAGAACCCTTTCCTGAGAGGTTTCTACCAGGAACCCAAAAGGGTTTTTACCTGGAACCAAAAAGGCTTCTCCTATTGTGATAGCTGAAGAACACATTTGGAAGCCTTTTTTCTAGGACAGCATGTTGGACATTGTTTGACTCAACAGTAAACTTGTTGCTGAAAAAAGGTAAATGTTCATTTGTGTTAAAATATCTGTTGCCTGAGACCAAAGTTTGTTTGAAAGTCGAGGCTCTGTCTGTCTGTCACTGTGTGCCCACACAGTTACTGATGTGCCTCGTTCCTAGTACTACCTGAGGAAGACCACTATAGCAGCTCGGTTGAGCCCTCAGGTGAAAATCAACAGTCTGCTACTTTTATTCCTCCCAAGGCACCCTTTATTACAGCAGTCCAGACAAACGACTCATGGCCTTGCATTCTGTCGGTCGTCATTCACAACCACCACATAAACTCAAGCTCTGTGTTTACTCACTAAAACCTCACTCTGCCACTCTCCTTTATCGTCTCTGACGACCACAGGCCAGGGTGATCTCACGGGTGGTCTCTATTGTTTGGGATTCTTCAGGTGTTGTCTTGAGAGAAAGTAACAGTAATTAATTGAAGCCAGAGTGGAAAGGGTAACTTGCAAAGGAAACAATTCAAGTGCTGTCAAGAGCTGGAGAAACACAAAGGGCGTACACAGCAAGGTTCCTGTATCACAGCAAATCCAATTAAACTATTGACATCCACACAAAGAGACAGAGCTTGATTATGTATTCAAGTCTGTAATTCTTATCCTGTGCATTTTTTAGGTCGACAGAGAACGAGACAATAACAAGGACAGATCAGGAGCATCAGTATTAAATAATGTCTTAGTGCTGCTGTGTGGCTGACTTCCCATCATGGTCAAATGTTATTATATTTTAGGAGCGGGAAGTCTCACCACCAGCCAGATGTATAGAACAACAGATAAGCAAAGGTTTAGGACAGCAGGAAAGAGAGGCTGTTTACCAAATGGCACCCTATTCCCTACATAGTGCACTGCTTTTGACCGGAACCCTATGTTCCGTGGTCAAAATACACTACAGTAAGGAATAGGGTGCCATTTGGGATGCAGCAAGAAAGTTATTCAAGAAATATTCATTCTCTCCCAGGGAGGGACATTATTCCTTTAACAGACATTGGAGGCAATTAATAAAAAGTATAATCTCACAAATAATGTTCATCACAACTTTGGCAGTGGATTTATATGGTGACATTACTGCCTGGCATTTGGAAGACAAGCGAAACAGGAGTTTATACCAAAGCATTCAAAAGATTGTTATCTGGCTGGGCTTAAAGCTAATCAGAGTTATGGCAGTGCCAGATGGGATTGGAGGTCCTTGGACAGCACCCGTTCGTGGTAGACGGTTGTCTGTCCACTCCTCCATCACAGCAAGATTTACATCACAACTTTCACAGTGCAGTTAGATGGTGACATTAACAATGTTTTAAACAAAAATGTTTAAATCAAACCATTCTGAGAAAAGACATGGCACTGTGGACGTTTAGGAGGACAGCATGTGATACCGTTTGCCACAACTTTGACAGTGCGTTCATATGGTGATGTTACTACCTGATGTTCTGATGACAAGCGAAAGCGTTATGATCAAAAACAGGAGTTAAAACCAAAGCATTTGAAGATTGTGATCTTGGATATGTTTAAAGTAGAAACATGGCATTGGCATCATTGTGATTTCAGGACCTTTGACAGCACCCCATATACCCTTCCTGGTGAACAGTTGTCTGTCCTCTCAATCACACCATGAATTGCATCCTGAAGGCAGCTGTCAGTCAACGTCTATGTGACAGATTGGGTGATTGTGGGGGCAGAGGCCTCTTCCTTGGAGCTTCATTCAATGTCCTTCTCCTTCCTACACAGTAATATATTGTTTCTGATGTTCCATCGTGAAGGGGCACAGCTGGTTGTTATTCTACAGTTATTCTAGCTGTTCTTACTACATTGAGAACATTATGTTTCAGTTCACCGTCTCATGGTTCAGGGGTGAGTAATAGGCCAAGTGTTTATGTCAGACAAGGTGGTGCTCAAGGCGGTCACATTTGATTTATTGCTTCTCTGGAAGGGTACATCAGTTGCTTTTATACTGGACAGGAATTGTGTTCTTGACCAATAGAGGTGTCAACCTTCCTTACACAGCCTGTCTTGCAGAAACATGAAGGGTCCCAGAGGGAATACCCCCTATTCTACCTCCACCAAAGCCCAGAATAAGATAACCAGTTTGGCCCATAATGTATGAGCTCTCCTGCATACAGCATCTCTCTGGGCTCTATTTCAACACACACAATGCAACAATGTGCAATCTTAGCGCTGGCGGTACTGTTATCGGTTCATGAGTTTGTCAGAAATATTTGTTCTATTTTCACAACGGGAATTATGGGTGCAGTAGCTGGCGGTGGCGCGAATGAGCCAGGTTTTCAATCATAACGTGCTCTATGGCTAAATGTGTGGTTGCTTTTATGCATTGTGTTGTCATCAACTCCAATTTGAATGTTAGTCTGTTCTAGCTTAGTTAGTTAAATAGCCTGCCCCATATTTACTAAATATGTTGAACATGTTTGCAGTCCACATTGTTCTAATTGCATATGTACATTTATTTTTATTGTTAACATCATGGAACCATCATATTTGCACTTCTCCTGAAATAGCAGATGAAATTGCACTGCATTCGAGCCATGTACGTTTTCACCATAAACCCATGGAAGGTGAATCATTCGAATAAGTTTGATTGTCTTTCGTTTAATTTGATTAAAAAACAATCTGATTTTCAAACCAACAACAATATTTCTAAATAGGATCATGTCAGAAGCATGATATCATGAATCACTTCTCTTGTTCCATGGCAGTTTGTGCACAGAACATGTAGACCTAAATGTCTTTATGCAAAACATTTGCACGTCTATACAAAATACTATCCTGTCTATTGTATCGTTGCCTATGTACAAGGCAGGGTTTTGCAGATTTCCCAAAAGAAATCTGCCATTAATGTGGCATTATAGGAGGACTGAATAGTTTGGAGGAGCCTGTCTTTGGTAATCGGACGAGGGGCGCTCTTTTGAAAATGGGGATGGATACCCTACTTGAACAAGCAAAATGCAGCTATGTGAATGAAAAAGCATGAGGGCAAAAACCTCCAAAATATTTCAGAGTACTCTCAGTAGACCATTTAATTTATTTATAGCCCATTTTAGGCTGATGGCCTGGATAAAAAGACACACCTGCTAAACCATCCTGGATTAAGAGGAGGGTAGGCTATACTTTGTTTTTAATCAAATTAAATGAAATGGGGTGAAACCAATCGTATGTTTCTCAATACGAGATTCACCGGCACAAAAGGCACATCTCTCATTCCATGGGCACTGTCCATCATGGCTGGATAGGCTGCGCTTCCGCTCTCACAATCCATGGAATTATCAACTGTGTTACCGTTAAGACTTTCTTTTTGTCATACTTAAAACTTCCCATTAGCACTGCATGAAATTGTCACTTTTGCGCTCCTGTTTAAGGACACACCTCAGATAGTGCCTCCCCTCCTACGTCAGTGCAAGCTAGCTGATTTTAGACAGGTATATTTCCGAACCTGGCGTTAGGGCTTGAAAATGCCATAGACCCAGTTTGTACATGACAAAGTTGCAAACGGACATGCGTTTGACACTTGCACCTCCTTAACGCCAACCGAAAATAAAGCGTCATGAACAGTTGTTCCCTCTTAATGATCCATCATACTCAGATCCTCTTCCTGTGTCTGAAATGTCACCCTAATCCCTATGTAGTGCTCTGGTGTGCACAACATAGGGATTAGGGTACCATTTGGGATGCACAATGTGTCTAAGCTCACTAATAGGAAGAATGCATTCCAGAGCAGGATGCTAGTGAAGGTGCCAATAATAGGCCTGGATGTCATAACATATCTAATTGGATATGAATTGAAAATGGAGATGCATTGACCTTTCCCCTGGCCTATCATAGTTATCTTTCCATATCTATTTCCCCTCATCTCTTTACTCCAGGCTCTTTTCTTCAGATAACACACGCATACGTCTATCTTAATTTTCCTTATCAATTTTGCATTCATTTCCCCCTATCTCTAGCAATGGGCTTAGCAAAGAGATCATTAACAGGTTTGAATAATATAATCAGACCATTTTTGTCTATGATGGGTTTCCAGTGTGTGTTGATGATGGATTGTTCCCCCACAACTTGTGATACAGGCAGTTTTATGATAATGCAGGATCACCATTGCAATTTCCTCTCCTGAAAAGCCATCCATTTCTCTGGTGAGTAACAGCATCGTATGCCGACTTCCTGAGTGTGACTTGCCTGGCTCCCTACAAAATCAAGCCCAGTCAGCATAGTCAGTGAATGATTTAGATGTCATCCTTCAGTCTTCTACCTGGAATGTATCAAAGCTGTAAAAGCCAGTTGGTTATGTCCCAAATGGCACCCTATACCTTATAATGTGTACTACTTTCGACCAGGACCCATTCAAAAGTAGTGCACTAAATCAGGAATAGGGTGCCATTGGGTCACAGAAATGGTGTTTTATCATGGCTCTGAATTACAGTACTTTGGCATTTCCCTACTAGAAATGATTGTATGTTACACAGCACAGTTCTGAGTTCTGGCTCTGTGTTTGTAGAACAGTATTAAAGGGGAAATCTGCAGTTGCTCTAACCATTTTTTGTACTAATAAATTAATAATATGTAGGGGAGAGTGGGGTACGTTGAGAATTTTTACATTCAGCATCACTCTGTCAAGAGGAAGTATAGTATTCTTTCTAACAAAGATATCTACATATTTTCAGGATGTTGTGTATCCCTGAAAAATATCTGAATTAATGTAAACATTTATTTTAAAAACATATCTTGTCCAAACAAAGTGGTCTCTTGACAGTTTACCCCGGGTATTGGGTAAGTTGAGCCACGGGACAAGGTAAGTTAAACCATGAGACAGGGTAAGTTAAACCACGGGACAGGGTAAGTTAAACCACGGGACAGGGTAAGTTGAGCCACGGGACAGGGTAAGTTAAACCATGAGACAGGGTAAGTTGAGCCACGGGACAGGGTAAGTTAAACCACGGGACAGGGTAAGTTAAACCACGGGACAGGGTAAGTTAAGCCACGGGACAGGGTAAGTTAAACCACGGGACAGGGTAAGTTGAGCCACGGGACAGGGTAAGTTAAACCACGGGACAGGGTAAGTTAAACCACGGGACAGGGTAAGTTGAGCCACGGGACAGGGTAAGTTAAGCCACGGGACAGGGTAAGTTAAACCACGGGACAGGGTAAGTTAAACCACGGGACAGGGTAAGTTAAGCCACGGGACAGGGTAAGTTAAACCACGGGACAGGGTAAGTTGAGCCACGGGACAGGGTAAGTTAAACCACGGGACAGGGTAAGTTAAACCACGGGACAGGGTAAGTTGAGCCACGGGACAGGGTAAGTTAAGCCACGGGACAGGGTAAGTTAAACCACGGGACAGGGTAGGTTGAGCCACAGGGTAAGTTAAACCACGGGACAGGGTAAGTTGAGCCACGGGACAGGGTAAGTTAAGCCACGGGACAGGGTGAGTTAAACCACGGGACAGGGTAAGTTGAGCCACGGGACAGGGTAAGTTAAACCACGGGACAGGGTAAGTTAAGCCACGGGACAGGGTAAGTTAAGCCACGGGACAGGGTAAGTTAAGCCACGGGACAGGGTAAGTTAAACCACGGGACAGGGTAAGTTAAACCACGGGACAGGGTAAGTTAAGCCACCTACACATTTCTGTACTGAATGAAATATTACCACTACCTTTTTAAAACCATGTCTATCTTTAGTTCCCAAACACAATTCAACACAATCACTTTTTGTCTTTTAATAATTTGAAGCATCTTTTAACACAGGCTTAACACCTAACAAACACACACTTTGAAAATAGGCCCTTGTTACCTCAAATTCCAGCTATAATGCCTTGCATTGTGCCTGGAATGAAAACACTTAAATTTACCCCAAGGCCACTGGCTCAATTTACCCCAAGGCAAGCATTTTGACTATATTAACACACACAGCTACAAGGATGCACTTTCATGCCAGATTAAGGACCTGAAATTTACAGAGACCCCAACTGATGTATAGAACAATCTTAAAATTAATTGCCTTGGTTTAGATACAAACATCATGAATCCTCTAACACAATAAATTAATTTGACTTGATGAAAATCTGTTTTCTAAGACCTTACTTGCTTACCACTTAATTCATTATTCAACAGGCTACTGTTTTGTATCACACATTACCAGGGTAACATTCACAACAACCATTTATAATGCCAAGTTCTGTAGAGAACATTAATGCTTGAAGAATATAATTTATAAATGCCTCATGAGGTTAGTTCAACTGTCATAACTCATCAGAACCTAAAAATATATGCTTGTTTAACTCCAATGTTTGTAAACAAAGTAAATGTAAACAAACACTATATATTATGGTTAAAACTATAATGTTGATATCATGAATGCTCAATCCTTGTATCCATAGCTCTGTCTACGAATTTGAAAGTGGTTACATTTCTCCAGCTCCATTCCTCAGCTTTTTACAGAAACAGGGGCAGGGAAAATGCATGTTATTGTTTAAACTGCTGATTGCTGCTTTCAATGAGAAATAGAAGGTGTTAATGTTCTCCACGGCAGTTGGCATTATAAAGTGTTGTTGTGAATGTTACCATGGTCATGTGTGATACAATACAGTGTCCTGTTGAATTATTCATTTAGCTCACAGGCTTTTCAAGACTTGGCTGTGTTACAGCAATTACTTTTGCACAGCTCACGTGAAAAATAGCAATCTTTATTAGGCTGATTAGTTGCTCTCAAAAGGTGCTTTAAATGATTTATGTGGTCCAATTTATACACTACTGTCAGTATTATTACACTACAGTAATGTATCAGTTTGTGATTAAAATATGATGACAAATAGATGACAACGATGGCTTATTTATTCCCTATGATTCTTGACTCTGACTACATAAAAAAGTAATAACAAATTAGGACTCTATGCCCCAATGCATCATAGGCCTACTCTGTCTGTCACTTCATCGGAAACTGCCAAATTGCGGGATGTGTGCCCATTTCTTGAAAGATCAACAACAGCATTACATCGGGTATGTGATGCTGAAGCTGACCTCAGTAATGGGTTGGCCCAGATTCTGTTTTAGGCTAGTAGGCAGGTCATGGACATGGGTTAGCATATGGCATGCGGAAGAGATTTGTGGCTTTGGAGTTTTTTTTTAAACTTCCTTTCCAGTGGAAACTAATGGGGCATCCGAGTCCAAGGCAGAGTTTGTGCATTACATTTGAGAGGGACTTGTTATTCTTCAGAAGGACGACTAAATGCTTCTTTAATTCCCATTCTAATTCTAATTTAATGACAGCCCTGTGGGTTTTGTTAAATTTCAGTCTTCTGTGATGTATATAAAGTGTAATATTGGGATGCAAACTCAAAATTGAATAAATTTCAAGTCTATATCTGGCATGGTACAAGTGCCTCCTTTTTTAAAGCCCATAACTATGTGTGTGAGGTGTATACTTTCAAAGTACAGTTGTTTAAGAGTACCAAGCAACACTCTGTGTGACCCTGATTTAGCCCACTGCAGTAAAAGGTTATTAATGACAGCCTTGCAGCATTGTTGCTCGAATCAGAGAGGGCAAGACTCCAAAAGGAAAACAATATTATTTAGTGTGTGACAATCTCAAAGCCACTGACTGATTCTATGTAATACAACGTGATGGGAGTGTTTGTGATGTGTTCATTCCCAAGGGAGGTAGAGTATAGTAAAGCAACAGATGTTCAAATGGCATTATATCATAACTCTCAATGAGAGAAAATGGGTCTCTATTCCCTGCCTAAAGAATGATTAATACACACCACACACAACTACACACAGAGTAAAGGAGTGTAATGTTCAATGAGTCTGAGTGATATCTTTATTGAGCCAATATGCAATTATTCATTCTCAAGAAACATGAAAAGCATTTTGAGGAAGTGGTTGCTGGTTGTTGTCTACATAGTAAAGATTAATATACATAGTAAAGACATAGTAAAGATTAATATTCATTTGAATTGAGTCAAGGCTTATTGATTAAGGATCGGACCCTTTTTAAAAATGTTAGCCTAAAATGACATACCCAAATCTAACTGCCTGTAGCTCAGGACCTGAAGCAAGGATATGCATATTCTTGATACCATTTGAAAGGAAACGCCTTGAAGTTTGTGGAAATGTTAAATTAATGTAGAAGAATATAACACATTAGATCTGGTAAAAGATAATTCAAAGAAAAAAACATGTGTCTTTGAAATACAAGAGAAAGGCCATAATGTACTATTCCATGTTAGGCGCAATTTAGATTTTGGCCACTAGATGGCATCAGTGTATGTGCAAAGTTTTATACTGATTCAATGAACTATTGCATTTCTGTTCAAAATGTTGTATCAAGACTGCCCAAATGTGCCTAATTGGTTTATTAATACATTTTCAAGTTCATAACTGTGCACTCTCCTCAAACAATGGCATGGTAATATTTCACTTTAATAGCTACTGTAAATTGGTCAGTGCAGTTAGATTAACAATAATTTAAGCTTTCTGCCCATATCAGAAATGTCTATATCCTGGGAAATGTTCATGTTACTTACAACCTCATGCTTTAACACATTAGCCTGCGTTAGCTTAACTGTCCCATGGGGGACGGGGGACGGGGGATGGGACGGGGGACTGATCCCATAGAGGTTATTAAGTAACAAGCAGTAGCACTGAACCAAGTTCTATCTAAAATACTTTAATGAAATATCAGCAACAAAGGAATGTCATCAGAGCCATGGATAAAATCAAAATGTGCTAGCTCTTGGCTCTCCTCTACCATAAATGATGTGACAGTGGTGTGCTGACCCTATTCCTCAGTGAAAATTGCCTTTCAGATGCCAGACTGAGTGGTTACATGAAGGGAGCTCTCGTCGGCTCTGAGGGGTAGGCACTAGGATGCATTGTACACACAGCTCTGTATTCTCTCAGAGAGTGCTGGAGAGGTGAAGCCAGTGATGAGGGGAAAGCGTCTTTGAAAGGCATAGTCCCAGTCGGTATTAGATAGAAAGTCCCGGCCCCGCCCACCTTTGGGGAAAACAACAGGGTTACCTAGGTTACCCCATTGGCTCACAGCAAAAACCTGACCTTTTTCAAACCTACATTTTCTTGTTGTCCATTTGTTTATTTGGATCCCCATTAGCTTTTGCAGAGGCAGTAGCTACTCTTTTTGGGGTCCACAAAAAACACAAAGCATGACAAGTAACACAACACTGGTACACTGATAGACAAGCACAGTCACAACATTTTTTAATACAACGATATACAAACAATACAACTAAAACAAATGATGTGTGATGATGTGTGTGTGTGTGTGTGTGTGTGTGTGTGTGTGTGTGTGTGTGTGTGTGTGTGTGTGTGTGTGTGTGTGTGTGTGTGTGTGTCCTCATAGTCATGTTCAATGAGATGTTGTTTAATATTTTTTGAAGGTAATTTTGCTGTTTGCTTGAGTAATTGGAGATGGAAGGGAGTTCCGTGTGATCATGGCTCTATATAATACTGTGCGTTGCCGTAAACTGTGAAGAAACCTCTGGTGACATGTCTCGTGGGGTATGTATGGGTGTCTTAGCTGAATGTTATTTTATTATGCAGACAATCTGTACATTTCATTACAGTAATACTTATCGTAAAAACTAGAAGAGAAGCAGTTAATCTCTTGTCAACCCTCAACCAAGAAAGACTGGCATTCATGTTGTTGATGTTAGTTCTGTATGTGCAGTTAAGGACAAGGCGTGCTGCTCTGTTTTGAGCTAGCTGCAGTTTTGATAGGTATTCCTTTGCTGCACATGGCCATACTACCGGACAGTAATCAAAATGGGACAAGACCAGAGCCTGAACAACATTTATAGTTGATTTGTGTGTCAATTTTTTTGTCTGCTTGTTTTATTCAAATACAAAACAACATTCAGGAAAAGTAAAACATGTCTAAAGATTACTTTTCAACATTGCCTGCAACTGAGAGTTCTCATTACTTAGAAAGAAGTAATATTGTACGGCTTCCCTCGTGCCCCTTTTGATGACGGTGCTAGCAGCCACGTGAGTGCTAGCTAGCTAGCTAGCGACCAGCTAGCCAAGACCAACAACACAAACAAACAATACAGCTACAAGTAGTCAGTGGAGTTACAAACAGACTACAGTATACTAAACAAGTTAAATATATTACCTGTGATTAAATGTTTTCCCACACACATAGCTACGTGTAGCCTACTTGGACACCAGGGTCCCCACATTTACCACGCCGAGTAACCTGGAGCCATAGGGCTCTTCTCGTAGGCTCTATTTCCCTACGTGGGAGCATTGCAAACTGTAGGTTGGGATTTCTGACCTGGTTACATGTAAATTGAACAACACAGCAGCTGTTCGGCATGTTTTGTTTATTTCTGTATAACTAAATATTGACAACAAAGTTGTCTCTTTTACAATGGGGGTCAATGGAAAAAAAGTTTGTTTTCCCCAATTTGTGGGCGTGGTCGAGGGGAGAATTATTTGAAAAGAAACTGGTTTCAAGCCTCTGGACACCTCCAGTGTTGACTAAATTGTCTGAAACCATTGCTTCAGGCTGAGTAATACAGAGGTAGACATATCTTACTGGTAATTTAGATTCCATTTTTGAAATAGGTGTAGTCCATTAATTCTTAACAGCTTCTACCCCCAAGCCACAAGACTCCTGAACAGCTAATCAAATGGCTACCCTGGCTACCCAGGCTACACTTTAACATAGTCACCTACATGTACATATTACCTCAATTACCCGACTAACCTGTGCCCCCGCTGTTATTTTACTGCTGCTCTTTAATTACTTGTTATTTTAATGTTGTACTTATTTTTATTAAAACTGCATTGTTGGTTAAGGGTTTGTAAGTAAGGTAAGGTACCTGTTGTATTCGGCACATGTGACAAATAAAATAACATGTTTAGCTCTTTATCATTATATTTTGGTAGCTTTAAAAAACTCCACTTAAATACAACTATGAAGAAAAATGAATATTTCTCATTTACCAGGAATGTTTTTGTGTGACATTTAGATTGACCTCTAAAGTCATTTTAGACCTCTAAAATTAGATCATCTTGAATGAGTTGTATTATAAATTCCAACACTTTTTTTCTCAGCTATTCTTGCTGTGTTTCCCTGTACTCTCACCAAGTAGATGGTCTTAGTAATTTCATTCTGCTTTATTGACTAATGCAAATCATTACCAGCCTGGGCACCCTGGCATGGACCATCTGTCAGTAATTATATTGACTCAGGCGAGGTCTGTGCTAAGAGGTGCACTAGGGACAGTAGTGAACCATCTCAATGCTGACAGCTGACATTGAAATGTTCTATCTACCGAGTCTAGCTAAATTAATTTGCCTCCTCAAGCAGTGTCCTTCAGCAGTCTCTCAAGCCTGCCTGCAGATATAAAGGCTTATATTTCTGCCTCTCGGAGTGGACGAGAGACATTGAATGAGATAGATAAACCTTTTTACATCATTAGGCCTCATTTACACTTGCCACATGCTACGTTCACTCACCCTGATGAAGGTTGATTTAGACTGAAACCTTGGTCAAAATGATCTATTAAATTGTTGGGAGCATCAAGATCACCAGAATGCTGGAGTTGTTATTTATATTATATTCACTCACTGTTCTGTATATTGTCCTCTTTATTCTCTTCCAGAGTCTTTTAACAGTTTCCCCCTTATTGGTACAGTAATATATCTTTATATGTGTTTAATTGTAGACAAAACAAAAAAATATATCAGTGACAATTATCAGTGTGTCCTCCACTTTAGGACTTTAAGACCCCTCAGTTTTATAAGTACTTGCTGTGTTAAGTGGCTTTCATCTCCCAAATAACATTGGATTATAAAGTCTCCACTATAAATCCAAATCCCTCACCTTTCAGAAGCTCAACTACTGCCATGGGCTGCACTATATTACCTTTATTGTCTATCTTTCTTCTATTGTATAACAACCTCCAATTGCCAAGGGCAGCTCTGTTGATTAAAAGGCAGGTGAAAAATACAAAGACTAATTTAAAGTTTGCTAGAGCAAAGAAACAATGTGCCCTCCAGTGTTAAGTGCCTCTTATACAAAATATATGACATAACATTACGTCTAGTGTACTTGTTTGAGTTCTAATGAAAGTATCCTACTGAAAACAAGTTTTCACCAAGGTCACTGTGACAGTCTGTGTAAATGTTCTATTATGAAATATTAATCTTTATGCACTTTCTAATGTACCATATATGTCTGTTTTGTGTGTTACAGTGTGACCACTGACCTATAGTGTGGATCCTATTCCTGGGACAGAGTGTGCCCATCAGTGGGGGAGAGCTGGCCCTGTCTGGGGAAGATGGAGATGGAGAGGGACCTTGGGGACAGCTCCACAGGGCCCAATATCACCAACAGCACAGAAGCTCCAGACAGCACTCTCCCTGTGGTGGTGTTCACAGACAGGATGGTGGTGCTGGTGGTTATCCTGGCGCTACTAACCCTCCTCACTGTGCTCGCCAACAGTGCTGTCATCACAGCCATCTGCACCACCAAGAAGCTCCACCTTCCCGCCAACTACCTCATCTGCTCCCTGGCGTTCACCGACTTCCTGGTAGCTATCCTGGTCATGCCAATCAGCATCCTATACATTGCCACAGAGTACTGGTCGTTGGGCCAGGTGGTATGTGAGGCCTGGCTGAGTGTGGACATGACCTGCTGCACCTGCTCTATCCTGCACCTGTGTGTCATAGCGCTGGACCGCTACTGGGCTATCACCAAGGCCATCGAGTATGCCCGTAAGAGGTCGGCCCGCCGGGCAGCTGTCATGGTGGGCATCATCTGGGTCATCTCAGTCTTCATATCCATTCCACCCCTCTTCTGGAGACACAGGCCCGGTAGCCACGGCCCAAAACAGTGCATCATAGAGCATGACCACGTGGGCTACACTATTTACTCCACCTTCGGGGCCTTTTACATCCCCATGACCCTTATTCTCATCTTGTACTATAGGATTTATAATGCTGCTAAGACGCTCTATCAGAAACGGGGCTCATCGCGGCACTTCAGCAGCCGAAGCCAGACGAAGACTGATAGTCAGAACTCTCTGAACCACTGCCGTATGGCACACACCTTCTGCGTATCGGACCTATCCACTTCAGACCCCACTCTGGAGTTTGACAGGCTCAATGCCACCATCCGTATCCCCTCATTTGAGACAGATATGGACGGGGCAGATGAGAGGAGCCAGATCTGTACCTCTAGGGAGAGGAAGGCAGCACGTATCCTGGGCCTCATCCTCGGGGCTTTTATCCTCTGCTGGCTGCCTTTCTTTCTGAAGGAGCTCCTTGTGGGCCTACAGGTCATAACTGCCTCACCCCAGGTGTCAGAATTCCTAACCTGGCTGGGCTACATCAACTCACTTATTAATCCTCTACTCTACACCAGCTTCAATGAGGATTTTAAGTTGGCCTTTAAGAAACTGCTCAGACGAAAGGAGCATGCATAGATTTGCAGGCCCAGGTTGAACGTACAGAATAGTCCCATCGGGGAAAGTATGAAGGAAATTTACATGCAGTGTGTCCATTGGCTATGTGATGTTGTGCTTTTCAAAATAAAATGTATTTTTTATTTTTTTAAAGTAATGTTTCTTGCTCTTTGTGTAAACACAAACTTTGACCATGAACAATCATGGCTTATAAATGCACATACATACATTTTTTATGGCTTTGTGAATGAATTACATTTTTACCAATGTGGGGTTTAAGTAAATATTCAATGTTTTTGTCTCAATTGGTTTTACTACACCAGGCACTCCTGCAAAATATCATTCTAAATCACATTCCATTTGCTCCATTACAGACTTTATTATGAGGCGTCCTCCCCCTCACTGATTTCACTGTAGGTATCTATCCCTCCATACTAGGCTGAAATAAACGGGTATGTGAGTGACCAAAGACCTTGGATGAGAAACTGACTTCTGCACCCATACATTTTTTAAAGGGCCTGGTAAAACTGATAGATGATTACCTTACCTGATTGTGATGAATACAAACACTAAAATTACGTTTTGAACTGATAACCTAATGTTCATTATTTATTGACCTCTTGATGTCTTCAAGTTTAGTTGATTTATAATAGTTAAGTGCCTGCACGCAAAAAAAACACACACGCAGCCTGCTACCTACCACAGAGTTCAAAACTGCTACGCCCCTCGGTGGACTACGGTGGCATTTGATTCTGCGTGCGTTAATTATTCTGGTCACATGCTGTCTGCGTACGCGGCAGTGGTACGCGACCGAGTTAGGTGTGAAGATGGCGGACGAAGAGGCCGAACAAAACCTCAGCGCACAGACCGATACCAGTGCAACAATTGTGGCACTCCGAGAGAAATTGCTAAAATTAGCAATTGCACTGAAGAACAGTACGGACTCTCCGACTCAGTCGTCAACTCAGTATTGTCAACACTTTTGCCAGGTTAGTTCTTTCTTTCGCTGTGCGCGCTGGCGATTCCAAAATAACCCTCGAGCCTTGCATTAGCATAGCTAGCTTAAGCTAGTCTACAATCCTGGATAATGTTGCCATTGTCAATGTGGGCATGGTTTAATGATTTATGTCAAATAAGCATACGTATACTTGTTGTAACACTAGCTGGTGCTATTGTGTTATGTGACTGACTTTCGCACGTTGCGGTAACGTTAGACAGCTAAATGATTTGATGTTGACACTGTCTGTAGCCTAGCTACCCTTTTGATACTGTGTGCTGACATAGCTAGCTTATTGAATTATCATAGGCGCAATGAGGAGGTCCATCATCAGCCTTGCTTTGTCATGTCTAGTTTACGCAGAGACGCTGACTTTACGGCCGTTGATAAAGTTAACGTTAAACTATCCATGACTGTCTCAGCTTTGTAGTTGGCTAGCAACCAATTTACTATGCTAACGATAATGAAGCAGCTAGCTAGCTAGTAGCTAACTAGTGAACAAATTGCTTTGTTCTGCCTTCACTGCCACGGGACAGGCCTCGCACACACTACACCGCATCTTTTGCTGACAGGTCTCAAATAAATGTGGGGTGTTTGTGTCCATGCATGGTCTCGGATTGTCAAACTGAAACTACCCATTTAGCCATTGTTTCTAAATGTGGGTTCTATAACAAATTATTGAGTTAACTAGGACAGTAGTTTTCAAACCTCTTCTCGTGGACCCCCAGACATTTCACAATTGTTTTGTAGCCCTCATACACCTATTCAAAGGGTTTAAAATTAGTTGACAAGTTTGAATCAGGTGTGTCATAGCTGTGTTATAGGCTAGGTAAACTACATGGACTGTTGGAGGTCCCAGAGGAAAGGTTTGAAACACCTGAGTTAGGCTATTCTGTCACAGTGTGAACTCCTTTTGAAATCGCTGAACACATTTTCCCATCAAGTTTGATGCACTACTGCGGCTGCTCCACTTTTACTTTCTTGTGCCTTTCACGTAGCTATTGGTTTACTGACCCATATTTAATCTGGCCAATTTTTCAGTCGACTGGGTAGTGTCAGATGAAGAAGAACAATGAACTGTTACTTACCATACACCTGGTTTTCATGTAAAAATAAATAAAATGTTTTGCTCATGGTCAAGGGCTTGTACCATTCATGACTGAGGCGACGATAGTAAAATGACTAAGTCCTCCAGAGTCCTCAAGTACATAACATGGACCCCTCTTGACGGCAGAGAGAATACGTTTACATTTCCTGCAATCCTACACATTTGGTTATGGGGTGTGGAGAAAATGTTGCCTTTTTAAAGTAGATTTTCTGCGGTAATACACATTTTGCCAAGGGGTGGAGAGAGTTTGGCAATTTTACAACACATTAAATAAAATTCTACTAATTTTGCCATGGAGCAAAACAAATCTGTTTTACAGATATTTAATGCTATTCTATTAATTTTGCCATGTGGTAAATACTTTTGCATTTTTAAAGCTAATTCCCTGCAAATCTACACATTTTGCCACGACTTATGCCAATGTTGCCTTATGTTAATGATATCTGAGTGAGAGTGACTAACAAAATCAATAGGGGCCCCCTGTAGTACAGGGCCCCTGGGTATTCGGCCATGATTACGACAACTTTAGATAGCTGGCTAGACAGACTTGCCCATCAAAAAAATGTTAGCTGACATGGCTAATTGAGTGACTGACATAAGACAAGAATTGCTCATGCACAACCAAATTTCCAGTGGCGGCCTGGGCCCCTAAGTGACTGCTTATGCATGGAGCCAGCCTTGGCTAAACCAACTTTAATTGCTGTAACAATAATGATTTGCATTGTAACACATGAACAGAGGTCTAAACGAACAGTAGCAGGCCTCATTAGCATGCTGTTAATAATTCTGTTGAATCTAGTTGCATACAGAGTTTTTGGACTTTGATGTGCCAGCCATTGTTGCAGTAGAATATCAAGCATGTGTGAATATCTGTGGCTAGAGGCAACGACTGTCCTTGCGCTGTGTGGGAGGATGGAAGGACAGAGAACGCATGAGCGCCACTGCAGTAGGCATGGTTCTTCATCTTCACACTTAAATTGTCATTCGTCTTCCAGCATGTACATTTGAATTCAGCAGTGTGTTTACAAAACAACATTTTAAAAAAAAGTATCTGTTGGCTATTCATGACAATCCAGCATTATTTTTCAAACAGCATACATTGTTTTGCATTTTCCTTTTCTGTCTGTCTGTGTGGAAGAACTGCTTGTTTTCTGCCCTCCACACCCAGCTGCATGATGCTTGAAAGAGCACTATTCCCAGGTGCCCAGCTGGGTTCCTAGATATGCATGGCTCCCCAGCCTCCACTCAGCTCATCTAGCAGAGTGAGTGTATGGTGGTGTTATTAGACTACCATCCGCGCGGCCGAGTGTTGTAAATCGCCTCCTCCCACCCGACCCCGGCTCGGTCTCAGGATGCCATGTGTTGTCTGGAGATTCAAGACATGAGACAAGCCACTGCCCCTGGTCACAGCATGGATGATGGATGGTGATGAATATGGATGATCCTACTCTACTGTTGGTGTTAGTCTGGCTGGACTGGCAGTGTGCTTTCTACCAGATGTCTACCAGGCAGCCCAGGTCCCCCTCCTGCCTCCCTTCTCTCTAATTAGGACCAGATCAAAATGGAGGGGTGAATGGGATTCTATGTATTTAGTTAGCGCCTCTCATGAGGAGAGTCTCTTGTTGAGGCATTGTTACATAAATACAATCACAATACATTATTAGACTGTAGCTAAGAAAAACACTTGATGGTTTAATTTATTTGCAATTCTAAGGCTACTTTTTCTTTAGATTCCAGTCTAAAGAAAGTTGTAATAAATTATAACTGGTTGTTTGGATTATGTTGGCCAGTGCATTTGTTAAAGGCCTACTGTGATATCTACCAAGGTGTAGAGGTTGTGGAGAGAGCCGGGAGAACAGCAGATCCTCCTACACATCCCAATCGCAGCTTACAATGAAATCAAATACACATGACCTCTGACCTCAGCTGTGTGTGCGCCCCAAATGGCACCCTATTCCCTTTAAATTGCACTGCTTCTGACCAAGGCCCATGGGGCTCATGTCAAAAGTAGTGCGCTATATAGGGAATAGGGTGTCCTTTGGGATTCTTTCCGTGTCTGACAGCTATGCTATGTCTTTCGCTCTGAGGGTTTGATGGAGTATATCCCTGTGCTGACACACTGAAAATCTATCATTTTATCAGCATGTGTGGGTTGGTGTATGTGTCAGTGTGTTGTGTTGTGTTTATAACTTATCTGTGGATCTGATCTGCGATGTGGAACCTTGTTTTTGTTATCAAGTAATAAGGCTAAGTTGACAGGATGAGGACTGAACCAGAATCTAGATTTACAAGAGACATTGAATATTGCGTTTCTCCTTTATGTCCAGGAAGAAGCCATTCACCAGCTTTTTAAGCTTAATAATTTCAAAATGCGTACGGTACTTATTAAAGAAGGGAGTTTCGCTGAGTAACTATCGTCATTACTGCCGTTACATCCGGTATGTACTTCCAAAAAAAGTCTAAGTAAAAAGTTACATGCAACTGAAAAAATGCCCATTCTGGAAAGAATCTTAAGTATTGTTTTAGACCAAGTGTGCATTTGCCAAATTCACCTCTCATGCACTTCCAATAAAATCCCTTATTACGGCCGGGCACAGGTCGGCTGATCCAGCAGCAGGAAATGTCATTGATTTTGATTTGAATGTCATATCTGTTTCACCCGCGCCACACGGAATACATTAATATTTAATGTAAGTAGATTAAGTTAACAATATAGGATATGTTAGGGATGTGACAAATGGACAATTTTGCTTAATGTTTAAGCACTTTTTTTGGGGGGGGGGGGGGATTAGTTTTCCATTAAAACGATAAGATGAAATCATAAAATTCCCAGTCTATTCACATTGAAGAACAATGGTCCTGTTGTGTATGTATGAATTCTAGTGCCGGTCAATTAAGTTATGTCTACCGCCAGGGGTTGGAATCAGTTCAGAGAACGGAACCAGAATTATTCGTAAAAATGTTTGATGAACAGAATCAGAACTGGGAATGAAAGTAATCTATACTGTTTCAGGAACATAACCGGTTCCCATGCTGTTAATGGTTAATACTGTTATTTTACATTCCGGGCATTTTCTTTTCTTTCTCCTAGTCCCACAAAAAAAACAAAATGCCTATAAAGCCCTCACTATGTTACAACTTTTTTCAGTGTCAGCCTGCCAGCTGAAAATCTTTGCCTGTATGTATGTATGTATGCATGTGTGTGTGTGTGTGTGTGTGCGCAAGCTACCTCCCCCTACGAAGCATAGTCTACTATTGCCTACTGACGTTAGTGTTGTTCAGAAATTAGGGAGTGAGATTTTTTTTTTTTTTAGAGCGAAGAATGGATGAACTTTTTCAATGATAGTTAACTATAGTATCCTTATCACATTTAAAATTGCAGGGCTCTACACTGACCTTTTTTACAAGGACTATGAAAATATATTTCCGGTATTAAAGCTAGAATCCTTCATTTTTTCGACGCACTGGTGCGCCTAAATAGACAATTCCAGTCTCACAGCAAAATATTTAGTTGTATGTGCAAATAAAAAGTTTGCACTGTAGAGCCATGCATTGGATTTATTAAAATGTGTTTTTATTTCAATTCTGGTGCACACACAAGCTAGGTAGCTCAAGTCCAATGTTAAGCCAACGCTCTGAAGCCCTACACTTGTCTGTCCAATGCATGTAAATAGCTTGCCTGCTCCATAGCAAGTAATTTAATGTTGAGCTAAATGTAAACAAAATAATGTACTTTTCAGAGGTTTAAAAAGAAACCGAAAGGAACGATATATACCGTTACATTTTTGGGGTATGAATCAGTTCAGAAATTGTATTTTGTTGGTCAGAATAGTGGAACGGAGGGGGGGGGGGGGGGGGGGGGGGGGGGGGTTCTGTTCAGAGATTAAATGATACCGCGGTCATATGCCCGTGAAAGCACCTTGGCTACGGCATGTTCCTTCTGACTCTTCGACTCGCCACTGAACAGGCATTTTATTTGTCTGTAAAGGAATGCTGCTTCTGAAGCTGCCTGCTGGCAGACCACTCTCTCATAAAAAATAAAGTAGTTTAAAGTTCATTAAGTACTCTGACTTACCAAGACATCTAGATGGAAAAAAAACCTCTCCCGCTAGGAGTTTACTCCTAAGATTCAGTATATTTGGAACGGAGGAGACTGATTAGTTGCCGTACTTCCGAGAACACAAACACCTTCCATCTTTCACAGGTGTGTGCTTTTCATGTTCAATCAATTGAATTTACCACAGGTGGACACCAAGTTGTAGAAACATCTGAAACATGATCAATGGAAACAGGATGCACCTGAGCTCAATTTTTTTGTCTCATAGCAAAGGGTCAATACTAAAGTACATGTTTTTGCTTTGTTATTATAGGGTATTGTGTGTGTAGATTGAGGATTTTTATTTAATCCATTTCAGAATAAGGCTGAAATGTAACAAAAGGGAAGGGGTCTGAATACTGTCCGAATGCACTATATAAACAGGAAGAGTAGTGTCCCTAAAACACTTCCTTGTGGCACTCCACAGCTGATTAATCTTACATCTGATAAGGTGCCATTGATATCAACCATCTGATACCATGCTGCTAAAACCTAGGGCCTAGAGTTACAAAATTCCAGGAACTTTACTTAAATTACCTGGTTTTCCTGAAATCCTGTTTGGAGCATTCTGGATTACCTGCTCTATTCCCTCCTGATTCTGGGAATCATTCAAGTGAGATTTCTGGAAAATGTATTGAAAGTTCCAGGAATTTTTACAACTCAACTAGGGCCCTTAACTTGTGGAGTAGTATCTGGTGGGCTACTGTGTCAAAGGCTTTCTGAAGGTCCATTAAAACCATCCCACAAAATGTTCCATCAATCTCTTTCCTGATACGGTCGGTTAAATACAGTAAACATTAATTAGTTTAATGTGACTTTGTAAAACCGGTCTGCAAATTGTGCGTTCTTGGATATCTACATGTCAATTTACTCATAGATCATCTTCTCCAGGATTCCCAGAATAGAGATTTGTAGTTACCTTGGTTTCTACCTTACTACCTTGTGTAGTGGGATAACCCTAGCAAGTTTCAGGTAATTTGGAAGCCTCCCTTGTTCTATTGAGATATATAGGTGCTGCAGGGTGAAATATGTTCAGTGTCTTTTACAAACCTAGCAGGCATATTGTCCAGACCAGTTGCGTTAGAATATTTCATGTCCTGTCAGAGATATCTCCAGATTTTTGCTTAGACTGACGTTACTTGCTTTGGTTTTGAGCCTTATGCTCTAGCCTTGCAGTTTGAGAGTGCCAACGTTTCTTTGGATTGTTGGGTTAAATAGGACTGTGACCTTTTTGCCTCTAGTCATTTTGCTCACCCCATTTCTAAATTTCTGTTTACCAACATAATTAGAGCAGTATAAATAAATGTTTTGTCATAACCATGGTATAGGGTCTGATATATCACTGCTGCCAGCCAATTAGCATTCAGGGCTTGAACCAACCAGCTTATATTTCTGGATAGGCTTTATTTACCGTACTTTAATTTCATTACTAATGTTACAGGAGGTGTTGAAGAGGTGGATTTGGCACATGCGCACTTAGTCAAAAACAATACGTACGTTCTTCCAAACATTTTTTCAGTTGCAATAGACCTTTTCTGGAAGTACACACTGGTCGTAACGGTAGCAAACTCCATTCTCTGGTATGTACCGAAAGTATTTTAGAAATGATTAATCATGGGAAGTTAAATGTTTGCATCCTGATCATAAAGGAGAATAGCCATATTCAACATCTATTGTAATCCTAGATTCTGGTTCAGATGAGGACCTGCTGTTATGATTATGAATACTGCTTATTGTTATTGTTTGTGATCCACTTCAGAGCCAACGAGAGCCCAGTTGAATTAAAAAGCAACTGTCATAAACACCTGTAGAGAGAGGGAGACTATGGGGAAAGTCAGACAGAGAGGTTTTTAGGCAGCCACTGTAGGCTGTGTAGAGTACACTGCATACATGTTTGAATCCTATTAGTTTTACAGGTGGCATCAAGCAGGGTGTTGTCTTGTCAGCGTGTTGAAGGTAAAGACTAGAAGCATGAGTTGGGATCAGTCAATCTGCGGCAGTGTTGCCAACTTGCTGTTGGAGGAGAGAGTGCTCTGTAAAGGGGAAATCTGTAGTTGCAACAATTGTATTTGTTTTTACTTTTAAATGAATGGTACGAACCTGTTGATTCTTGAAGAATATCATTTATAAGTGCCTCATGAGCTTAGTTCAACTGTCCTATCCCATAATCTTTTTTTAAGCCAAAGTAAATGTATAGAAACACTATATAGCCTCAACATGGTTACAGCTATAGTTTTGATATCATGGATGGTCAGTCCTTGCATCCATATCTCTGTCAGGGAGGCACTTTTCTCCTGCAGTTGACTGGCCTGCCAGGCAGGGCCAGTCAACTTGAACCCTCCCAAAATGAAATACTTGTTTTTTTTATGTTTTCAAATGCCAACATGGGTCTAGGTAATTTGCAGTGTTTTAAAAGTAATTGTCTATCAGTCTCAGAAATACACAAATCTTTATTACATAACTTGATTTAAGATAACCTTTTTGCATCTTAATGAAAACAGACAAACATTACATTATGTATTAATTGAACATGTTAACCACATGTATACAATATATCTAAAACAGAACAATGTTGAGAACTCGGTACTGAATCAACTTAAGTTAGAGATTACGTTCCACTACCAGCTGCCCCATTAAACAACATAACACAACAATATACAATAAAATGCATTTGTCTTTCCCAGACTTCACTTACTTTGCTTCACCCTCCCTCTTCAGTCACTGAATGGTCATCTTGACCTTATTATTATTTTTTTGAACACACACAAGAATGGTGTATAGGTACTTTGTAGAAAAGACCGGTATGCAATTCTTATATAAACATAAGAGCAGAGAGGGGAAAGCATGGGTGATGGGGCAAGCACATGCCACCCAAGGGTAGATTAAGAGATCACAAGTGAGAGTGCATTGAAATGTACAAATTCAGAGAGCCGAATGGTCAATATAAGAGAGGAGAGGTTGCCAGATTTGATCAAATTGGCAATTTATTAGTCTTGCCCATTTTGAGTTTCACCACTTGCTACCGGCCCTCTCTGCCATATAGTGCTCAGTCTCCGGGCCATGGACAGAGATCAGCAGCAGACTGTTCATCATGCTGGTAGAAAGGCTGGACCTCAAGTCTGACTTGATGCACATGGCCGAGAACCCTCGCTCACAGCTGTATGAGCTCATGGGAAAGACCAGCATTATCTTTACCATTACCCTGATGTGGGAGAACTGGTCTGGCCTCCCAACAGTAGCTTGCAGCAAGCGCTGCCACAGCACCTGTGGCTGAAGGTGTCTGAAGTGGCGGACATCTACCTTGAGCTCCAGCCGCTCACACGTTGCATGTGTGGAGGACTTGAAGTCCTGACATTCCTCCAGGATGTGGCTAAAGTGGTCTGTGAACAACTTCAGCTCCTCCAGGCCAAAAATAGCGAGTACATTGAGGTAATCTGGCCAGCTGGAGTGGTCAAAGAGAGTGGAGACTTTCAAGATCCCCATTTCCAGGTTTCCAAAATGCTTAGACACAAAATGACAGTCATCCACAAGCTTCTCTCACTTCCCAGAAGGCAGCGTCGTCATTTTCTTTTCTGCAGTGGCACATTTCTGAAGGCCGTCTTCTCTGGTCCAACGTCTTCCAAGAACTGTTGGATTTTTGGTCCTGGGGATCTCAAGAGACACGTCAAGATGATGCCCAAGTTGGGGCTTGACATTTTGGGGCATTCATCATTGCCTGACAAGGTAACACATTCACCCTGTAGTAAAAAGCCTTATACAACGGGTGGGTCTAATCCTGGAGGCTGATTGGTTAAAAAGGCATTCCAGCCGGTGTCTATTCCACAAGTTGCCACCGGCTTAAGCTATGATGTTGAAATGCCTATTTACTGTTCCATCTCACTGTGCAATCCACTGTCTCACTCTCAGCAAGGCAATTTATAAACTTGATCTCCACTATAAAAATCGAGACATTAATCTCCCATTTTTATTTTGAACTAGCATTCGGTTTTCAAAAGCAGAAATTTGTATAAACCTTGCAATCTCTTTCTCTGATATTTGCAACAATAATTTCAATATTGAAACAATCTCCTGTTTGTCGGGACGAGGCAGACAGCTTTCAGCAGCAGGTCAAAATCATGAATCAACTGGCATCATTTTAATGGATACATACTGTACAAAAAAAATGTCAGCAAAAAGCAGGTAAAATTAAATGAGATGCAGCTAGTATGCAGTCTTTCTAGCTTCAGTTTGAAGTGTTAGCTGTGTTGGCTAGCTCCTCTGAACAACAGTGTCCTGATGAGCGCACATTTTCTATTCCAGGGTCGCATCCATAGATACAGAACAAAAAGACTTAACGACTGGGTTGCGTCTCTGGCAACCAACCGATAGCACGAAAGACCAGTCGGCTTGGGGAGCAAGCTTAGATTTGTATCTCAGTGTACAATCGGTTCAGGCCAGGGAGATACAACCATATTCTCTAGATTACCATAGTTGCTAGCCATAGCCTACAGACGTCCATTCTAATAGGCTTATTTGCCCAACATTGGAATGATTTTCTAATATTATACATTTCCATAACCTAAATACAGTGCCTTGCGAAAGTATTCGGCCCCCTTGAACTTTGCGACCTTTTGCCACATTTCAGGCTTCAAACATAAAGATATAAAACTGTATTTTTTTGTGAAGAATCAACAACAGGTGGGACACAATCATGAAGTGGAACGACATTTATTGGATATTTCAAACTTTTTTAACAAATCAAAAACTGAAAAATTGGGCGTGCAAAATTATTCAGCCCCTTTACTTTCAGTGCAGCAAACTCTCTCCAGAAGTTCAGTGAGGATCTCTGAATGATCCAATGTTGACCTAAATGACTAATGATGATAAATACAATCCACCTGTGTATAATCAAGTCTCCGTATAAATGCACCTGCACTGTGAT
Source organism: Oncorhynchus mykiss (assembly GCF_013265735.2). Classification (NCBI taxonomy): domain Eukaryota; kingdom Metazoa; phylum Chordata; class Actinopteri; order Salmoniformes; family Salmonidae; genus Oncorhynchus; species Oncorhynchus mykiss. The sequence continues at coordinate 16,367,705 of NC_048572.1, forward strand.
AGTCTCAGAGGTCCGTCAAAAGCGCAGAGAGCATCATGAAGAACAAAGAACACACCAGGCAGGTCCGAGATACTGTTGTGAAGAAGTTTAAAGCCGGATTTGGATACAAAAAGATTTCCCAAGCTTTAAACATCCCAAGGAGCACTGTGCAAGCGATAATATTGAAATGGAAGGAGTATCAGACCACTGCAAATCTACCAAGACCTGGCCGTCCCTCTAAACTTTCAGCTCATACAAGGAGAAGACTGATCAGAGATGCAGCCAAGAGGCCCATGATCACTCTGGATGAACTGCAGAGATCTACAGCTGAGGTGGGAGACTCTGTCCATAGGACAACAATCAGTTGTATATTGCACAAATCTGGCCTTTATGGAAGAGTGGCAAGAAGAAAGCCATTTCTTAAAGATATCCATAAAAAGTGTTGTTTAAAGTTTGCCACAAGCCACCTGGGAGACACACCAAACATGTGGAAGAAGGTGCTCTGGTCAGATGAAACCAAAATTGAACTTTTTGGCAACAATGCAAAACGTTATGTTTCGCGTAAAAGCAACACAGCTGAACACACCATCCCCACTGTCAAACATGGTGGTGGCAGCATCATGGTTTGGGCCTGCTTTTCTTCAGCAGGGACAGGGAAGATGGTTAAAATTGATGGGAAGATGGATGGAGCCAAATACAGGACCATTCTGGAAGAACCTGATGGAGTCTGCAAAAGACCTGAGACTGGGACAGAGATTTGTCTTCCAACAAGACAATGATCCAAAACATAAAGCAAAATCTACAATGGAATGGTTCAAAAATAAACATATCCAGGTGTTAGAATGGCCAAGTCAAAGTCCAGACCTGAATCCAATCGAGAATCTGTGGAAAGAACTGAAAACTGCTGTTCACAAATGCTCTCCATCCAATCTCACTGAGCTCGAGCTGTTTTGCAAGGAGGAATGGGAAAAAATGTCAGTCTCTCGATGTACAAAACTGATAGAGACATACCCCAAGCGACTTACAGCTGTAATCGCAGCAAAAGGTGGCGCTACAAAGTATTAACTTAAGGGAGCTGAATAATTTTGCACGCCCAATTTTTCAGTTTTTGATTTGTTAAAAAAGTTTGAAATATCCAATAAATGTCGTTCCACTTCATGATTGTGTCCCACTTGTTGTTGATTCTTCACAAAAAAATACAGTTTTATATCTTTATGTTTGAAGCTTGAAATGTGGCAAAAGGTCGCAAAGTTCAAGGGGGCCGAATACTTTCGCAAGGCACTGTAATTACATATGTGATGCCTAGCCAGCCATATCATTGTTTGAAACCTGGACATTTTACATTCGCATATCTTACCTTGCTTTTAACCGCCTACAGACAAAATCCGACCATAGGAAAAATGCGAATTCTTTAAGATTTCCTGATATGCCATTGAAACCAACATTTGCTCTTCTACTGTCGAAAGGCAGTAAGACACAATCCTTAGTGCCATTGGCAGGTTAAACTATTTTGAAAAAATACAATTATTAGTGGGTCTTATGGTTGTGGAAGGCTTACAGTGCCTTCAGAAAGTACAGTGCATTCGGAAAGTATTCAAACCTCAACATTTTCCTCATCAATCTACACACAATACCCCATAATGACAAATGTATTACAAATAAATTGTAAAAAATTACATAAGTATTCAGACCCTTTTTCATGAGACTCGAAATTGAGCTCAGGTGCATCCTGTTGCCATTGATCATCCTTGAGAGATTTCTACAACTTGATTGGAGTCCGACTGTGGTAAATTCAATTGATTGGACATGATTTGGGAAGGCACACATCTGTCTATATAAGGTCCCACAGTTGCCTGTGCATGTCAGAGCAAAAACCAGGCCATGAGGTCAAAGGCATTGTCTGTAGAGCTCCGTGACAGGATTGTGTTGAGGCACAGATCTGGGGAAGGGTCCAAAACATTTCTGCAGCATTGAAAGTCCCAAAGAACACAGTGATTTCCATAATTCTTAAAGTGACTCTTCCTAAAGCTGGCCAGCTTTAGGCATCGGGGGGATAAGGGCCATGGTCAGGGAGGTGACCAAGAACCCAATGGTCACTCTGACGGAGCTCCAGAGTTCCTCTGGGGGAGATGGTTGTCCTTCTGGATGGTTCTCCCATCTTTGCAGCCCTCCATCAATCATGCCTTTATGGTAGTGGCGAGACGCAAGCCACTCATCAGTAAAAAGCACATGACATTCCGCTTGGAGTTTGCCAAAAGGCACCTTAAGGACTCAGACCATGAGAAGAAAGATTGCCTGGTCTGATGAAACACTCTAATTGAACTACTGGATTTTTTTTCTTCTCATTTTGTCTGTCATAGTTGAAGTGTACCTATGATGAAAATTACAGGCCTCTCATCTTTTTAAGTGGGAGAACTTGCACAATTGGTGGCTGACTTAACTTTCTTGCCCTACTAAGTGTTCACAACTCTGAGTCATTGCATGTTTGCATCACTTTTGGCAGCAATTACAACTGAGTCTTTCTGGGTAAGTCTAAGAGCTGTGTACACCTGGATTGTACAATATTTGCACATTGTAAAAAATAAAATAAAAACTTCAAGCTCTGTCAAGTTGGTTATTAATCATTGCTAGGCAGCGATTTTCAGGTTTTGCCATAGATTTTCAAGCTGATTTAAGTCAACTGTAACCAGGCCACTCGGGAACATTCAATGTTGTCTTCGTAAGCAACTCCAGTGTTTATTTGGCCTTGTGTTTTAAGTTATTGACCAGCTGAAAGGTGAATTTGTCTCCCTGTTGGAAAGCAGACTGAACCAGGTTTTACTCTAGGATTTTGCCTGTGCTTAGCTCGATTCTGTTTATTTTTATTAATAATAAATAAACTCCTTTTCCTTGCCAATGACTAACATAAATATAACATGAAGCAGCCACCACCATGCTTGAAATATGAAGTGGTACTTAGTGATGTTGTTGGATTTGCACCAAACACAACGCTTTGTATTCAGGACATAAAGTATGTTTCTTTGTCATTTTTCTTTTTGCAGTTTTACTTTAGTGGCTTATTCCAAACAGGAAGCAAGTTTTGGAATATTTGTATTCTGTACAGGCTTCCTTCTTTTCACTCTGTCAATTAAAACAAATTGTATTTGTCACATGCGCCGAATACAACACCTTACAGTGAAATGCTTACATACAAGCCCTTAACCAACAATGCAGCAAAGAAAATCCCGTTTAAAAAAAGTAAGATAAGAATAACAAATAATTAAAGAGCAGCAGTAAATAACAATAGCGGGGCTATATATATACAGGGGGTACCGCCACAATGTGTCAATGTTCGGGGGACACTGGTATCGAGGTAATTATGTACATGTAGTTAGATTTATTAAAGTATCTATAATTAGATAACAGAGTAGCAGCAGTGTGGGGGTGGGGGGGGGGGGGGGGGGGGGGCAATGCAAATAGTGTGGATAGTCATTTGATTAGCTGTTGAGGAGTAATATGGCTTGCGGGTAGAAGCTGTTTAGAAGCCTCTTGGACTGAGACATGGCGCTCCGGTACTGCTTTCCGTGCAGTAGCAGAGAGAACAGTCTATGACTAGGGTGGCTGGAGTTTGACCATTTTTAGGGCCTTCCTCTGACATCACCTGGTATAGAGGTCCTGGATGGCAGGAAGCTTGGCCCCGGTGATGTAGGTTACTATTGTGGAGTAACTACAATGTTGTTGATCCATCCTCAGTTTTCTCCTATCACAGTCATTCAACTCTTTAGCCGTTTTAATGCACCATCCAAAGTGTAATTAATAACTTCACCATGCTCAAAGGGATATTCAATGTCTGCTTTTTTTTTAAAATTTTTTACCCGTCAACCAATTGCGAGTCATTGGAAAACCTCCCTGGTCTTTGGTCTGTTTGAAATTCACTGCGCGACTGAGGGACCTTGCCGATAATTGAATGTGTGGGGTAAAGAGAGAGGTAGTTATTAAAAATGTTAAACACTATTATTGCACACAGAGTCCATGCAACTTATTATATGACTTAAGCACATTTTTACTCCTGAACTTATTTAGGCTTGCCATAACAAAGGGGTTGAATAATTACTCAAGACATTTCAGATTTTCACTTTTTTAATGAGTTTGTAAAAAAATATCTAAACATAATTCCACTTTCACATTATGGGGTATTTTGTGTAGGCCATTGACACTATCTCAATTTAATTTGAAATTCGGGCTGTACCAAAGTCGAGGTGTGTGAATACTTTCTGAATATTTAGCCTATTAATAATTTTACACGCCCTTAATTCTTTACATTATTCCTGACTGTTTGAAATGCAGTGTTGACTTTTTACGTTTAAAAAATCTAGATATATCGTGAATCACCCATAAATTTGAGAGATCTAGATATCAATGTTCTAGCATCCAACTAGCCTCAGCCCTGTCTCCAGCTAGCATGTATTTCCTGAAGAGCAAAACAGGAAGCTGTTACTGGAGAGAAGTCCCCATAACCTCACCAACCTGCAAAGGCTTTTTCCACTAGTAGGCTCTTGTTACTGAGCCGTCTGAGACAAAGTGCAGCCAACCATCCATGCAGTGACTTTAACAGTAACGTAGACTGTTGTTTCTATGCCAAGGTACACTGAGATTGTGAATAATTCAACAATACTGAGGTAGCTAATAACACACATGTAGCATAGGCCATGAAAGGTTCTCTCCATCATGAGCAGAATAAAGTTGTGTGGTTTCTCACTTAAATCAGATTTATTCGTCATTGCACAGTTCTCATGAACCTTTTTATAACCTAATTCTCTCTGAGGAGTTGCCTGACCGAGAGAAGCTGTCAGAACTACTTGTCTTTTGATGCTGCTCAGAACAGGGCTTCTCCTCCAGGCCCATCTGTCTGTCTGCGCTCTCCAGAGTCTCACTGCTCTCTGTGTGTGGGCATCTGCCCAGCCCCCTCTGCTTTGCTTTGATGGAAAGGAGCAACACATAAATTCTGTAGGACGTTGGAGAAATGTAGACTCATAAACCATATCCAACATGAATGAAGTGGTTGGTAGCTTTTTTTATTTATTCTACTGGTCTAAACAGGATGCATTACAATTGCTTGTCATTTCACATACAAACATTTAGGCTAATTATAGAAATTTCGCCCCCCCCCCCCCCCTCCTGTTGCAAATTAATTTCAGCAGTAGTAGTGGTAGGCACTATATTGCATCTAAAGATATCAAACATCTGCCTTTATAGCTCTCTGTGGATGACTTCATTGGTGCATAAGAGAAAGGTGAGTGTAACCTCTCTCTCTCTCTCTAGACTCTGGTGGAGTATGCTGGTCGATGGAGGATGGAGGAGGAGCCACTGCCCCTGGTGGAGGTGTATACAGTGGCCCTGCTGAGCTATGCCCAGGTCTCCTCCTGCCTCTCCTCTCAGTGTGAAAACGTCCCCCTCGTAGTTGAACGTCTCTCACTGTGAGTACGCCTGTCTAATTTGTGGAGGGGTTTAACCTGCTTGTTGTTCTCCATGTGCCTGCCTGCAAGATTAGTACCCATGAGATTTTTAGAAGAACCTAATTTGAAATGCACATCAGATAAATTACTGTACTATACATTATCTCAGATGTAGAATTGTATGATACACCCTACATGTAGAATGAAACATTGGATGATGTTACCTAACACCATCTCCAGCAATTTGTTTTACAGTGCTTTGTTAACATTATTGATCATTACCAATCAGACTTGCCTTTATTATTCAGATTATGTTTAAATCACTGCACAAAATACAAAGGCTTTAGTGATCATGTTTGGGTAGCTCATTTGATTTCCTATTGGTTGTGCAGGAGCTGTATAGAGCTGCTGCTCTCCCTGCCAGAGAACTTCCCAGATGCCTTGTGGGAAGAGTTCAAGTCATCTGTTCAGGTAAAAGGCTTAGTCACACAGAGGATGAAATGTTTCCTTTTTATATGCAATGAGGTCTTGTAAACTACACTTGTAGGTTACTGTATTCCTGATTGAGCTGCTTTATCTGTTCAGGATAGTCTTTTAAGATAAGATTCCATTTGGTCTGTTTCTGAAATGTACTACATAATATTATATATGTTGCAAGGATGCACCATTAATTTGAATGCGTAATTGCTTCTAAAAGTACCTACGGCTTTGAGAATACTGTCACTGAGTGAATTGTGTGTGTTGCAGTCAGCACACTCCCAGCTGCAGGAGAATGGCATCACACAGCTGGCCCTCCTGTCTGCTGTGGCCCAAGAGACTGGTGTGTGGACGAACAGCACCCTGCGTAGTCTCCTCTCTAATGAGTCTCCACAAACAGAGGAGGGTGAGTTTTCTTTTACTACAATAAAGGAAGAAAACCCTGTGCACAACAGGAACAACTTTTGATACTAGTTGTTATTCAAGTCTTGTACATTTGAACCAGCATTTTATATCAGTACTCTATTTGTATTGTGTCTGTATGAATCTCAATATCCTCTTCTTTAGTTCACAAGTTCCTTCGACTTGAGGGACCCATTCTGCTGGAGATGAGAGTAAAGCACCTTATTAAGGAGAACCACATGGAGAGGGCTGCACTGCTGGCAAGGGCTTGTGCAGAGTGTCCCGAGTTTGAAGGAAAAGGGCACATCTTTAAGCAGATGTACCTGGTCTGCCTGTGCTCTGCCTCAGCACAGGAACCACTAATGGAGGAGGTAGGTTGGGACAGTCTGCTAGAAACAGGTTGAGTCCCAAATGGCAGCCTATTCCCTATATAGTCTGCAACTTTTTAACCGGGCCCATGAACAGGGCCCATATATACTTTCATTATTTAACTGTCAGGCCTCTGTGGATTCATTGCACCAATCAGAATTTCTCTGTCCTCGCTATTGTTTTTTAGTGTATGAAATTGAGACTTTCATCAACAAAAGGCAGACCATTCAATGGAAAAGGTGTAATTGCGGCTTGAGGCAGACCTGTTGCATACCACATTGAAATATAATTTGAATGCAATGCAGCTCTTCCTTTTTATCGACAGCTCTCCGAGATTGATTGCCGTGATGCACTAGAAATGATCTGTAACCTGGAGTCGGAAGGGGATGAGAGGGGAGCCTTCAGCTTATGCTCAGCCTTTCTAACACGTCAGCTTCTCCAAGGAGACACTTATTGTGCCTGGTAAGATCACTGTGCTACGTTTTTTGCATTAAAGCCCACCCCTCCTATCTGTTTGACTTATGAAATGTATATCTATTGTGTTATTACCTGTTTCAACTTACAGTAGTCGTAAAACAAAATAAAACACGCTGTGCAATCTCTTGTTTAGTTCTTCAGATAATTCAGGTATTATAGAATATATTATGACTATTAAGCTATTTGGTTTATTTATTTTCTCTCCAGGGAGCTGACACTGTTTTGGAGCAAACTGCTGAAGCGGATGGAGTCATCTGAAGAGACGTTCCTGGACAGATGTCGTCAGATGTCTTTGCTGTCCACAACGGTCTTCCACATCCTCTTCTTCATCAAAGTCATTCAATCAGAGGTAAGCTTCTGCCCTGATACATTCATTTTTTTCTGGGTGTATATAGACTGAACATGGCACACTATAATTTTTGCATTGTATAGTCAGCACTCCACCTTTTTTGTTCCATATGCTCTATTGTTTCATTGATAGTCAATTAATATTTAGTGCGTTTCCCTCTAAAACCCTGTTGTTTTTTTTGTTTGTTTTTTACAGGTGGGTAAGGTTGGACTGCCAGTGTGTGTTGACATGTGCATACGGGCTCTACAGTTGGAATCAAGTGACGCAAACAACAAGGCCACCATTTGCAAAACCATCTCCTGTTTGCTGCCCACTGATCTGGAGGTAAAACGGGCCTGCCAGCTGACAGAGTTCCTCCTGGAACCCACAGTGGACTCCTACTACGCCGTGGAGACTCTGTACAACGAGCCAGACCAGAAGCTGGAGGAGGAGAATCTTCCTGTGTCTAACTCGCTCCGCTGTGAGCTCCTGCTGGTGTTCAAGACCCAGTGGCCTTTTGACCCTGAGTTCTGGGACTGGAAGACACTGAAGCGTCACTGCCTGACCCTTATGGGTGAGGAGGCCTCCATTGTGTCCTCCATTGACTTGCTGAATGACAATGAGATCCCAGAGGCCCCTGAGGAGGAGGAGGACACAACCCAGGGTGAGGAAGTGTTCAGAGACGTCACAGACTACTTCGTGGACACCACACATGAACTGAATGAAATAACAGATAAAAGACGGAAAATCCGAGAGACAAAGAAACTGAGAGAGAAAGGGTTCATCTCGGCCAGGTTTCGAAACTGGCAGGCATACATGCAATACTGTGTTCTGTGTGACAAGGAGTTTCTGGGGCACAGGATTGTACGTCATGCACAGACTCACTACAAAGATGGACTTTATAGATGCCCGATATGCGCAGAGACCTTCACCTCAAAAGACATATTGGAACCACACGTGGCATCACACGTAAAGCTATCATGCAAGGAAAGACTAGCTGCAATTAAAACAAATAAAAAATTAGCTAATCCCAAAACGGCTGCTCCTGTTATTGCGGCTCTGAAAGCTAAGACTGAAAATCTACTTTGGAAAAAAGATGCAAACAGCGATTCCCAAGAACACAATGGGGAGTCGCTTCAGACAGAATCAGTTCAGACTAAAGTCTCTGGACTTAAGACTGAAAGCAGCACTGAGGAAAACACATGCCCTGTTGTAAACTGCAAAAAGGGATTCAAGTATTTCCGAAATCTTCTTGTTCATGTGAAAGCACATAGAGATAACGATGAAGCAAAGCGCTTCCTTGAAATGCAGAACAAAAAGGTGATTTGTCAGTATTGTCGTCGCCAATTTGTTAATGTCACACACCTTAACGATCATTTGCAAGTGCACTGTGGTGTCCGACCGTACATTTGCATACAGTTGAACTGCAAGGCCAGCTTTCTCTCCAACACAGAGCTGCTTGTACACAGAAAAGAACATGTCGTATTTAAAGCCAGATGCATGTTTCCTAGATGTGGGAAGATTTTCAATGAAGCCTATAAGCTTTACGACCATGAGTCACAGCATTACAAAACGTTCACCTGCAAAGTCCCTAACTGTGGAAAAGTGTTCCATTCTCAGTCACAGTTGGATCTGCACCAGGAGGAACATGTCCCAAAAGAGGAGGAATACCCAGCTACAGACACTGACCTTTCTCATTTTCTGGACCAGAGGATGCTTTCTGATCAGGCTTCCTTCTCAGAGGATGTTGATGAGGCTTCTCATCCATCAGCATCTGTTGAGGTGAAGCACTCGATTGACAACCTGCTGAATGCTTCTCAAGGTACTGTTGAGAATGATCGACGATACATGATTCAAAGTGAGCCACCAGTAAAAGAACTGTACCCATATTCAGAAAGATCTGTTATTCGGTCTACCACAAATGCACAAACGCATGACCCAAATCAGCTGAGACATAGACACCAAGACCCTTCAGAGACTGCTGCATATGACTATATGAGACCCAAACCACATAATCCTCCATTAGCTTCATACCAATATCCTGGGGATTTGCATCATGCCCAACAACCAAGTGTGTTTCAAGGTCAGGTCCAGAGTTTTCGCAAAGATGGAAATTATGAATCCAGGAACTACAATTCTGACTACAGAGTACCAGTGCAAGAACAACAACATCCACACATGTCTGTTAACATGTCAGCATCAAGTCAGACCTCCCATTACATGTCAACTCCAATGCCTCAAATTCTCCCATCGGTCTCTCACACACTTCTTCCACTAGTAACTCGTTTGCCAGCCACTGGTTGCAGAACAGAGAATATACAGGGCCCGTTAGCAAGCACTCCTGCCCCACTGCACCACCAATTACCAACTACTCCTGCCCCACAGCAACACCCATTAACAGCTACTCCTGCCCCACTGCACCACCAATTACCAACTACTGCTGCCCCACAGCAACACTCATTACCAGCTACTCCTGCCCCACAGCAACACCCATTACCAGCTACTCCTGCCCCACAGCAACACCCATTACCAGCTACACCTGCCCCACAGCAATACTCATTACCAGCTACTCCTGCCCCACAGCAACACCCATTACCAGCTACTCCTGCCCCACAGCAACACCCATTACCAACTACTCCTGCCCCACCCCAAGGAGAGAGACACCACTGTGCTTTGGAGTCATGCGATCGCAACTACAGCTCCTACAGAAGTGTTACCAAGCATATGAAAGCAGCTCACCCAGAGTTTTATACAGAATGGAAACTTGTTAAGAGAAAAACAAGGGAACATGAAAAAGCAAGAAAAGCTGCCCCGTCGAGTTTGCCTCTGATCGGGAACCATAACTCTGTTGCTCCAATACAACATCAACAGGTCATTCAGCCAACCCCGCCCCTGTACTCAAACCACTCTTACGCTTCCCATTCAGCTGCTGTCCAAAGCCAAGCTTTCCCCAACCAAATGGACAATATCTTAGATCCCATTGTACTCTCCCAGCTAGGAAACAACCCCAATCAATATGCACCACCTAGTATGCCATGGCAACAAACACCAGGAAACAACCAAATCCAGAATTATCACTCACAAGTATATCCCTCCTCGAACCTGCAAGGGATGCCACAAATGGGTGGTGGAGGAATGGATGTTCATGTTATTCCATCCGGTCATATGATGCGACCTAATGTGGAAAGACCAGCAGAGTCACTGCTTCCAACAACTATGGATAATGTTCTTCAGCCTGTTTTCCCCTCTTATGTGGACATTCTGAAGGACTCAAGTCTCTCAAATCAGCTGGGAAATGCTGCACTTCCCTACACACCGCAGACTCAAAGTAATTTGCGTTCTAATTTCAATCCCCCTGAAAGGAGTCGAAGAATGCAGAAAACCAACATGGAATCACATGTCCTTGCAGGAAACCAATTGCTAGCTAGAAACAACAGTGAATCTCAAGACGGCACCAAAAACACTGCTGAAAAAAACCAGATGGGCAAAAAAGTCAAGCGCAACAAAAGAACAAAGTGGCCTGCCATTGTTAAAGACGGAAAGTTCATTTGCTCTAGGTGTGGTAGAGAATTTACAAATCCCAAATCACTTGGAGGCCATTTGTCCAAACGTTTACACTGCAAAGCCTATGACACTGAGCTCCTGACAGCAGACTTGCCTTCATCATTTCTTGATCTTCTCAATTCAGAGCAACTTCTCAATACTCAGCCCCCACCATCTTCACAGTATAACCCTGCTGCACCGTATGCAAATGATGGCGAACAACCTGATGAGATTCTTAAACAAATTATGGTAACTTCAAATATTCCCAATATGTTTGAGCCCTCAGCAATTCCCCAGCCAACGTTCCAAAATCCTTATGGCCCCTACGGACCTGCTGGACGCTTGCCAGAAAGCACAGTCATACAGCACACAGGAAATGTCCAAGTGAAGACAGAAAATGAATCGTATACAGATGGTTATCTTCAGCAGTCATGTGACCCTGGGTTTGGCAATAGTGCATTCTATGAGCCACTTCTCACTCAGGTGCTTGCAGAAAACAACCCCACTGTCTCACTTCACAGACTTCCCACAGACCATATTGATAATTTACTCAGAGCAGAAACACTGATGAAGATGAAAGAAGTGAAGGGGAATTCTGATTCTGCCTCCAATTCGGGAGGGCTGTCTAATGATGGACTTCTGGCTGCAATGGCTAGTTTAGCAGAAAACCTTATGACAAACCCCATGTTGCAGATCACCTCACCAGACCCTCGGCCTCAACACAGTCCAGCAGCAACAAGTATCAAACCGGTGGAGACACGGAGGAAGAGTGCGGAACATAATGTCAAGAAAAGATTGCGTGAACAGATTTTAGCTGGAGACTTCCAAAGAAGAAGCAGTGTATCTGGGACAAGCAGCACTGACACACATGCCAGTTTGAATCTGGTGTCATCCAATCCAACAACCAATGATGTACAACATTTTGGAGTACATCAAAGTCCTCAGCCTTCCAAGATGATTGATCACGGAATCCCCTCTGTATCATCTACCCAAATGAACGGAGCAGCACCCATGAAGAGCTTTACTAATTTCAGAGTGGCTTCCTCTCGACACCACGAGGTACCTGCACCTACCTGCATTGTTGCGAATGATGTTGATCTTGGTCCAAATCTAACACCTGCAAACCAACAGCATTGGATAATGGACCTTCAGACTGCATTAGAGAGGCTAGACTTAGACAAACAACAGGTGTGTGATTCTACTCCAACATATTCCTCCACAAAACCTAGCTGCACTGATATTTGCAATGATACTGAATCATTCCAGCCTAATGTCTCAAAAGAGAAGGATACACAGATTCCTGATGGCTGTAGAAAGCTGTTTGCCTGTGAGAGTGACAACTGCACATACAGGGCCATGACAAAAGATGCCATTTTAAAACACCTCATCAAGACTCACAATTACAACAATGAGATGATCAATTCGATTAAGAAAAGCCATGGGAAATTTGCCCCATTCTCTTGTCAAATGTGTGATAAGACTTTTACCCGCAATTCAAACCTTAAGGCACACTGTCAGACAGCTCACAGATTGACACAGCGGGAGATTGCAGAACTAATCATGAAGCGCAAGTCAAGCAACACGGTTGGATTTGCTAATAACGAAGACAAACCACGTGTGCATTCAGAGCCTCCTTTGTCTGGTCAGATTGCCAAAGCGCCCCACTCAATAATGGAGAATATTAGACGTCAACATTCACTCCCGGATGTGAGCCAAAATCAAGATATGACTGTAAAAAACGTGTTTGCTTCCGGAGAAAGGATTAAACAAGACTACCACCCACATCCTTTCAAACAGCAGACTTCTCAAGGCATAGCTGACCCGAGATATCATGATAATAGCCTCTCCATGGGAATGCAGCCAATGCAAAGGATGCCCATGCATGATCAGACACCATTAATGCTAATGTCTGAATATCAAATTAACGCACACTACTCAACAATACACCAACAGCCTTTAATGACCCCTCCTGATGCAGATCAATGGTCAAATGGACAACACATACCATCTCCATCTCGGCCTATGCCTACTCATTACAGTCAACAATCTGGAGGCTACCTGGCAGAAAGAGCTGACTCAATGATGCCTGCTCCATCAGATCCCCTTCAGGTTTGTGCTCCCTTGCTAGAAAATACATCCAAAATCAAGCTGCAGAGAGGACCAAAGCCTAAAGTAGAAAAGCCTAAAGTCGAAATTCCCAAGAAGACGAAAGAGAAGAAGTCTGAGGCAAATGATTCTTTCAGTCCATACAGGCCATATCGCTGTGTTCATCAAGGATGTGCAGCAGCCTTTACAATTCAGCATAATTTAATCCTCCATTACAGGGCTGTCCATCAGTCTGCTCTATCTATATGTGAAATGAAAAATGAAAATGATCAAAATGAGGAACAGGATGAGAAAAACGGAATCAAGCAGGAGGGGGTTATGGAGGAGGAACCAGAGGTTGAAGTAACCCAGGTAACAGAACTCAGATGTCAAGTGAGCGACTGCTCGAGAGTATTTCAAGACGTTCCGAACATGTTGCAGCATTACCTCCAGCTTCACAAGTTCAGCCTGGATAAAGCAGGATCTCTGATGTCAAACATCAACCTAGGCAGATTCCGATGTGATCAGCAAGGGTGCACAGCATCCTTCATTGCTTTCTGGAAGTACATCGGACATATTGAAAAAGAACATGACAAGGCAAAACTTGCCAAAATGGAACCTGTGGATGGGATGTTCCAATGTGATGTCGAAGGCTGTGACCGTGCTTACGCTACAAAGTCAAACCTGCTGAGGCACACCATGAAAAAGCATCATGACCTTTACAAACTCCAACTGATGAACCAACGGAAAAGTGAAGATTGTGAGAAATCTGACTCCAAGAATTCACATTACCAAATAACTAAATCAAGCGATGGGAAAGAAAACATAGAGGGCAACAAAAAGATTACACAGAAGGGAGGTGACAAAAAGAAAACTGACAAGACAGAAAAAAATAGTTGGACAAAATATGGAAAACCCTCCTTGAAAACTAAGGATGAAGCGTCTGCAATTTGCATTAAGAAATGCAAGTTGCAATACCCCTGCATGATAAAGGGCTGTGATTCAGTGATGAAGTCTGAACGGAGTATCATGAAGCACTACATGGGGCACGGACTGTCCGAGCGATACTTAGAAGAGCAGAGAAGCCACTTCATATTTTGCAAGAAATACCCAAGACGTAGAAACCTCCGCGCTGCCAGGAGCGATGACTCTAAGTCTGAGACCTCCTCAGAGATATCCGACAGCGAGGACACGGCAGACACGGGCCTAGAAGGAAGTGAGTTTGACGAGTATTCAAAACCTGTGTTACGGAGAAAGGGGAAGGGCGAACTGTGTGACACCAAACCTTCGTACGATGAAAGCTCAGAAACTGCATCTGATGGTTCTGTGGTGGTGAAACGCAAGAGAGGAAGTCCACGGAAAAGTGTTTTTGAAAAAATTGTAAAACGCAAGAGGCTGACAAGGAGTAATGCGGTTTACTGTGGAGAAAATGGATCTGACTACGACTCCTCTAGCACTGCCCTTACCCAGGATGAAATGAACGATCAAAGTGAAACGTTGACCTCCTTTAAGCCCATGGGATTCGAGGTATCTTTCTTAAAGTTCTTGGAGCAATCAAGCCCATCTAAAAACGCTCTGAAGAAGAGGATTCGACTGAGAAACGCTACAGTGTTGTGCAAAAGGTCAGACACACACTTGCACTACCCAAAAGGCTTTGATACCCTTGAGTTCAGGAACCCTCAGAAGCTGACGTCACTAAAAAATGTAAAAATTGTAGTGGACAAATCCTTTTCGGACGTAGCTGATACTCTGCTGAAGCAGCTCCAGGAAATGCGACCCACAGTAATATTAGAAAAATAGATTCCGATGTAGTATTTAAGTGACTGGCTAAATGTTTTCCTTGTCAGAACACCGTACCTCAGGATTAGAATGGGTTTCAACCTGCTGCAGAATGTTGCCCAAAACAATAATACTTTTGATTTTGTTTTTTCACCGCAAAATATAAATCCACGGTTTTTCAGTTGACTATGTGGAAGTTGTTTTAAAATGATACATTATTTACTGTAACCTTGAGTCTGTAAATATATTTTGTCTCTATTATATATTGATCTCATTTTATATTATATGTATTATTGATAGGATAAATTTAAGCATGTTTGTATTTATCTTCCCAGCACATTGCCTTTGCAAACTAAATTTAAAATTGAAGGCGAAAAACATTACAATGTCATGTGATAAGTATCCCCATGAGACAATGAAATGGTCCTTTAAACAAACGGAATGTGATGTGTATAGTTTGTGAATGTTGTTGTTTCAATATGCATTGTAAATGTTCATTTGTACGTAGACAATGTTGTGTAAATATTGTTTTGTTTTTTTCAATGAACTACTGCGACCAGCAGTCTAACTTAATTGAGATAAACCATTTTGTTACAGATTGCATTTCTCACTGGTGTTTCTTTCACGTGTTCAGATTTGTCATTTTGTTTAAATTACAAGGCTAGTAGAGAACTTAATTTTTTAAATTAAAGTAGGCAAGTAATTTAAGAACAAATTCTTTATTTACAATGACTGCATAGGAACAGTGGGTTAACTGCCTTGTTTAGGGGCAGAATGACAGATGACAGCTCTGGGATTCGATCTAGCAACCTTTCGGTTACTGGCCCAATGCTCTAACCACTAGGCTACCTGCTGCCCCAATTTATATTCCCCCCAGAGGAAAATTATTGAGAGAAATTGGTAGAATTGTCTATAACATTTTTTTTTTTTTAAGTACAAGAGATACATTACACACAGAAGAATGCTGGAGCTCCTACAATCAGAAAGGGGTCAGTTAAGTGCTTGTTGTAAAAACGTAATGCCTTTTAACAGATTTGTGATATAACATGATCACTAAACTCTCAATTGTTGGAATCAAGTTGTATGGATTTCTCTTCATTAATCTAGAATGATCAGAGTTCTGCATGACCTGAAATTCAACATTTTATATTGATGTGATAAACATCTTAAGGCTAGCACACACACCATCTCTCCCATGTAAGATGAAAGCAATGGAATGAATCTGCCAATTTATAGATTAGAATTACACTGACGATCATATTTACATAAATGGGCTCCACTGGGGACCATGACACGAACACAAAATGAATGCTGTGATGTCAGTAGGGAAAAAGGCATGGTCTATGTATGAATGCAGTCCAGCACTGAACGTAGAGATGTAAAGCTTGAATTGTTTTAAATTCTTTGTTAATCATAATACCAAAGTCTGAAATGACTGTCAAAGTAATGCAAGGACTAGGGCTTTACAATAATGGTGAAATATTTGAGAAATGTTGGCTAAGTGGGTTAAAATGTTCCTAGGAGTTGCAGAGGGTGCACAGAGGGACGTGTCAAAAGTGTTTTTCATATTAAAAATACAATTGATTGTAATTTCCATATTGTCTATTAAAGAGCACTTCATTTGATATAACAGGCTTTTAAATGTCTGTGTGCACAATTTCTACTAAAAACATCAAAGGGATGCAAAAGGCAGTAATTTTATGAAATGATCCTACTGCAGTCGATTTGCATGTCAAACACCTGTCAGAGGACACCTATTATGTAGCCTATCCCGATGGATTATTTGGAGAGTTGATTGCCGACGAGCAGCACTATACAAATAGCCTAAGTAAAGTTAAGAATAGCCTACATGTTTATTTTCTATAAGCATATATGGCCTACCATTTTCATTAGATTTTTGGGTAATGAATCATAATACCGAAGGTGATTATATAAATTATACTAGATTCAATTAGCAGACAGTTTTGAGACATAAAGGCCTTAAATACGATCCTAATGCTAAAAGTAACAGTATCTGTTAAAAGGTTAAAGGTGCTTTGTGGGTGGAGGGAGGGAGGGAGGTGTGGAGGGGCGGATGGATGGGGGAATGAGGGGATGGGGTTGTACTGTTTTTCTGTTTTCATATCTGAAAATCTATAAATAAAGTGCAACAACAAAAAAGTTCAAGGTGAATAACTACAAGTTCTACATAGTTTCTGAAATAATTTAAGTTAAAAGAAGTCCTGAATTCTGATCGCAATAAATTATTAGGTAATTTAATGCAATTTAAGAGGGAAAGGGTTGGTTTCCCTTTGTTGCTGGATCTTGTGAGCCCATTGTATATTTGTTAGGTGTGGGATGAAGGGTTGAGGAACTGTTGCTGATTGGGACAGTGTGATTACAATGCCAGTGAGCTCTCTCTTCAATGGGGATATACCGCTTGCTAAAACACTTCCAGCACTGTTTAGATAGGATGTATACCATCTCCGAGACATTCAGTGCAATACACAATATGGACGTACAGCCCATGATGTAGAGGAAGACCATCTTCTCAGTGGCTTTGGAGATGTAGCAGTCTACGGTGTTAGGGCAAGGGTCCAGGCTGCAGCGAAGCAGTCTGGGAACGTCAAAGCCACTGTAGAGGAAGTAGAAGGCCAGGAGGGAGCCTACCTCGAAGGTAGTCTTGAAGACGAGGCTGAGGATATAGGTGCAGAGCAGACCTCCGTCAATCCTACCTTTGTCCTCATACAGCTTCTTGCCATGCCTGCTCTCCCTGTTCTCACGGTAGGCCACGTGTAGAGCCACCAACAGGGATGGAGTGGACACCATGATGAGCTGGAGGGCCCACAGGCGGATCTGGGAGATGGGGAAGAAATGGTCGAAGCACACGTTCTCACAGCCAGGCTGCTGGGTGTTGCAGACAAAGTCATTGTGCTCGTCCTTCCAGACCTGCTCAGCAGCCGCCACGTACACCAGGATGCGGAAGATGAAGACGATGGAGAGCCAGATGCGGCCGATGACTGTGGAGTACTTGTTTACCCCACTCAGGACGTTCTCCAGAAACCCCCAGTTTGACATCTCTCTGATTACATGAGCCTGTGGAGAAGGGAGAAACTGTAGATATGGGGCTCTGTCCCAAATGGAACCAATATTATTCCCTACATAGTGCACTACTTTTGACCAGACTGTTCAAAAGAAATGCACTATGTTGTAGAGAATAGGGTGCCATTTGTGACACAAGGACACAACCCTGTAGATACAAGGCCAATACTAAATTCTGCCTGTTATGATGAAGAGGGCATCATCTGACAATATAAATATATTCCAATCATACATTGCCCTTAGGAGGCTACATTTCTATATTCACCATTCTCTCCACTATAAATAGTAACAGGTATTATTGTTTATACTTGTTACACTGTAGGCTACTTGTAAACATGACAGTGTAATAAGGACAATGTAGTGCAGTGTTATCAAATTAACATTTATTTTGATAGCAAATTAATGGAAAGGGCAAATATCATGTTGATAACAAATCTGCGTAGGCTATAATTACTGAGGAAGGAATATCTTCTTTATTACGCTTTTACAATGACAACATCTGCTGGTTCTGTGTTTCCTGAGTAGCAGTACAGTAGCATGACATCATGTATAAATTAAGTCGTATTTTACAAAAACAGAAAGCTTCTATTTTTACAATTGCTCTCCAGTGAATAAACGCAATTGATTAACTAATTTATTTCAAGTAGCCTAGGCTATCAAAACTGTGATGGTGCGCATTTTCCAATATAATAGGCTAACCCTATTTTAAGAACACTATTATGTTCAGACAAATACAATATTAAAAGAAAATACAATAATTAACTCACCGATTATAAACAGGCTATTCCAGTTTTTTTCTGCTTGTGTTATGTGTTTGGGTGCTAATTTTCCGATGCTGGCTACTGCAGTCGATTTGCTCGTCGAACACACCTGTCTGAGAGGCCACACCTATTTTGTACCCAGAGGGCTTGTTTGGATAGTCTATTGCAGGCGAGCAGCACTATACAAATACCATAAGTATAGTTAAATATACCCTGTAGGCTATGTGTATTTTTATATTAGCCTATGTCCTATAATTGGTTTTATTAGATTGTTGGTTAGGTTTAAGATGAAAGACTGTTTCTGAAAGGTTTAAAAAAAGAAAAAAAAGAAAGTGAAAGCATCTTGTATTTAACACTATAGTATGTCTATTTTCAATATGCTTTAAAGCCTGTAGCTACCATTCATGAGTCGCTATGTGCATTGATTCATCTGTCGTCAACCGTACAGTTTGTTCTGGGACAGACAGCGTCACTATGGTCACATTAAACACTGAACCTGTCACCCGGGTAGGATATATAAGTCCATGAGTTCATGTTGCGTTGCTGAACGAATAAAAATATATAGAATTGTATCTAAGTTCAATTATTATTTTAATGTCCCTTGCAAATGTTGAGTTCTTTGTAGCTATATTGGTCATGAATTACAACTTGTGCCATGCATTTTTTATAGGTATTTCAGGTGTCCTATGACTTGAGTGGTGGTAATGGATAGGCTCACCTTTCCCCATGTTCAAGGCTAGCAAGCTATTACACTTTTTTTTCTGAATTCGGGGAAACCACGTTCATATAAAATCGTTTATGATGGGTGTCTTGTATACTGTAAGCAAAATGCCAAACCAAGGGTCTGACTAACTGTGACTGAAATGCTACTGACTTGCCTTGTTAATTAAATAAAGGTTCAATTAAAAAAATAAAAAAAAACATAGTGTAGCCTACTCCATCCACAAGGTGGCGCTCTACTATTATAAGGACGTTACTATTATAACATGCAAACAATGTGTTTTTTCTTGGAGTTCGTTGACTGTTAGCCATGACTTCCGAAACAAGTGGACGCGTTGTTGTGGATGCGCTATTGGTCGTTCCAAATGTTTTCCATCATTAATAGTGTTTCCTCAAACGCGTTGCACTTCTTTATACAGTAAATGTAAACCTTATCCATCTCCTCAACTAGTTGCACAATGGCATATGGAAGCGGTAAGGAGGCTCCGAAAGAAGGGGACTTCAGGATGCCTGGCCTTAGAGGAGCGAAGACCACCACGCTTTTCCGATCTGTCAACCCTGAGCTCACCGTTAGACCCGTAAGGCCTAACTCACTGGTCACAATTATATTACGGACAATGAGTCTGCTTGTTCATCGGTATCGTCTGTTATATTGTCGATGCAAATTGTGTTTCCTTTACAGAACAAGCCAGTGATGGCATTTGGACTTGTTACAATGTCCTTGTGTGTGGGCTACCTGGGATACCTTCATGCCACCAAAGAGAACGACCCGCAGCTGTATGAAGTTATTGACAGTGAAGGGGAGGAAAACGTGTAAATGGGACTGATCAAATCAGATGTGCAATATATCCTGAACATTATTGTGGTAAAAATGGCTTTGCCTGAAAGCACTGGATCTATGTAATGACGATGGTTATTAAATATTGTTACAATTAGGCAATAGCTCTTGGATTAATTTATGAAACTATTGAAATAACAATTTACCATAGAGTAAGGGTAAGAATGTAAAACTCATAAAAGCATATTGAGCAATTAGCATCAAGCAAGGAGCTGAATACATAGAAAACTGAAAACTGACGATAGTATTGTAACGACCCTGGGTTTATAAGCGCGGATATCGACTCTGCCGCATGAGTATGCTTTTGAGGCACGGTCGATAGCGCACTGGACTTCGGGCTAGAAAGTCGAGGGTTCGAGACCTGCTCCCTGCTGTTTCATTACAGTATCTTCTGAAGGGGGGAGTTTTGTTAAGAGCCTCCGCAGACACTTCGCTTTAAATGTTAACACTCATCTCTTGCGGTGCGGTAATGTAAACAAGGAATGTATATTTCATATTAGCAGCATAAACAAACATTTATAAACAAAAGTTTAAATGACTACACACCTTTGTAGGTTTAGGGTTCCCACACGACCACATTTCCAAATTACAGGGCTTTTTTTAAACGGAAAACAAGAGTGAAATACCTTTGCAAATGATATTTACGTGTCTCTTAACACTGTAAACGGCAGATGGACGCCACAAACGTGTTGTCACTGAAAAATAGGGTTGGCTGCAACTGTTGTTAAAACAGGTTAAAACAGTATGCCGCAAGTGTGTATTTTGCATTTGTGGAATTATTTTGATATGAAAGTAGAGTACCGCAATTGAGAATCGATTTATGTTAGATGGAGTTACTTTAGGCACCATTATTGGGCTTAGGAGCTGACCAGTGCGAAAACAGCCCCAGTAATTGGAATGTCTCTCAATGAGCCACGTGCGTTCCAAATAGCATCACAATTGATTATTATTTTTCCTGGCACATGCATTTGGAGTCATAAATTCTTAGTTGTTTTCTTCAGCAAGGAAACCTTTTTAGTACTTCCAACAAATCTCTGTGACTAGATTTGATTAAAGCAAGATATCCCGCCCCATGGGGTGAGTCAAAGCTACAATAATTACGTGCTTTGTGAGGTCCACTGTAAAAGCTAAAATGGACACACTCAAAGAGCAATGGAAACGCAACGTGGGAACCCTCAAAGCTTCACAGCATCCTGCCACTCTATCTAAAGGAGGTCATAGATGCACTGCAAGAAAGCGAGAGCCCACAAGCTGTGCTCTCACAGCTTTGTATGGAGACCCAATGAAAGAGCTGAAGCAGTTGAGTACTCACTCAAACATCATTGGTATGCCCACTCCTCCTTTACTACATCCATTCCATGTATCAATGGTAGCAGCCTGTAACAGATGTTTAAGTGACTGTGTCACATTGAATTGCAGATATAGGAGAAAATATACACCAGTATTACATGACAGAGTTTCAAAAAGAGAAGGAGGAGTGTATTAGAGGTGCTACTGAGAAGGCGTGGGGCAAGGTACAAAAATGTGCTGCTTTTTGTTGTTGAACATTGCGTTAGGTCTGGACTGCAATACATTGCAAGAGGTTTTGTTAATGATAAGTCTTGCTTTCAGGCTGACATGGAAATTGAGAAAATAGTGTTACAGACACTTCAGTGGGCCAGAAAGGAGAGGGAGCTCTTGAGGAGGAAAGTGGAAAATGCAAACTCTTATTTGCAGGTATGAGGACACTTATCAAAGGAAAACAATTGTCATTTGTACATGTCTATAGACATGTACAAATTGATAGAGTAGCCTACTATATCAATTGTTTTATAAAAAGCTGTAGACCCACAATTGCCATGATGCTCAGAGCTTTTAATAGAGTGTAGGGTTGGCTATGTGTAAGCCTATGTAATCAATTGAATTGCCTCATGACATCCTCAGGATACCTTGGTTGAGTATGATATCAAAACAAAGCGCAAGGTCAGGTCCGACATTAAGAAACTGCGCAAACGAAACGAAGAGAGGGCCTCTCAGGAGATCCGAAGGGCCATAGAGAAGATAGCCCAGCGGCACGCTAAGAGTGTTGTGAGAACCCGAAGAGAAGAGGAACAAACTACTGCACACGCTGCCACTATCTTGGAGATGTTGGTAGACATATGTGATCAGAGTGATAGCTACAGTATTTAAAAAGCAGCTCATGGGTGTAAATTGGTGTAATGAGTGAGATTTGTGTGCTTTTTATAGTCATAGTTTTCTAGCTTGGTTGCCTGTCTGTTTTTGCCATCTTGGAATTTTCGTGGCAAACATGCTTGGCTTGACAATGATGACAACGGAGGAGTAGGCAAAATCTCAAAAGGATCTGTGACCGGCTAATGATTTTCCTACTGTGGTTCACAAACTCATTATGTGATATGTTTACAACAGGGACTTCATGCTGCAACCGGAGGATGCGAAGACTGTGGCCAGCAAGAAAAAAGATGAGGTACTGGTGGAAGTGAGGGCAGTGATGATATCCAGCATCACTGGCAACATCGAGAAAACCCGAAGGGAGGAGATGGATATTGCCCAACGCAACATAGACAAGGCGGAGGGGCGGTACAAGGCAGAACTAACTACCTTGAAGGAGTCAACACAAGCACTGGAGACTCTGCTGGACAAGACCATCAGGGACCTCCGTACAGCTGTAGCCGATAAGCAAGTATATATGGATGACCTGGAAGAAACAAGGGCAGCATTTCAACATTTCATCAATCAGCAGTTTAAAGAATTGAAGCCTGATCAAGCTGACTTTATCCTACCATCAAAGAAATGTACAGGTTGAATGACAAGTGAACGAATAGAAGCCCAGAAAAGCATGCTCTCTTTGGCTCATCACAATTGGTCAACTAATAAATCTGATTATCCACATGCTATTTGTTTGTGTAATAATTGCAGTACTTTTGTCTGTTTGATATCTGATCGTGTGATTATGCCAGGCATCACAAGTACCTGTCATATAGGCAGGTCACATGTTGATTTCAACAACAAAACTCTGGTAGGTGAAAGTGAATTACATAATCTGTAATGCCAGGAATGATTTACGTTCTCATTAGGTTGAACTGTGTTACATCTCTTTGAAATAATCTGTGCGTGTCATTTATTGTTCAATGGTTTATTTTATTACCATTGCATGATCATGAATCTCAAAATAATAAAATATAAATACAGCATTGCATAGATTGCCATCAATTCACAGACTGTTCACATTTAGGCGTCTCTCCATCTCTATCTTTCCCCGCCCTCCGATATTTGAAGTTATAAATGAGGGCTTGCAGCTTCCACTCAATGGAATTGCTCAACCGCATGATACTCTGTTCGGAATGAACTCAATATGGCGGAAACAAGTGAAGTAGATCCCAGGTCTCTTGTCCAACCGACACTCAAATATAATGCTGTCTTTTAGATTGTTTAGTTAGGAAATATGAGAGGATCGAATCTAAATATTTTTTTTGCATTCCGGCAGGAAAAATAACAACGAAAGCTTCAACATTTGGAAAGGACTGTGAGAACCTCACAATGAGCCACCGCCAAGCAACAGGTAACATTCGAGTCAAGTGCACGCTGCAGCGTGAGAATTTGTTACATATTTACGAAGTTATTATGATGTTGCAATCTAATATCACGTGTTATGGTAGCGCTTTGTGTTTGTGGTAAATTAAGTGTGTAAAATGTGCTTGCAAATAAGCTCTGTTCTGATGTATTGTAGTGAGGGTAGTTTTGCTACTTATTGGCTGCAGTTGGGTTGGTTGGGTGGGGAGGGGGATTGGAAGGCGCCGGACGCTCTGGTTTCTAAGGTTAGTGGAAAAACACCGATGAAATTGTACCCAGGCATGTTTCTAATGTAAATATTCGTTTCGCACAAATACTTTCAGAATTCCAAGGGGCCTCCCCCTCCCTTCCGCTGCCTCCAGATCATGTGTTGAACTCGGGAGCAGTAGTTTTCCCTGGTAGGCTATAATAAACACTCGATTCATTATTTGTATGTTACAATGTGCAAAATGTAACAAAACAATAACAAATCATGAACTGTAACAATGTGCGCATGAAATGATTGTATTTCTGTCAACAGGTGCCTTTGATCAGCATGGATGTCCTCTGGTTCTGTTCCCTGTGGATTCTCATGGCAGTCTTTCAGATCTAAGCAAATCTGAAGTGGTTGACTTCATACACTACTTTCTCTGTTTGTACAAGTATGTACCTACAATGTAATGTGTTTTTTGTTTTGTTTTTTTAAAAGATGTCTATTTTAAGATTGTTCAACTGGAAGTCATGTTGAGCCTTACTGATGCCACTTTGTTTTTTAGTAAGAAACAGGAGAAGGAGAGCTTGGTTTCAGTTGTGGCTGATTTGAGACAAGCCACTCTTAATACAACAAGGTTCATCGCTGAAACACTTCTTCTCCTTGAGGTATCTATTCTATCATTTTGCAAAAAAACATCCATATTTTGAATAATTTGAGGCAACATTTCATATTTTGTACAGACAAGGATTTAATGTTTTAGATGGCTTGTAGGCATT
Organism: Oncorhynchus mykiss; assembly: GCF_013265735.2. Classification (NCBI taxonomy): domain Eukaryota; kingdom Metazoa; phylum Chordata; class Actinopteri; order Salmoniformes; family Salmonidae; genus Oncorhynchus; species Oncorhynchus mykiss. The sequence continues at coordinate 16,392,518 of NC_048572.1, forward strand.
GCTTTACAGTAATGGTCATAGTTAGTTCTTAAAGTAGTGTTATTTAGTACACCTCAATCCACTTTTGCACAATTAAAAATAATAAGTTGATTATGTCTTGGAAGTGTTGACAGTGAGTCTCCGTTTTTTGTATTGCTGTGCCCAGTTCAACCACAATGTTGTTGTAAAGCACTTCATAGCTCCACCTCGGATTGGCCTTTCTGCTACTCCTAGCTCATTAAGTGTTCTTGTCTGATGTTGCTCTTTAGGGCATAATGCGAAGTGCGTCACTTCCTGCTTGGATGATGGTTATGGGCTAAAATACTGTGGCGGGTAGGGAGATCACATGCTGGATCATATGCCTTCAGTTATTTATTAAGCTCTAGTGGAATTGTATGAGGAATTGCATTATCTGAGCTTAATTGGTTAAGGTGTTTGGAAATCTGCCATACAATTCAGTGGTCTGTGGCTCTTTGTCTGATTACATATCATTTTGACAATCAAATGGTAGACTCTTCATGTCCACAAGCATACTAATGTGTACATTTGATTTATTCATTTTTGATAATGGTGCAGTGAGTCTTCATGTCAGTTTGTCCTCATTTGTCATGGCCACTGACAGAACCGTGGTGCTCACTAAAATTCCAAATCGGGGAAGACATTTGTGTGCCCCACCCAAGTTGTACTACTAGGTGTGTGATTTTGACTTGTCATTAATTAATATTGATAAAAGTGTAACATTAATTTCTCGCCCCATCTAGCTTCATAGGAGGACAGTGCACACTGTATACATAATTCAACCGAAAAAGAAAGATGTTCTGAAACTATTGTTGAAACTGCTGGTACCATCAAAGTCTTATGTTGCTCTCTTTAAGGTAAGATGGGTTCTCTGTCTTCACCTTTCATATTGTGTGTGTGGGGTGTGTCTAAACATCCTTTTAATACCAACAGAGAGTTCTACTGAAAGCGGTCTTTGACCTTTCCAACTACATTGATAGAAGCCAGTTGACTGCATCTTTAGGCGGCTACCTGGTTTACTGTCATCGGAGTTGGGTTACCTTTGTCAAGGTTTGTTTCTTACAATCAAATACACAGACTGTTGTCATTTCATCCTGTGGTATTTTGCTTATTGGTCAAGTGGAAAGTTATGCCAGCTGTAAAATGCTTGTGTCCATTCATTGGCATGTAATCTCACCAGAATTCTCATGAGTTTTCTTTCAAAGAATTCCATTGACTACTAGCGTCACAACTCGTTCTGTAAAATAATCACACTGGACTTTTCTCATGATAAATCTTAGGCAGTACATGACTAGTCATGTCGTGCGTGTAATGTGATCTTCTTAAAAGGACAGTCTTGTTTGCCACAGCGAGCTTTGGCAATAGATGATCTTAGGATCAGTCATAACTCCACTAATAGTTTTAATACACGGCAGCATTGTCCTCCTTTCCCCGTCAGGGGTCAAAGGACGACCTCACTGCCGCCCATCCTCTGCTTTTGATTTGTTGCCTGTCTTAAGGATGAAATGAATAGGAGAACTCTGCTTTCAATCCAAGCTATTTTCTTATTTTTTCCACTAGTGAATATCTGTGGTAGATTCATTAACTGAATCTATCTGGAGAGATGAGTGTGCAGTTAGTGACTCAACGGTGTCTGTGGGTAGAGATTTTTCATTTGCGAATCCATTCATGAGTTTCAGTGATGTGGCCCCTGACCCATTGTTACCTTGGTGAAGCTTGCGCAATTGCAGAGTGCAATCAGTGGACCTCATTACCAAGTGAAAGGCGGCCTCCTCTCGCCATTTGATCATATTCACTCATCTTTGACTGGGTATTCACCCATGTTGACTATTCATTAGTACTGCTGAGGGCAGTCTGTTTTGAGATGCTATGTTTTCTGTTACAATGTTGTGCTGTTACAGTAACTAAATGGACATTCTTGGTAGATTGAGTAGATGAGCATAGTTTGTTGTAGATTTTGGTTGTCTTTTGCCTATTGGTTGGTGGTTGTACAACTTTGACAAGCATGTGAATAATGCTTTTTTGATGCAACAGGATTTACTTAATTTTTCTTTCTACTTCATCTCACCCTCATTATCCTTCTAACTAGCTTCTTGGACTGTTTATGTAGGAGATAGATGGCTTTGTTCAGGAGTTTCTCTCGGTGGTCCAGAGGCTCCCGTCCTCCATCTCCACCCTGCAGACCCTCTCCAGACAGCCTGTCCCCTCTGCCTTCACTGAGCTGAAGGCCTTCTGTTACACCAACGAGGCCAAGTTCCATATGCTTCGGCGGTAAGAGACTCCGTTTTCACCATTGGGCTCTCATTCAGTTGGACATAACAAATGCCTACTTTGGGTAGTACATGTGTAAGCCGAGTTGCTCTACACATAAATCTGCTGTACATATGCACACTTTCTAAGTGCTTTTAATGGCTTAAGTTACCTGCCTAAAGTTGCAACTCCTTTTGAAGGATTTCCTTGACTATTTCCTTGAATCTATGGACTCTTGTGCCCCTGCAAAGGCTGAGTGACTGCATATTATGTACAGAGGACATGAACTCTACTATCCTTGTGGTGTGTAGGGAGCTGGGGTTGGATGAGCTGCTAAGGCACTGTGAGTGTGTGGTGGAGAAGATGCGCTACCCTGAGAAGAACTCGTGCTATCAGGCTATGGTCGGGACAGCCCTCTTCACCAACACAGCCTTCGACATGCTGCAGAACTACAGCAGGTACTTTACTGTGTGGTAGGCACAGACACTGCTGATGAAGTAAATGTAGGCAGGCTGGCATTTAGCGTTTTCCTTAGGAGTAAGGTGTGCATTTTATTTGTTTTTGAAGTATAGACTTGCATATTTGACACTGAATTACTTTCTATCTAGACAAATCTGTCAATTGCTAGATATTATGCAAGTAATGTACACAGAACTGTTCTATTTCAAGGTTCATAGTATTCTGCTACATTGAGTCTTTTCCCCAGGTTGAAGGTATCTTATTGTTGTCTTTGTTGACAGGATAACTGTGGCTGTGGAAAAAATTGAGTTGCTGTGGCAACAGGCCTTTTCCAAGGCCCACCTCCAGCTACAGGTCTTCCAGCTGCGTAATGAGGCACAGCAGGTTTGTTATAATACATAACAACAATTACTCTAAAATGTTGTTAATTAGGGCACAAAACAAAAAAACATTTTAAAATGCTTTGCAACTGAAAACAAAAATTGGTCTTTAGTCCAGTCCTTTCCTGTTTGTCAGTTCTTCCATTTGGTGCCTAATGAACATGACCCAGTTGTCTTGCTTTTTTCCATTTTCAGAGGCTTATTTAAATGTTTAATTATTTTGCTTTATTTATCTCCACTTGCAGTTAACAGAACAGATTAAAAGCCTTCAGAAAGAGAAGCTCCAGCCTTACAGAATAGAGATCTCTAAAGATGCCAGAAGGGCTGAGATGTTAACGTCAGAATTCGAGGCATCGATCTATACCCCTGCCATGGTAAATCTAGGCTACTCTGATATTTTCCTCCTAAGATTGGTGCATTGCCGTATTCGAGCTGCTGTATGGATCCTTAATGACACAGCGGTGGTTTGTCCTCCCTCTTGTCAGGCCCTGGTTCGCTGTTCTGAAGATGTGATCCACACATTAGCTGAGGTTCTGCCTCCTGGTGATGTCCAGACCAGGGAAGAGTGGGTGCAGGATCTGGACAGACTGAAGGAGAACTTCCACGCTGCTGTAGAGCTCCCTCATCAGACCCTCCGAGCAGTCTCTGACTTCTACCACTACTACAGAAAGGTAGTTGTCCACTTGCACTAATGTCTTATGATACCTGATTGTGCATGCCAACTTTTTATATTATACTGAAGTGGTGATGTAATTGAAATAGACCACAATTAGAAATTCTTGAAATGACAACATTTTACATGTTTAGCTCCTTTGATGTGCATGTGGTTTGTGTTGTGGTTAGACATTATCAATTTAATCTGATGTCATGAACTCAATTTCTTTCATCTCAACAGGCCAATAGTTGGTACAACATAGTCCTGTGTGAGAACTTTCTCCAAGACCTTCTGTGGGGTGTGAACTATGACCCCCTCCCCAGGCGGCGCAACCCGCTGGAGATGCCTGTCCCTGTGTGGAGGCAGGCAGTCTGTGACTTCCTGAGAAACAACCCCTCCCCGGACATGGAGGAGCTGGTCCAGCTTGCTCACCTGGCCAACGTCATCCCTGACGCCCACCTACAGCAGACTGGCAAACAGCTATCACAAAGGTGAGAAACTACTGTTGCATAATACTGTTTTTTACCACAGTGCGATTTGAAATGCTTTAGGAGGGTATTAACTACAGACTTCCGTAGGTACACTACTCAAAAAAATAAAGGGAACACTAAAATAACACATCCTAGATCTGAATGAATGAAATATTCTTCTTAAATACTTTTTTCTTTACATAGTTGAATGTGCTGACAACAAAATCACACAAATTATCAATGGAAATCAAATTTATCAACCCATGGAGGTCTGGATTTGGAGTCACACTGAAAATTAGTGGAAAACCACACTACAGGCTGATCCAACTTTGATGCAAGTGTGTGTGGCTTCCACGTGCCTGTATGACCTCCCTACAATGCCTGGGCATGCTCCTGATGAGGTGGCGGATGGTCTCCTGAGGGATCTCCTCCCAGACGTGGACTAAAGCATCCGCCAACTCCTGGACAGTCTGTGGTGCATGGATGGATGGAGCGCTGTGGTGCATTGGTGGATGGAGCGAGACATGATGTCCCAGATTTGCTCAATTGGATTCAGGTCTGGGGAATAAGCGGGCCAGTCCATAGCATCAATGCCTTCCTCTTGCAGGAACTGCTGACACACTCCAGCCACATGAGGTCTTACATTAGGAGGAACCCAGGGCCAACCGCACCAGCATATGGTCTCAAAAGGGGTCTGAGGATCTCATCTCGGTACCTAATGGCAGTCAGGGTACCTCTGGCGAGCACATGGAGGGCTGTGCGGCCCCCCAAAGAAATGCCACCCCACACCATGACTGACCCACCGCCAAACCGGTCATGCTGGAGGATGTTGCAGGCAGCAGAACGTTCTCCACTGCGTCTCCAGACTGTCACGTCTGTCACATGTGCTCAGTGTGAACCTGCTTTAATCTGTGAAGAGCACAGGGCGCCAGTGGCGAATTTGCCAATCTTGGTGTTCTCTGGCAAATGAAAAACGTCCTGCACGGTGTTGGGCTGTAAGCACAACCCCCACCTGTAGACGTCGTGCCCTCATACCACCCTCATGGAGTCTGTTTCTGACCGTTTGGGCAGACACATGCACATTTGTGGCCTGCTGGAGGTCATTTTGCAGGGCTCTGGCAGTGCTCCTCCTGCTCTTCCTTGCACAAAGGCGGAGGTAGCGGTCCTGCTGCTGGGTTGTTGCCCTCCTACGGCCTCCTCCACGTCTCCTGATGTACTGGCCTGTCTCCTGGTAGCGCCTCCATGCTCTGGACACTACCCTGACAGACACAGCAAACCTTCTTGCCACAGCTCGCATTGATGTGCCATCCTGGATGAGCTGCACTACCTGAGCAACTTGTGTGGGTTGTAGACTCCGTCTCATGCTACCACTAGAGTGAAAGCACCGCCAGCATTCAAAAGTGACCAAAACATCAGCCAGGAAGCATAGGAACTGAGAAGTGGTATGTGGTCCCCACCTGCAGAACCACTCCTTTATTGGGGGTGTCTTGCTAATTGCCTATAATTTCCACCTGTTGTCTATTCCATTTGCACAACAGCATGTGAAATTTATTGTCAATCAGTGTTGCTTCCTAAGGGGACAGTTTGATTTCAAAGAAGTGTGATTGACTTGGAGTTACATTGTTGTTTAAGTGTTCCCTTTATTTTTTTGAGCAGTGTATTTGATCTGGTGACTTATCACTGTTTTTGCTTTGACCCTGGCGCTTTCTTTCTTTCAGATGCATGAATCTGTGTAAACTTCTGACCTGTCCAGGTGTAGTACCTATCAACGACCTCCAGTCGGCGCTGCAGTGGCAGTATGAGTTTCTGAGAGCCAGCCACAGGGAAGGACCTAGGCCACACACTAACCTGGCTGTAGGCAGAGTACCTAAGGCCAGTCTCAACATTCCAGATGTGACGTTTAGTCACAGTAGAACCTCTGGTTCCAGATCTGACTGCCACACTAAGGACAACATGCACAGTCACGGCTCTCTCTCCAACCTCAAGCACCATCAGGCTCCTCTGGGTACGTCTCCCTCCAGTGCCGTCTCTGGGGGTGTGTCTGCTGTGGGGAAGCCTCCCTCCCTCAGCTCCTTTGACTCTGGCTTTGATGGAGCAGGAAGTGGCCACATGGAGACAGGAGCTGGGCGAGAGGGATGGGAGGGGCCGTCCAGGGTACCAGGCACCAGGGACTCAATCAGGCCCATCACCAGGCAGCCCAAGATCCACGAGGAGAACATCTCCAGCGTGTCTGACGTTGAGGAGCGCAGGGAGGATTTTGACTTTGGCTCCATGGGCAGCACCTCAAGGGCCAGCATTCAGATCATCCCAAAGATAACTGTGGACTCGATGCATTTTGAGATCAAGCTGAAGCGTTCGGCTACCCTGCCCCATAATCCATGGCTCAGTCTGCCTGTGGAAGACCTTGAGAACTCCTACACGGTCACCATCACTCAGAACCCATCACAGTCACCACAGTTGCGGGACGTTAAGAGCCCAAAACCTTCAGAGTGCTACCACCACAGTGACCAATTATCCAACTGGTCCAGAGACCAGCCCACACAGACGGAGGTACAAACCAACCCTGAGAGCAGAGGGGCACAACCCAGCGACAGTATCCTACAGGCACAGGACAGCTTTGATGACTCGGAACTGAGTGCCATTCGGGATCCCCTTTCAAGCACCATCACAGATGCAAGAGATGGGCCCAACTACACTGCAGAGAGCAGCCCCACTCTACTCTGGGATACGTATGACTTTCACAACCCCGAACAGGACAGCTGTGAAAGGTAATGACACATGCTCTTGTCTCCTGACATGGTCCTCATAGGTGCCCATTGTGCCTAGTAAACTATGAAAGCCAAAGCACTCATCTTGTTGCTGTTTGATGTTTGCAGGATAACCAGTTCCATGACTGAAGTCTCGTTAAATGACTGGGACCTGAAGGAGCAGGAGGGTCTCAGGAAGGTAGAGGAGATCTTGGACCGGGCAGCTGGAATACTAGAGGCATGTTGGTACAAATGTTAAATGGATTGTCTTCATGCCGATGCAATAAATGGTTTGGCTCCTCAGATTTGCACATTACTGGGATTGTTAATAGTGACCTTAACCTAGGGTTGTGAAATTCCAGGAACATTCAATAAATTCCCTGGTGTTCCAGAAATCCCAGATGGAGGATTCCCAGAATCAGGAGGGAATAAGCAGGAAATCAGAATTCTCTACCAGGATTTCTTGAAATCCAGGGAATTTTAGTTCCTGGAATTTTGCAGCCCTGCCTAAACCATGGCGTAGGCCAATAGCTTGCATTTGTAAACTCTTCTATAACTTAAAAACATTTTTTTTACAGGAGGAAGAGAATGTGATGGTACAGGAGCAGATGTTGGCTGTCCTTCTGAAGACTGAGAGCACGAGCAAACCGTGGGAATCATGGGGCAGTGAGGCGCAGGTAAGTGTGGTAGGTCATGATATAAATGTGTACCTCTAGGTCAGATGTGGATCATGGAACCATTTAAGCTGGTGAACTATGAACAAAGTAGCCCACTGTCCATACATTACAAATTGCATTCTATAAATGATTTATATATTTTTTCGCAATAACAAAATGCACTTGTCAACCAATTATCCCCCCCACCCCCCCCCCCCGGAGATTTGTAAGACAGTATTGTTTTTACAAGATTGAAAATAGATTTAATTTAATACAAGTTAAGTTTATTTTGTTTGGCGGACTTTAAATCGTACTAGATAATCAGCTGATGGGAATCTCCACTTTTATGTTTCTGTAATTAATAATAACAATGTTTTTGTTTTCTAGATGTCCTCCAGTGACCTTAAGGCACATGGTGTCCTGGGCCTTGATGACAGTCTTGCCTCTGCAGACACTGACAACCAGAGTGAATGCAGGTCACCAGAGGCAACTAGTGAAACTGTGGCCTCAGAACACAGCATGGGCCACAATGGACGGCTAACGGAGACTGGGTTGACTGGTCTGATGTGCCCTCAAAGCAGCAGGGGAGAGTTGCTGATGGAGCTGAGAGGACTGCATGTTCTGGATGAGCTCATCATGGAGGAGAACCTCAAGATCCACCAGCTTCGACGGGCTGAGAAGCAGTGCCTTGATGAAAAGCCCACTCAATCAGTGGTTTCCCGAAGTACGAGCAAGGAGAGGCAGGAGTTTCTATTAGAACTAGCGAGGGAGAAAAGGGAAGTGGAGGGGATGGAAAATAGCCTAGACAAAGAGATGACAAAAGAATGTCAACTCAAGAGGATGAGCAGAACCAGGAAAGTAGTGAAATGCTCAGTAATGGAAAGGACTTCAAAACTTAACTTGGAGGACTGTGCACTCTGTGATAATCTTATATCAGACAATAGGAGCCAACACCACAAAGTGAAGCACTTGCCATCCTTACCCCAACACTCCATAAACCTGGATCCTAATGAATTCCTCAGTATTACTGCAACCCCATGTCCAGAGTATGCCAAAACCCCTGTATCACAAACATGTGTTCAAAGTGTAAATGGTCATTCCCCACATGGTGACGTTAATATATCCGGCTGTGGTGATGCCATGGTAGTTGACACCCCCAGCCACTGTGATCTTACTGAGCACAATTCACAAGTTTTAACTCTACCACTCACTTCGGATCCCAATGAATCTATTGAAGAGGTTGGAATCCAAAGCCATGAGGGTACAGAGAAAGATGTAAGATCTGGGGAAGCCTTTCAAAGTTGCACACCAGAGACTACCTCCTTTATATGTGAAATGTGCCCTGAACATGGAGCATTTGACCAAGGGGCTAATGCCAACACCCCTGTGCCTAAACCAAGAAAGGCATCTGTTCCTGTGAATGATAAAGGTCAAGAACTCAAAATTCCAACCAAACCCATATATAGAACTCTCTGCCCTGATAGTGATTCCGACCCGAACCCTAGGCTCACACCGCAAGTTGCGCTCAATACTCACCCGAAGCCTAAAGAGCGAAACCTCAAACCTACAAACAGTTCTCCTAATCCTGTTCTGAGTCAAGATGTGAATGAACACAGAAGTGACAACAATGACAAACCCTTCTCTGATCAACAGGCATCCTTATGTAATGACCCTTTGGAGTTCCATGAACAGTCAACGCTAGGCGGCTGCTCTATGGGATCAACATTAACGCTTGTTGACTCTGACTGTGTTCAGATAGAAATCCACTGCTCCCAGAAATCTGAGGATGTGTTAACACATTTGGGGTCTAATTCTGAAGAGCTATCTTGTATGTCTGCTGAGGTAACATCTGGATCATGTGAACCAAGTGGAGCTGATAAGTGGAGAGAAGTAGATGTCCCTGATGGGTTTCAGAGGTGTGGTACTGCCAGGAGATCACCTGTCAATCAACCCAATCACCACATCCCCACCAGAGACGTAAGGCTTTAGTTAGACGTCCACATTATTCACCATAGACCTGATTTATTATACTTTATCTTTCGGTAAAATGTGAATTATTAGGCTTTATTTATTTTTTAGATGACCAATTTCAAGACCCCTATTGTGCTGGACACAGGGTCTGGTTTGATGAAAGCAGGATTTGCCGATCAGGACCTCCCGAATACGATATTCCCAAATATCATTGGGCTGCCAAAATACGAGGTAAGGCAACAGCCAAGTATGTGGCATCTATACTCTTGGGCTGTGTTGTTTTTCATCAAGTTACAGTCAGTCGTATTGGCCACCATGGCTTTCCCTATGTGCAGACTTTCTAATTTGCCATCAGGAAATAATGAATGGCTACTTGGAACGGGAGACCTATATTGGACATGAGGCTCAACATATGAGAGGAGTCCTGGCACTGAAGTATCCCATGAAGAACGGAATTATACGCAACTGGGATGAAATGGAAAAGGTTGGTGATATATTGTTGACCTTAATTTTATCCAATATTCTGTATGTGCTTTAATGGTGCGTTTGGGAGTACTGATGAAGCCATAGTATCAGACTGTGGTGGTTTTGACCTTTGACCTCACTGCTCAATTGACTGGTTTCAGATTTGGCACCACACATTCCAGCAGTTGCATGTGGAACCAGATGATCACCCTGTCCTACTGACCGAGGCAGCCATGAACCCACTGGAGATCCGTCAGCGCATGGTGGAACTCATGTTTGAGTGCTTCAATGTTCCACTCACCTACGTGGCCATGCAGGCGGTGCTGGCACTTTACGCAGCAGGGAGAACCACAGGTAAAACGAGCATGATTTATATACAAATATGTCTAGTCGGTTAACATATTTAAGGCAGTTGTATCCCAGAGTAGAGGACAGTATGCTTTCAAAGACCTGTTTAAAGCTAGAATATAAGACTGGTTACTATACATCTACTATTTGGTTGAATCATTTTGAATATGGCAGATAATCATTAGAGTATCTGTCTCCTACTAGGTGTAGTGTTTGACTCTGGGGATGGAGTGAGCCATAGTGTGCCAGTGTTTGAGGGATACTGTTTACCACACGCAGTGCAGCGCTGCACCTTGGCTGGCCATGATGTTACAATGCACCTTAAAAAGGTATTTGATATTAACGCATAATTATCTGTATGTATTTGGGACAGGGATTTGGTCTAAAACAATTAGTTCAAAATGATGATCACTTGAAAACAATGTCCATTGACTGTATTGTGTGCCACTGTCCTGTGTACCAGCTTCTGCAGGAGCAGGGGTTCTGCATGCACACTTCTGCTGAGATGGAGATTGTGAGGGAGATGAAGGAGAAATGCTGCCGGGTGTCTCAGGACTATGAATCTGAGCTAACCTGTGGAGGGTCGGCCAGCAGTGCGATGAATTACACCATGCCTGATGGCCAGGTTGTCCACCTCAGCACAGAGCGGTTCAGGTAACCATCTAACAGGGCCCCTGTATCCTCACTCTGAAGACTAAACACTCACCCTAATGAGTTTGGGTAATTAAGTGTTCTGCTTTGTCTGAGGTAATTGAGACTAAGAACTAAGTGTTTCCCTTTGCAAACAGTGCCATTTATTGTTCCGTTTTGATTATGGTGCTACCAAGTAAGCTTTTGGATAGCCACCAAGGGTTGGCTAAGATCTGTTAATCGGTGGCGTCTTCCATCCACAGGGCACCTGAGATTCTGTTTAAGCCAGAGCTGATTGGACGAGACCATTACGGGATGCATGAGAGTATTTTCAAGTCTATCCTTAGTTCAGACATTGACCTCCGGCGGAGTTTTTTGGGGAACATTGTCCTATCAGGTACATAGTTTTTGTTTTATTAGTTGCTGAATACTTGTCCACTCATCTGCCAATGTCTGAATGTATTTATTTCCCCTGTGAAGGTGGAAATACCCTGTTGGCTGGCCTGCCTGAGCGGCTTCAGAGTGAAATTAGAACCATGGTGCCTACAGACTTGGGGGAGTGTGTGCGGGTGACAAGCCCTAAGGACAGAGATTTCTCTGTATGGAGTGGAGGTGCAGTGCTGGCCAACTTGTCTTCCTTTGCCTCGGCCTGGATCAGCCAAGAGGAATACGAGGAATATGGCCCCCAGATTGTTTTCAGGAAGTGCTTCTGAGCTGGACTCGCCTGAAATGTATGGGTGCAAGTTGTTACACATGTGCAATAGAGTATAGTGCCTAGTTTCTATGTCTGTGCTTTTTAAACCTTTTTTTATCGTTTTCAATGGTGTTGTTTTTGTACTATGTCTTTCATTACTGATGTTCTGCACTGACACTTCCAACGATTTGGTACTTTGAGTGTGATATAAAATGTTTCTACTGTTGTCGGATCAGACAATACTTGAATGTTCTGTTTTATGCTTACTGTGGCAGAAATCCTGTCAAAGGAAGATTGACTTACTTTCTAGCTATCGTGCTTGTCATGAATCCCCTGATCAAGATCTGGCCTTATGTAAAGAAAGGTGACTGATTCTCCTCTGAATGACTCCTAAAAAAGAGTAACTGGGATGGGTGTGCCTCTTGAAATATTAGTGTGTTTTTCTACCCTTTTCTCCACTATTTTATTTTTAGGAATATGACAAAAGGCACTTGAACCAGGTATTTTGGTGATGGTAGGGAAACCTATCTATGTTTTATTTAAGGGCCCATTTTGAGCAATCTTTTCAGTTTCTGAGGAGCTACTACGACAATATCACGGCTCTAGCAAGGTCAATGACCAGAGCTGTATGTAATGCCCCCAATTTGAGTATAGTTTGTCGGTTCATTTTCCTATTTTAAGATGAGCTTTCTAAAGTTAATCTTGAAATTGTCTGTAAATATTTCTGTTTTTAAATTGGCTTTCTAAAGTTGTCTTGGAATAACTTAACCTAAAATGTCCACGTTACATTTTCTGTGTCCACTTGGTGAGATACTGTAGTTTTCCCTCCAAGACTTGTAGCTAAATCAATGCAGGTGAAGAGTTTAGTATGTTGATGCCACCATGCCTGAATGGTAGACTGACTGTTCATTTTACTTATCCATTTGAGTTTTCCTTCGGTCTTGAGTCTGCACTTAGTGTTGATTAGGGTTTACTTCATGTCCCAAGTATAAGGCCTATATTGCACAAGTCCTGAATTTAGTGTCATTATTCAGCTGTATACAATCACTGTTTATTGTGAATTGATCCTTAACATACATTTTTGTTTGATTGGGCCCTTGATTCAATGTACTAACAACCTCTATTCTTGACTGGTATGATTTGTTGGTTCACATTTATTTATTTTCATATTTGACTTTACATGTTTGTTCACAATATATTGACTTTTTTGACTTATGACTATTGAGTGATCTTTCAACTTTTATGAATGGGTCATATCTGACCTAAATGCATGGTTTTTCTAAGTATTTTGACAGAAAATACCTGAACTTGATGAGAATGTTGAGTTTTGTTTCATTGAGGCTACCTGTTAGCCATGTTGGCTATGCCCTTACCATTTTATTGCTTTCTTTGACTTCCTATGGATACTATGGACAAGCAATTGGCCTTATTAGTTTAAATAACTTATTTTGATCAACCCCATTGTATTTACAGTAGACTTACTAGTATCTAGTGTGATTCACTCATTACATAGCTGCCCTTTGATTTTGGCACGATTTTTGCTTGTTCTCTTCAATGTGTTTTTAAAACTGCCGTGTTTTTCTACTCTAAAGAAGTGGGGTTGCCTTGTGATCTTAATCACAGGTCTTTTTAAATGGAGGTCTGAAGCGTTCCCTGTGGGAAATGGAAAGGCCTTGAGGGCTGAAATTTGGAGAGGGATGAATAGTCGGCTCATTTGTTAGTTCTTGGTGGTCAGAGGTAGAATTGAAGTCCCAGCCTCTCGTTTTTGATAGTATATTCCATGCTCGAGTCTTGCTATGATTTACTTAAACCAAGTTGTATGTCAGGTCTGTTTTTTTAGAATAAATATTTTTATTTATCTGATTGTTGCATGTTTCCGTTACATCCTCCATAAAAATTACCTGCAAAGTAATAATTAGTTAAAGAGAAGATTCACCAGTCAGATGTGATTACATACACACCACTGTTACATCCTGTGGCAGTGTTTCATTGGTGACCATGGCAACCGACGGGGAACTCGGACGCGGTGGGGAATTTACATGATCTCCGTAGCTTGAAACATGTCTCGTGCTCAAGCAGAAAGTGTGATAAAAAACATAATTCGAGAAATCGCCCAAGAATGTACCGGAAAAGGGCATGCTGTGTCAGAAACATTAGTGGCTTTCATGGTAGGTACCTGGCTTACTAATTAGTAACGTGGAAAGCGTTCGGTAACTAGCCGTGTGCGGTAATGTGTCGGTGTTATACGTTGTCTAATCAATTATTTTTCTATTAGGTAAAAGCTGTTGTGTTGGACCCACGAAATCTATTTAACGTTGATCGGACTCTTACCAAGCAAGATGTTAGGAAACTTGTGGAAGTAAGTGCATTTAATTATAACTAAGACCCTGTGTCAGGTTTGGCTGGTAGCATGCCTGAGATCTTTGCGCAATGGGCGATCGATGTCCGTGTTATTCATTTGCAGTTGTGTGTGGACAAACTCCTGGACCAGGGGAGCCCTTCCGTTGACACAATCAAGATGCAAGTCTACTTCGACATGAATTACACATCTCGACGTAAGTGGTTGCTTTAAAATGCTCAAAGAATGCATTAACTTATGTATAAGGCGTACTAACTAAACCCTAGCTGTTGGGACATGTGTAACGTCTAAGGGCATGGGATACTGGTATTGTACCCATTCATCAGTTTAGCCTCAAAGGTCTTGTTTTGTGTCCCAGGTGAGTTCATTGAGGAGCACCAGCGGGTACTACAGTCAAGGCTAGTCCCAGTGAGTCGAGAAATCACTGACAGCAGAGTGAAAACACGTGAGGATCTGGAGGGCCTTTACCGTAAGATCGTCAGCTATGTTCTGCTGCGCTCGGGCCTGGGTTCTTCCACAGACATCACTACAGTGCGAGAGGCTACAGGTAATCATAAGGACTATTTTAATTTAATTTGCACCACAAGTTAAGGATCACTATTCACAAAGATGGGAAAGGAAATGGTCAATTGTAATTACTGTCCATCCTAGTGAGTTTTTACAATGTGGCAATCATCACATTTTCCAGCATTGATCAGTTTGTTCCTATTTTGCTCACAACTGACTGTGTGGTTTTGCAGCTGCCTTACAGAGCGTCTTTCCCCAGTCAGAGCTGGGGACCTTCATGTCCCTCATCAAGAAGGACAAGGAGCAACAGCTCAACGACCTCAGCATGATTGTGACTGGCATCCGTCTCTTCAACAAAGACAGCAGGAAAGGAGGAGAGGGCATAGACGACTGTAAGTTCCAAAACATCACATTTATTTTATTTATTTTATTTATTTATACCTTGATAACTGAAACAATTTCTCAGAGCTCCAAATGTGTATTTCAATTTTGTCCTCGACTTCCATATAGTGCCAGCTATTCTGAATGAAGCCATTCCATCCACCAGTAAAGACATTGAATGGGAGCTGGAGCTTTCTCAGAGTTTGGCCTGGCAGTACACATCCTGTCTGGAGAGGCTCCTGGACCCTGAGGTTGAGACCAGAGAATGTATTGTTCCCCTGGACATGCTTAAACAGGCTCTCTATAATGTACGACAACATGAAGCCTTTCTCAAAGTTATTTTGGTGAGTTAGCTAGAAGGTGATGGGCGTCATGACTTCAAGTCAGTACATGAAATTGTCCATATGAGCAGTTCTTCAAGAGTATTGAGTTGCATAATAATTTTACCCATTCTGATTAAATTCCTCACCAGGCAGATGTCATTCTATGTGCAAAGCAAGTTGAAACCCTACAGACTGAACTAGCGACACGTATGAAGCTTTTGAGGGTCACCGTACATTCAAAGACTGCAGTACCCACTGCACAGGTTTTTGTAAGTACAGTATCTTGCACATATATATTTGAGCTGTTCTCCATTAGAAAGTGCTTTTTAGTCCAGGACTAGGCTTAACCTGTGTCTGGAAAAAGGGCTTTTCAATGTCTAAGCCTCAACTCGTGTACTATGTATCCTCTTCCAGCCCCATTTCACAGCTCTGGCAAAGTTCTGGTCAGGTCTTCAAGATGAGATGGTGCTGTTGAGCATCCTGAGTAACATAATGGAGAACCTGCAGCCCTTCCTGGCTGCTCAGTCCCAGCTCTTCCCTGATGGTCAGTTGGAGGACATACTGGGGTTGGAGATCAAGAAGTACGAGCAGAGAATGAAGGAGTCTTCAGGTAAGTACTCTGGGTGAATCCCAAATGGTATACTATTTCCTATGGGGCCTGGTATAAAGTAGTGCACTACATAGGGAATAGGATGCTATTTGGGACGTAACCTGTGTTTATACCGCCACAGTCAATTACAGTAAAGCACTGCATTTCCTACATCTCTATCATTAGCTAATGATTTTACATGTTTAATTTGTAGTAGATAAATTGTTTTGTTTGTTATTCACCTTGTCAGAAAACCGTATTGACCCCTATGAGATCAAAACACAAGAGTGGCTCTTGCCTGAGACAACAGCCAACTTTGACAAATTACCACTGCAGTACAATGGAATTTGTGGTTATACACTTGTGAAGAAGGATGGGCTTTTACTGCCAGGTATGTGGAGTTTTGGATGTGGCAATTGTATATGTTGTTGTACAACTAATGTTCATTCCCCCCTTATTGAAAATATTCACCAGAAGTGTTGTAATATGCCAACTTGTCTTCTAACTGAACATCCCAATGCTACATATAAAATAAGACTGTTGTTTCAGGCAACCCAAGCATAGGAGTCCTGAAACATAGGGAGAAATACTATGTTTTCAGCTCCAAGGAGGCAGCTTTAAGATTTGGATCCAAGCCAGATGAGTACATTGCCCATGTGGCAGAGAAAGCAAAGCAGTCCCCTGAGCTTATCCAGCTCCTCCAACTCCACCAACAGTTTGCCTGTGTCACTCCATATCCTGAGGTACAGTGCCTTCGGAAAGTATTCAGACCCCCTGACTTTTTCCACATTTTGTTACTTTACAGCCTTATTCTAAAATGGATTAAATAAAAATCCTTAGCAATCTACCTACACACACTTCCCCATAATGACAAAGTAAAAACAGGTTTTTAGAAAAGTTAGCAAATCTATAAAAAAAAATTAGAAAACATATCATACATAATTATTCAGACACTTTGCTTTGAGACTCAATTGAGCTCAGGTGCGTGCTGTTTCCATTGATCATCCTTGAGATGTTTCTACAACTTGATTGGAGTCCACCTGTGGTAAATTCAATTGATTGGACATGATTTGAAAGGCACACATCTGTCTATGTAAGGCCCCACAGTTGACAGTGCATGTCAGAGCAAAAACTAAGCCATGGGGTTGAAGGAATTGTCCGTAGAGCTCCGAGACAGGATTGTGTTGAGGCACAGATCTGGGGAAGCGTACCAAAACATTTCTGTAGCATTGAAGGTCCCCAAGAACATAGTTGCCTCCATCATTCTTAAATTGAAGAAGTTTGGAACCACCTAGACTCTTCCTAAAGCTGGCCGCCCAGCCAAACCGACCAATCGGGGGAGAAGGGCCTTGGTCAGGGAGGTGACCAAGAACCCGATGGTCACTCTGACAGAGCTCCTGAGTTCCTCTGTGATGGGAGAACCTTCCAGAAGGACAACCAGCTCTGCAGCACTCCACCAATCAGGCCTTTATGGTAGAGTGGCCAGACGGAAGCCACTCCTCAGTACATGACAGCTCGCTTGGAGTTTGCCAAAAGGAACGTAAAGACTCAGACCATGAGAAACAAGATTCTCGGGTCTGATGAAACTAAGATTGAACTCTTTGGCCTGAATACCAAGCGTCACGTCTGGTGGAAACCTGGCACCATCCCTACAGTCAAGCATGGTGGTGGCAGTATCATGCATTGGGGATGTTTTTCAGCGGCAGGGACTGGGAGGCTAGTCAGGATCGAGGCAAAGATGAACGGTGCAAAGTACAGAGAGATCCTTGATGAAAACCTGCTCCCGAGCGCTCAGGACCTCAGACTTGGGCGAAGGTTCACCTTCCAACAGGACAACGACCCTAAGCACACAGCCAAGGCAACACAGGAGTGGTTTCGGGACAATTCTCAATGTCCTTGAGTGGCCCTGCCAGAGCCCGGACTTGAACCTGATCGAACATCTCTAGAGAGACCTGAAAATAGCTGTGCAGTAACGCTCCCTATCCAACCTCACAGAGCTTGAGAGGATCTGCAGAGAAGAATGTGAGAAACTCTCCAAATACAGGTGTTTAAAGCTTGTATTGTTATACTCAAGAAGACTTGAGGCTGTAATCGCTGCCATAGGTGCTTCAACAAAGTACTGTAAAGGTGCTGAATACTTATGTAAATGTGATAAATATATATATATATATTTTTTAATAAATGAACAAACATTTCTAAACCTGTTTTTGCTTTGTCATTATGGAGTATTGTGTGTAGATTGATGTGGGGAAAAAACTATTTAATCAATTTTAGAATAAGGATGTAACTTAAAATGTGGAAGAAGTCAAGGGGTCTGAATACTTTCCGAAGGTACTGTATGTTCACTAACAATCATAATTCTTCCATAGCATCTTCAGAACTTGCAGTAATATTTTTTTACCCACTGTTCACTTAAATTTTGTCTCTGTAGATGCAGTCAGGGGAGAGATTGTTGGTAAAACCCATTACAAAGTGTGACAGCAGCACTCAGACAGACACTCATTTGTTGGAGACCAACATTGTGAAATCATATGAGTGGAATGAGTGGGAGCTGAGGAGAAAAGCAATCAAATTGGTATGTGATTTTAATTGACTCGAGTGTACTGTTTCATTTTATCAGTGGTAGGTTTACCATGGTCTTCTTGCATGGATCTTTTTTATTCAAAAAGGTTCACTTTTATGTCCTGCCTTTGGCAATGGGCATGTTGTTTTTTCAGGCCAATCTTCGTAGTAAAGTGACCCACTCAATGCAGACTAATCTAAGTCACATGAGGAGGGATAACGTCACCCAAACCTACCACCTCAAAGATGTTGCATGCCAGAGCAAGAGGGATGGCAGTAGCAATGTCCCCAAGCCTCAGGTTTACCTGGCTGGTCTTCGAGGAGGGAAAACCAAGACTACACATATGATAAAAACAAACTTGACCAGATCAGTAAGTGAATAACTGTCTATATTCAAGCAATAAAGATAACTTTGATGGAAGTGCCAGTCTATTTGTTTTTAAAAATTGTTTGACATTGTCCTAGGGGTGTTACTGCCCACAGAAAATTGTTGTATGCCAGTAAAAGAAACGGGTCATAGTGTTTGAACTGAGGAAGGATAACATAGAGGGTTACACTTGGTCAAAACACTGTCTGCCAAAACTGTCCACATAACTGACTGTAGGAGCAGGCATGTGCACAAGACACACAGCCTGTCATAGGCCAAGTTCAAGGGGTATGACCTCCGGTGGCACAGCAAACTCCGACGTTGCAGGAGCTGTCATTAGCTAGCACATTCACAGTGACAAACTAGTATCCAGCTGCAGCTCTGGATGTCTTAATTGCATCAGTATGCTTTGACCCATTCAGTATTATATATTACGGTTGAATGCTTTAGTATTGCATGTCATGTTTGATTAAATTAGGCTGCCAATGGAATAGTGGTCGTACAATATGAATTATAGGACGTACAGTATCTTAATGTTTGCACCAGTATGAATTGACCCGTTTAGTATTATATATTATGGTTCAATGCTTTAGTATGATATGTTAGGTTGCATTACATTAGCCTTATTCTATTGATAGCATATCAATGGAATAGCAGTCGTACGTCCTAAAATTCGTATTATAATATACATTATCCTACATCTTGATTTCAACCATAAAAAATGCTTAGAACAAACTGTTTGTGTATAGTAGTTAAATGACAATCCAGAGTCATTTCTGCCTGTTGGAGTGTTTGTCCGACCTCTAAGGTGTTTTACATGCCAAAGAATGGGACTTGTAGCGGCTCTGCAAAGGGAAGAAAATATGTGCCAAGTGTGGAGGGGAACAAAATTATGGGGGATGGGATGGATGTATGCCGGGTGCAGTAAAAGGCTAGAGGCCCAAAGATATAAAATCACTCATAATGTATCTTATGCAGAGTCTGCAGGGCAGATTGGTGGAACTAAATCAAATCAAATGTCATTTTTATTTAACCTGGCAAGTCAGTTAAGAACAAATTCTTAATTACAGTGACTGCCTCCCCCGGACGACGCTGGGCCAATTGTGCGCCGCCCTATGGTACTCCCAATCACGGTCAGTTATGATAGTCTGGAATCTAACCAGGGTCTGTAGTGACGCCTCTAGCACTGAGATACAGTGCCTTAGACTGATGCACCACTCAGGAGCCCATAGAATTATGTTTTTTGTTATCCTTCAGTGGAACGACAGAAGTTTTATTGCTAACGGTCAGGAGTTTAACAAATATGTAATAGATTTAGAGATCAATCCTGATGTGATATGTGTTCAAGAAACATTGCTTAGACCACATCTTGATTTTATTATTGTTCAATCAGATCTGATATATCAACTGGACAGGATGGCAGGTGTGCTACGTACATAAGGGAAGGTCTTGTATATCGTAATATTACTGTCTCATGAATGTGTGATGGTGGAAATCTACAGTGCAGGTAGTAATAAAGTTATTTGACAAGTGTTGTAAAAATGATCTGTAGCGATGTTGATGAAATTGGGCTCTAGAGAGATATGGTGCGGTGACTTTAATGCACATAATATTTTATGGGGAGGCACACAGTGGCCTGCAGTGCCCCCCCCCCCCCACACCCACACACATCTAGCCACCGGGATTTTTTTTGCCCATTCTTCAAGGCAAAACTGCTCTAGCTCCTTCAAGTTGGATGGGTTCCGCTGGTGTACAAATTCTCAATTGGATTGAGTTTCTCAATTGGACAGTTTCCCAGTCCCTGCCGATGGAAAAACATCCCCACAGCATGATATTGCCACCACAATGCTTCACTGGGGATGGTGTTCTTGGGGTGATGAGGTGTTGGGTTTGCGCCAGACATAGCGTTTTCCTTGATGGCCAAAAAGCTACATTTTAGTCTCATCTGACCAGAGTACCTTCTTCCATATGTTTGGGGAGTATCTCACATGCCTTTTGGCAAACACCAAACGTGTTTGCTTATGTTTTTCTTTAAGCAATGGCTTTTTTTTCTGGCCACTCTTCCGCGAAGCCCAGCTCTGTGGAGTGTATGGCTTAAAGTGGTCCTATGGAAAGATACTCCAATCTCAGCTGTGGAGCTTTGCAGCTCCTTCAGGGTTATATTTGGTCTCTTTGTTGCCTCTGATTATAATGCCCTCCTTGCCTGGTCCGTGAGTTTTGGTGGGCGGCCCTCTCTTGGCAGCTTTGTTGTGGTGACATTCTTTACATTTTTTTAATAATGGATTTAATTGTGCTCTGTGGGATGTTCAAATCTTCAGATATTATTTTATAACCCTGATCTGTACTTCTCCACAACTTTGTCCCTGACCTGTTTGGAGAGCGCCTTGGTCTTCATGGTGTTGCAGAACAAGTGTATGTGTGTGTGTGTATATAATTTGATGTGCAGTCACACAGGGCGGAGCACAATTGGACCAGCGTTGTCGGGGTTAGGCCGTCATTGTAAATAAGATTTTGTTCTTAACTGACTTGCCTAGTTAAATAAAGATTAATAAAGTTGGCGGCATGCACATTTAACGTTGGTTTGCGGACTGCCATTATAATTGACGAACATCAAGCGAATGCTTGACATTTATACATCCGGTGAAAATCTCATTGTTCTATTTGTGATTCGCTTGGTGACAGGCGGCTCGGCTCCGGGACTGCAGCTGGGTGCATCTTAGATGCAGACAGATGACAATGGTTTGAAGTCTGGTTCGTTAAATACCCATTCATTTTACAACGCACCATAACAATCAAGTTAGCTAACCATGGCTAACGGTAAGTGAAATTTGCAATTCTTAGCTACTTGCAATGCTAACGTTAGATGGCTAGCTAGTCTTTAATGTTTCAAAACTAAACGCAGCAAGCTAGCGTTTAAATCAGTAATATTATTGGGTGTGAATTTATTTGCTGGCAAGTTAAACAAAGTGTTTTATGTTGCGAACGAAAAAGAGTTGTCTCTGAATCATGGAAGCGCAAATGCTATGTAGCTAGCTAGTTAGCCAGGTGCAGATTTAGCAAGGTGGATCTTGCTAAACCAATCCCCCGGCTGCAAAGATTGTTTTTGTAAACGAATTCGGAAAATAACCAATCACGTCAAGTGTCTGTCCACATTAGCCCCTTTCAAACGGCATTGTTAAGCTTTATCCCTGGATTCACACTTGTGTATTCCAAAGCCCTGGGCAAACGGACAAACGTAGCTTGCTGACGCGACCAACACTCTCAGCCACGCGACCATTTGTTACATGCAAGGCATTTATTCGCATATTAGGTCCCCTTGCTGCTAGCATAGCATTTTGTTTCCAATAATGTATGTTTGAAAACATTGCTGCCTCCTTTCCCTGACCTCGGAAACAAGGTTTCACTTTTGAAATGTGATCTTGCCCCTGCACAGAGAATGTTGTTCACGGACGAGACATCAACTTTTCTGATCCAGGCAAAAGCATGCAACAATATTATCATGGATGGTAATATCTAGATAAATGTTAACAGAATAAATTAATGAAAACCGACAAATTGAGACCTGTGTGAATGAAGCTAGCCACAATAGTGGATTTTGCGTTAGAGAGTGTAGGAAAAACAGCAGGTCCGAGACAAGGTATGCTACTCAGTGACACAGAACACAACTGTAGAGTTTAAACAAATATTCGCGTTTTAGCTAATTATTTGAAAAACGAACTGCTTCAAAGACGATGTCATCCATGATGGACTGGCATAGTTGTTAATTACCTATATTATCCTAATGGTGATGCACCTTTACACATTTAAGTCAGCCCAACGCCCGCCTTGATATGTGCCAAAAAGGCATCAAGTCAATCGCTTGGCCTGATATAAGTATAAATACAGTAAAGTACACACTAAAAGAGTAAAAAAACATGTAAGAAAAATCGTGTTAAAAAAATAATAATAGGCACAACTGCAGACTTCAAAGAATAGGCCAGGGCATTCACAGAGTTGGTCAGATGGTGCCTGCTAATGTCATCGGCCTCCCCCTTTGCTTGAGGAACAAAAGAGGAAGGTAAGTAAGTAAATCAAGTGAAAAGGAGACTGGAGTAGGACTTTAATTTGTGCTCCTCCAGTTACACAACATCCCTTCCTATCTCTAATTTGATAGGCCTACCTGTAAAATGGGAGGGGTGTCATATCCCCATAACCAGAGAAATTGGACAACATTTACACACACTTTGGTTGAACTCATACCTTGGTTGACTCAGCTTGGCGATGCTACTTTCAGCTTGATCTCAATTATTGGAGAGAGACCTCATCGCTTTATCAGGTATGAAGGGGTCAATGGTGCTTTTGTTATTGTTAAGTTTTGTTGTAACTAGTACTCTTTGTATGTTGGCCTATGTTAATTTAATAGGCCTACATTCAATTTTATTGGTAACATACACATTTAGCAGATGTTATTGCGGGTGTAGCGAAATGCTTATGTTTGTAGCTCCAACAGTGACATGAGATTTGAATTTACAAAATGGAGAGAACTTGACATAAATAGCTTCTCCTTGTCCGCTTATTTAGAAGTAAATGGAAATAGATAAACCTACCTCTTAAATTATTGCATTGGAATATAATTTCTCAAATTGACCCCAACCCTGAGGCCTAAATTCAACACTTAAATGACATGAGGATCACACTGCGCAACATGCATTACGGTTCCATAGGCTCTCCAATTCACCTTCATTTACAGTTTTACTCTGTTCAAGTAGACAGTTATCAATAGTTTGTTTCTTTGTTATTAGTCATTCAAAATGTACAGGCCTACAGTATTTGGCACCCTCTGCTGGTGATTTGCAGGATGTGCAAGGATACACGTAAAAGGAGGGCTGCGATTGCCTACTATGATCCATTTTATAGAGAGAAATTGGCATAACTTTAAAACTAGCAGAGATCCAACTCTGGAACTTTGATATGCCTGTAGAGTATGTTCAACAATATATTGTAACGTTCCCATTCAAAATATTTTATGTTTGTTACAAAAACTTTCTTACCTTAGTTTGTCCTGGTGGTCGGTACTTCTAATCTTCGTGCCTTATAGTGGATAATATTGTGCCCATGTCAAACCGAGCTGGTAGCACAGGTCATGCTGACCAGACTTGGCTTCATGTCCACTCTCCTGGAGCCAGAGCTCCACATCTGGAGGCAGATGTTTATGGGATTGTGTTACCACAAGGCCTTGTCCCTGCCATTGTCCATCCATCGATCAGGCAGGGAAAAGGTTTAAAGAACTCCTCCATGCTGCTCTGTTCAAATGGACTGAGTAAATCCTTAATTACCATTACCTGTAGCATAAAGGAATGACGTAAGTGAAAATCACAATTTCCACAACCATGTTTTGCAAAGGACTAAAACCCTGGAATGTCACATGTAATTATTTGCAGGTCTTTGTACATTACTTCCCACGTCGCATTGACGTCGTAAAGGATCCAAAGTACCAGTAGCAGATGGCATTGGAGTATGAAGACCAAGCATGGGAGCTAGGTGTGACTTGTGCCTTCCCACTGGTTCACCTGGTCCCACAATAAAGTACACCTGAGTGATGATTATGGGATTGCAATTTTGGCCATGCTGATCAGACACTTCGTTTGAGGGACTGCGGTGCATGGCTGCTGCTAGGCCTACTTCTGCTGGGATTTAAAGTGTAAGAAGGTAACTTCTCATTTTAATCATCACTTTTTTCTCATTTTTTTCTGCATTTATGCATAGTTCAGTCAAATGAAGTGTCTAATGCATTCATTTCAGGATGGAAGTGGAGGCAAGATTGGCCAGATCTCCAAGACAACTACTTCTTGTGCACCCCCAGCAGGACCCCCTCTTGCAGCACCACCTGCTCCTCCAATGACTGGCCTTGTGATCCACAGTGTAAGATGTTAGAATTGAATGTGATTGTTTCTTATTTTCCCTGCACTTGTGCACTATCCAGACCACAAATTCTAGGTGTCTAATACCTCTATTGTTACAGCATGGGGGCAGAGGCAAGGTTGAACACCCAGCGGCTGTCGTTCCATCAGTTCAGCTGTGTGGAGGCAAATAAGTACTTTCAGCCGACTCGCAGGGTATGTTATTTACTGTTATTGGTAGAAATGTCATCAATATATGTTTAAGTGTGCATGTGTTGAAAAGTATTTAGTAATCAATGTGAAACCTAAAATATCCATATGATTACAGGGTAAAGTGAACAGTGCGGTTATCTGCAGCCCCAGGATCACCCTTGATGGTCAGTGTGACAGGGAGGTGGACGTTCAGTCACCTTTCTACCACACCAATCTTTTTTTTTACTAATCAACTGCTCAACATTACCAAGAGTATTAGAATCTGGTCGAGAACAAAATGTCGAACAGCCTGCAGCTTGTAAAGAGCAGGTGGGGGCAGCCCTGATAGGTGAAGAGAAGCCCTGATGGGTGAACTGTTATTCTTCAATCTACTTTATTCTACATTTTCTTGTAAGTATTTCATGGGTGTATGTTGATTTGTGTATTTTCCAGGAGCTTGCTCGGTTGTCTTATTAAAAAGAGAGCAGGGAAGAATTTGTCAGTTTCTCCTATATTGGCTCAAATTGGTTACTGTTTTTTACTTCCCTCTGGAAAGTTGTTTCTTTAAATAAATACTGAATAAAACATTTCTGTTGCAATTTTTTGTTATTATTGGGTATCTTAAATACTGTCACCGAGTAGGCTGATAACCGTGGACCTAAGATCCATAGGTAAGGCTGTACATTGCAAGATGAATGTTCAATACACTGTTGGTTGAGTAGTGAACTTAATGTGGCTAGTTTCACACCGTTTTCAAAGTCCCCCCAATAAGTGCATTGACCATAATATTTGTGAAAACTCTTAACAGTTATGTCCTGTGGGTGTCACTTATTTTGACCGATACCCCATTTCATGGGTGAACAATCTCTAGCTTAGGCTCTACTGTCCAATATGAGTTCAACAGTCGACACGTATTATAGGCTTAATGTGGTTAATTTCATACTGGTTTTAGAGTTGCACTGTAAGAGCTAAGATGCTAATATTTGTGTAAACTCAGTTGTGTTCTGTGGGTGTCACCGAGTAGGCTGATACCCCATTTCATGGGTGCACAATCTCTTGTATAAGCTGTATAGTATGCCCCCAAAGCAGATGTGGGGATTTCAAGTTTTTTTTCTGTTAATTAACAATTGTATTTCATTTTGTTTAGCCATATCTAGTCCAACTATGGCTTGATTCTACTGTTTGGAAGGCTCCTGCGTGGTGCAGCGGTCTAAGGCACTGCATCTCCGTGCAAGAGGCGTCACTACAGTCCCTGGTTTGTATCCAGGCTGTATCACATCCGGCTATATTTGGAGTCCCATAGGGCGGCGCACAATTGGCCCAGCGTCGTCCAGGTTTGGCCGGGGTAGGCTTTCATTGTAAATAAGAATTTGTTCTTAACTGACTTCCCTAGTTAAATAAAGGTGTGCATCACTTTCAATGGGGGACTTTCATTTTTAATGCAAAACCCAAATTCCACTATTGTGACTTCCTTATTGTGGCTAGCTTCACACAGGTGATATTGAGCGTTTGCTGCCCTTCCAGCTGTAGAGTTGGGAGACTTTCGACACACCCACTCGCCTGCTACCCATACTTGGGAGTTTGTTGCTTCAGTTGGCTAGCTGCCTATGTGAGAAGATGTTAGCCAGCCTGCATAACACCTGTTTTTGTTGGCCATAGCAACCAATGTATTTGCACAGATGAAAGTATTGTTTTTTTTGTCAGGTTTTTGTCCTCAGATGGAAGGATGAAAGGGTATACATTTACTTATCAAAATAGCTACAGAGGCATCACAAGCATATACAAATTAAGTGAAAGTGCAGCTTTTCTGATTGGACAATGAAAATGAGTTATTCTGACCCCTTTTCACACTGGCTATTTTTGCATCATGTTTCTGGGGCAAGTCCCGAAAAGACAGTGCTAACCTTGCTCCTGAGCAGAGCCAACTAGCCCTGGACTAAGGTTGGTGCTAGCCCATTTTAGAATGTTCCAAGTGTGAACACACTTAGCCCCAGGCTAAAATCTCCCTTAGCCCAGGACTAAGCAGGCTCATAGCCCTGGGCTAAGGTGCAGTGTGAACATGCCTAGTATGTGTGATTTCTGGTTCCTTGCCTCACTGACCTACTTGCTGTCAACTTTATACTTTCTGCTGTCAAGACTGTCCTCTCTCCACAGAGCCAGTGAGTGTGGTGTTCAAGGTGTACTGTCTGTCAGTGATGACAATGGTGGCAGCAACTTACACTGTGGTATTACGATACACAAGGACCATATCATCAACAGCTATGTACTTCTCTACAACAGCAGTATGCGTCACAGAGGTTATTAAATTGTTCTTGAGCCTTGGGATGTTGACCAAGTAAGTAGGCTTTATCTAGGGCCCAGATTTGCCACCTATTCTATATCCTGTGTTTTCATGACAGACCAAATAATGTTCCTAATCCATGTGTAAACTAAACAAGTGATTGCTATCCAAGTGGTCTCAGCCTTGAATAAATATATAGAATACCCTTGAAGGGATTGACATAATAATTTGCCATATTGCCCGGGCAAGTGACCTGAGCAGTTGCAAGTTGAGCCTGCCCTCTGGTAGCCCCATTAGGCAGATTATATATATCTTCTTTTTTTTTTTACACTGATTACCAACATGCGAAGTATTCCAGTAGTCCTATTTGTTCCTCCTCCTGTGTGTAGGTGAAAATAGCTACTTTAATTAAACTGATCATAATCTTCGAGCAACCAAAGAATACTCCTGACTTGCCCGATAGGGGAGTGCCTTTCAGACCTTAAATGTCAATCTCTGCCTTGTATTGAGTATTTTGTTGAAAGAATGCCCTAGTTGCTCAACTTTTGTATATGTTTGTTTTAATTTTCACCTTGCAGAGAAGCTGGCAGCTTTGGCAGGTTAAAAGCATCCATAGTTGAACATGTGTTTCAGTGTCCAAAAGAGCTGCTGAAACTGAGTGTTCCCTCTGTGGTCTATGCGATTCAGAATAACATGGCCTTCATAGCCCTGAGCAATCTTGATGCAGCTGTGTATCAGGTATTAACTTGAAATTAAATGATTTCTTCAGAAAACTGCACATTAATAATTGACTTGTATACTTCCTTCCTGGTTCATATGCTCACTTCCACTGCATCTCCCTACCAAGGTGACCTATCAGTTGAAGATCCCGTGCACAGCCCTATGCATGGTCCTAATGCTGAACCGCTCTCTCAGCAGGCTGCAGTGGTTGTCTGTCTGCATGCTGTGTGGGGGTGTTGCTTTGGTCCAGTGGAAACCTGCAGAGGCCACTAAAGTCCAGGTACCCTTGGTATTTGTCTAGCATTATTACATTTAACCTGCATTAATCTAAAAACACCCATTTGATGTCAGAGGACTTATTGTACAAGGGAGACCTTGCCAATGGGCATGTCAAGTTCATTGATGATGTTCTTATTAAGCAATAAGGCACTTGGGGGTGTGGTATATAGTGCTTTTGTAAAGTATTCAGACCCCTTCACTTTTTCCATAATTTGTTACCTTACAGCCTTATTCTTAAATTGATTAAATTGTTTTTTTTCTTTCTCAGTCTACCCCATAATGACAAAGCAAAAACAGGTTTTTAGAAATGTTTGCAAGTTGATAAAAAAAAACACAAACAATTCAGACCCTTTACTCAGTACTTTGTTGAAGCGTCTTTGGCAGTGATTACACCCTCGAGTCTTCTTTGGTATGACGCTACAAGCTTGGCACATCTGTATTTGGGGAGTTTGTCCCATTCTTCTCTGCAGATCCTCTTGAGCGCTGTCAGGTTGGATGGGGAGCGTCGCTGCACAGCTATTTTCAGGTCTCTCCAGAGATGTTAGATTGGGTTCAAGTCCAGCTCTGGCTTGGCCACTCAAGGACATTGAGACTTGTCCCGAATCCACTCCTGCGTTGTCTTGGCTGTGTGCTTAGGGTCGTTGTCCTGTTGAAAGGTGAACCTTCGCCAAAGTCTGAGGTCCTGAGCGCTCGGGAGCAGGTTTTCATCAAGGATCTCTCTCTACTTTGTTCCGTTCATCTTTCCCTCAATCCTGACTAGACTCCCAGTCCCTGCTACTGAAAAATATTCCCACAGCATGATGCTGCCACCATGCTTCACCGCAGGGATGGTGCCAGGTTTCCTCCAGATGTGACGCTTGGCATTCAGGCCAAAGAGTTCAATCTTGGTTTCATCAGACCAGACAATCTTGTTCCACATGGTTTGAGTTCTTTAGGTGCCTTTTGGCAAACTCCAAGCGGGCTGTCATGTGCCTTTTACTGAGGAGTGGCTTCCTTCTGGCCACTCTACCAAAAAGGCCTGATTGGTGGAGTGCTGCAGAGATGGTTGTCCTTCTCCCATCTCCACAGAGGAAGTCTGGAGCTTTGTCAGAGTGACCATCAGGTTCTTGGTCACCTCCCTGACCAAGGCCCTTCTCCTCCGATTGCTCAGTTTGGCTGGGTGCCAGCTCTAGGAAGAGTCTTGGTGGTTCCAAACGGTTTCCATTTAAGAATGATGGAGGCCACTGTGTTTTAGGGGACCTTCAATGCTGCAGACATTTATTGGTACCCTTCCCCAGATCTGTGCCTCAACACAGTCCTGTCTTGGAGCTCAATTCCTCCGACCTCATGGCTTGGTTTTTTCTCTGACATGCACTGTCAACTGTGGGACCTTGTACAGATAGACTTTCCAAATCATGTCCAATCAATTGAATTTACCACAGGTGGACTCTAAGTTGTAGAAACATCTCAAGGATGATCAATGGAAACAGTATAGCAAAGGGTCTGAATACATTTTTATTTGATCTGTTTTCGCTTTGTCATTATTGGATATTGTGTGTAGATTGATGTGGATAATTTGTTTTAAATATATATTTTAGAATAAGGCTGTAACCTAACAAAGTGGAAAGAGTGAAGGGATCTGAATACTTTCTGAATGCACTGTATGGCGGTTATACCACGGCTAAGGGATTTTCTTATGCACGACGCAACGCGGAAGGCCTAGATACAGCCCTTGGCCATAGTATATTGGCAATATACCACAAACCCCTGAGGTGTCTTATTGCTATTATAAACTGGTTACCAACGTAATTAGAACAGTAAAAATATTTGTTTTGTCATACCTGTGGTATATGGTTTGATATAAACCAATCAGAATTCAAGGTTCATAATGGCTTGTTTAGAATCCAAGGATTTGATAAGGATGTTACACATGTTCTAATCTTATCAGGTTGAGCAGAACCCTTTTTGGGGGTTCATGGCCATTGCTATCGCTGTATTCTGCTCCGGATTTGCAGGTAATGTATCTTCATACCTTTAATATTCCATGATGATAATGGCAGGTTATATTTAATGGTGTCACTGTGTTTGAACAGGTGTGTACTTTGAGAAGGTCCTGAAGAGCTCAGACACATCCCTATGGGTGCGGAACATCCAGATGTACCTGTCTGGCATCGTGGTCACCCTCGCTGTTGTTTACATGACTGAGGGTACTCAGGTTATACAGAAAGGCTTCTTCTACGGTTACACGCCTTGGGTGTGCTTTGCAGTTTGTGAGTCAAATTTTAAGCTTGATACATAAACACAATCATGTTTTTTTTTTCTTTTTCAGCAGCAGTTGTCACAAAGTGCTATATAGATACCCACCCCAAAGAGCAAGGCAGATTTATGCAATTAAGGTTTTCTTGCTTTTCTACCATGCCTGGGGATGTTTTTTATTTTCCTAACCTGAATTTGTAATTGTATCCTTCCAGTTCTGGCCAGTGTGGGTGGTTTGTACACATCAGTGGTGGTGAAATACACAGACAATATCATGAAAGGCTTCTCTGCTGCAGCCGCCATCGTTCTCTCTACTGTGGCATCTGTCGCTCTGTTTGGGCTACAGATAAGTGAGTTGATAAATCAGATCTGTGGGCAGGGACTATCATGAGTTACTGTTCAGACTGGGCTTTGACACTCGTGTTAACATATCGTATAAAATAGAATCTGACCAACATATTTTGGCTGTGAGTGAATTTATAGTCCATTGCAGGTTCAGTAACCATTTTCTCTTTTCTTTCAGCTGTTAACTTTGCCAGTGGAGCAATGCTAGTGTGTATCTCCATATACCTGTATGGACTCCCAAAACAAGACACCACCAAGCTTCCAAGAGCAGACAAGGATGCCAAGCAGAAACTGATCACTGTTTGAGGCCTGGAAGAACTTAAACGTTTATGGCCTTTCCTGACCACTGACCTGCCCGAGGCCCTCTGTTGCGTATAGAATAGTGTCGGCAAGGAACTTTAATTTATCATTTAATGCTGGAGCATAAATTAAGGGAAGGGATTTTAAAATACACTTCAATATTCTGTGGCAATTGTGGAGCTGAGGCATAGAAATTACCTGTTTTTTTTTTTTTTACTGTGTTACTGCTGTTATGAATCTTTGTCAGTCATTCCACTTGTCACAGTACTAAATGTATATACACAGCTGACAATCTCATATTGTTGTAGCTGTCGTTATCTATAATACAATCTTGAGTCGTCTGTTTTGAACATTCAAAATACATTTGTTGACCCTCAATGTTAATGGCAATAAATCTGAACTGTTATGCATTGCCAGAGATGTTAACTACAATTTATGAAAAATACCACAATGTCAAACCAGAACACCCTTATGTATAGCTTTTATTATTTAGCTTTTCCCAACCCAAGTCCATTAATCTACATAGCGAACAAAAGTCAAGCAAAACTACAGTCATTTACCAGTACAATCTAACCACAACTGATAAAAGGCCAGGATGTCCTCTTCTGGAGTCTAGGCCAGGAGCTTCCTTAGTTTATCCACTATTTTGTAGTGACCACCACCCCTGCAAAGATGCATGTTGATTTGCTAAAAAATGTGGCATCTTTGGAACAAAAACTGGCAGAGTTGTAGCCTGTGCCAGTCTGTTTGGGCTATAATGCCAACTTGTTATTCATTGTCTGGGCTTGACAAGGACAGCAATCTAGTTGGCAAGAGCACAAACATCTGCGACAAGCCTAGCAGAGTTGGGAATGGCAGGTCACTAACAAAAAAGGCATCAGAAAACCCCCCGAATAAATATCAATACAGCAATGAAAACAGGCCACTGGTAGAGTAATAGGTAGCAGAGGTCCAGATATGCGTTGCCAGGAGCAGGCCAAGGCTTCATCAAATTGCACCCTATTCCCTCTATATAGTGCACTAATTTTGACAAGAGCCATATGGGCACTAATCAATAGTAGTGCACTATACAGGAAATTGGGTGCCATTTGGGACACATACCAAATTCCAGACGAAGAGAACGTAGTTGCCACTGACAGAAGTTTGAGGCAGCCTGTGCCCACAGGGGAGACATGGCACTGCTACGAGTTCAACTAGACCCACTGAGTCCCTGGGGAATACAGTTGGCAGAGAATCAGCTGAGGAGTTTTCAGCGATAATAAAATGGGGAAACTGGTATTCCATCAAACATCGGGTTTCACTCAGGAAACATCTGGAGAGGGAGAGAGAGCAACTATAAATACAGATTAATGGAAACAAAGGTTAACATTCAGCATGGTACAGAATTGACAGGGGTGTTTATCAAAGGGGAGGCATGTCGCTGATAAAGTTACTCACAGCTAGCAGGCTGCTCTCCAAATCGGCGCATTAGCTGATCGTGAGTGAACTTAACGAAAGCATCATATTGCTCTGCAGAAAGAGCAAAAGGTCAGACAAATGGATTGTGCAATACTTTCTTCTGCAGAAAACAAGTCACAGACACAGTTTCTCCGACATACCTGCTAGTTTTGTTGTCAATATCTCATCATACTCTTCCCTTATCTTCTCCTCTCGTTCTTTAAGCAGTCGTTCACATATCATCCCAACCTGTCTCAAGGTAAACAGAGGCTGCTCTTTTCTAGATGGGGAGATAGTACCTGTATGGAGAATGAGAGTATGTTCTCAAAACCACTTACCCTAAAATAATTCTGACATTAAATGAAGCCAAGGGGCATAACAACTGCAAGCTAACAAAAGGGATAGAAATTGTTGTGGGACAGCCAGTTGATGAAGACCCTAAGACATGTCTTTATTCTTACTGATGTCCTTCCTGAGTAAAAGCAGACTGGACATACCTGGCAGACTGGATCCACTAAGGATGGAGCTATGCGATTGTGACTCCAGGGGACAACAGACCTCTGTCTGCTGAATGCTGTTCTCCAGGTGCCTTCGCTTCTGCATCCGTTTGTACTCTTGTTTGATATTGTGCAGGATTTGCTCTGGATTGGAGAACAAGGGCTAGGTTAGGTTAGGGCCAGTTAATCAATTATTCCAAATATCATTTGCACAACATACTCTAGTAATATACTTTGTTAGTGTAGTTATACTTAAAGTAACTAACCACAATATGACCTTAATTTGAGAAGAGAAGCAGTAAAACTCTAGTTAGCCACTTCATTAGCAAATGAGAACACAATCCCAAACACTCCCGAGGCAGTTCCTGTGCACAGCCATTTGAGAGAACAAGGGGTGTGCCAATCCTAGCCATGTTAGAGTATTATACTGCCAAAATATGGTGACATGGCATCATCCTATGTTGCTGGTAAAGTGTTTCAGCTAAATGTAAAATGATGCTCATTTAAAATATCTAACGTTAGCTGCAGTAGTTAGCTTAGTTTGTTGGTTGAAGGTTTATGACTGACCTAGCTGCCATGCTAAGTGGCTAGCTAGCAAACAACATTTATGGACAGCTAGTATGTCTGTCGCTACCACAAGCTAGCCAACAACAAATGCTAAGTGTTTACAAGCTTATCAGTATGTAAATTACTAGTTGTAACGTTAAGCCAATTGAGTTTTCCTAGCCAGCTAACGATTTGTCAGTTAACTTCACACGAAGGTACCCTAACAACACATTTCATGAATAAATTCCCATGCCTGCCTCAAATCTAATAGCTATGAAATGTTGCTAACCGGTTGTGAGTCTGGACGACACTTCTCCAAATGGCGAGGGCTCCATACGCAGATATTTCTGGGGTGATGAGGTGTACGCGCCTGGAGACATTGGGGCGCATCTCCTCCTTTTGGGGGACGCCTGGTTAATCAATGGATCGAAATCCATAGTCCTTTTCAAAGTAGCCCCACAAGCCATTCCGTTTACAATATCTTCTCGCTATAACAACGAGAAAGCTGTGGTTTTCGCTATCAGAGGGCACAACAACCAGAGTTCCTGTGACTGGGCCGTTCTTCTCCGACTAACGTTACCTCAAGGAAAATTCAGATTAGAAACAAATGGCGTAGTTGTTTCGCCTATGTGAGTCTTAATAGCATCCAAATCGCAGACCCTGTAATGGCCGAGTGTTAGTTGACATTAATTTAGTCAATCCTTTTATATTAATTATTATATACAAACAGATGATAGTAGATTCGGACACGTATTTCCTTCTGCCAATGTCGTTGACAAATTCTTTCCTTGATGACAACCAACATGGCGTCAAATTCTGAGCCAATGGGCATGCGCAATTAATGATTGTTATGCTGGTATATGTAGTGTATTTGCCATACAGTTTTCATTCGTTCATATCCAATAGTTGGGCTTTTGCACTACATTCCCCACAAACCATGAATACCAAAACCACCTACCAAATTTAAATTATCCAGTACGTTCAAACGATTTGAAGAATTTGAATAAAGCTGTTAGTTAATCACTAACCAAGAACAGAACGTTTGAAAAGGTGTCCCCCCCCTGTTCATTATAAAGGATGGTCTCATTTCTGAATGTGCAAATCGGATTCAACTTAATTTTATTGTTCTTGTACATAACAGTTATGTGGTAGATCTATTCTCGATTGTTCAGGGCCCAGTTTCCCGATAGTGATGTAATTTAGGTTTACAAGTGTTTTAAAGATGCATCTTCCCTACAACGGCCGAAGATCACAAAACACCATGAGAACGGTCTCTAAATGCTTGTGCATGCTTCGGTTAGGCTGGGCCACCCAATTAGACTACAATCAAGTAGGGCCGCTAGAACGAATCAGTTGGATGGGCCTTTGATTTCCATAGGTGGACACGTTTTTTCACGAGACCTCGGGTGTTAATATTAAAGACCATAGGCAGCTCGTGAGTTTCAAGTTTGTGGAAGATAACAATTTATCCTACCATTTCTACGTGCCAATTATGATTGTTGTTATATGCGCATTTTCGTGGAACAGTTTAATTTCAATAATAACGTTTTTGTTTATCCTGATAAGTGATGGATCTTTCAATCACACATATCTCTACTCTGCCTGTCTGCACCCCTTTCTATCTGTCTTGACTTGTCCCTAGCGAATTTGCAACATTGTATCAACTAGCCTATTCAGAGCTTCCAGCATCAGTGAGCTCATGACAGACTGCTGTTTTTATGAAGTTTCCACTGGATATATGGAATCATCAGATCATGATATTTCGAAG
Organism: Oncorhynchus mykiss; assembly: GCF_013265735.2. Classification (NCBI taxonomy): domain Eukaryota; kingdom Metazoa; phylum Chordata; class Actinopteri; order Salmoniformes; family Salmonidae; genus Oncorhynchus; species Oncorhynchus mykiss. The sequence continues at coordinate 16,427,807 of NC_048572.1, forward strand.
CTCCGCTACAGCTAGCTTCACAGTTGGGTGCACAGTTCGCATATGCTGGTGTAGGTTGTGCGTAGAACCGGCTTTATATGAGATTTTGTTTTGGCAAATTATACACTGTGCTCTAACATTGTCTACATTATTCAAATGCTACTGTGCTTCCGACTCATTTTCCAGCTGTTGTTTTCACAGCTGTCTTTCCTCACTCTCCTCGGCTGCTAAGTGTGTGACTGTGAGTGAGTTGGCTCGGCCCTCCCTCGCGCATTGGTTGACTTTGCGTTTCTAATTGACAGGAACAACAGGTGAGACTGTTAGCCTGAGCAGACAGTCAGAACGAATGTGTGTGCGCTTGAGCATTTAGGGCTATATTGTAATGACCTGACTAGATCATAAAGGAATAATTGTCCAGACAGAGGATAGAGTTTACGAATTGACGGTTTATTAACCCAACTTTACACAGGCTACTGTTTGGCCGTAGCCCACGCCAAATAAATGAAAGATACCCCACAAACCAACAGTACCATTCTCTTGTGAAGCCCAGACATAAGAGAAAGAACAATGGTTACCTGGTCTTAAAACCAATGCTCCATCCCAATGCTCCATCCCCTTTGGTTGCACTCCGCCAACCACCAGGATGCCCGGTATGAGAACATTCCAGGCATTCCCGTGATTGGCAGATAGCAGGTTGATTGGCATGTCAGAGCCCGCGAACACTGGGTACTACTAGTAAGTACAACACAACCAATAGCCTAACACATGACACACAGCTGTCTGTGCGGGTCGCTACAATATAGTTGTATTTCTTCTTTCGTTCTTTGAATTAGTTAATTATATGAATTTAAATAGTTTGATTATTCATATATTAATGTTTTAATATTTTTATAACTAGATTCGGCTCTTCACGTATGCGAGCCTCCCCCCAACGTTCACCTACAAGAGCCGGCTCTAGTTGGTTGCGAGATACAGAAGAATAAGAATAACATACAGAAGAAGAAGAAGAGAGAATATTTCCACAGCTCCACGAGTTTTTTTCGCGATTGGCGAAAGCATGATATTTGTAGTAAGTTTTAAGGTTTAGCATCAGGTTTAGGTTTCCTGAACAGCTTTTACGAAAGTTGAGTCGATGTGTAAATTAACGTTAGACCTTTGACTCCATTAACAGACTGTTAACAGACTGTTAGACTAACATTATGTTTACATCTGTGCTAGTAATACACGCAAATACAGTGCAGTGTTGTAAGTTACTGTATACGAATGTTTAGTGGGGTAACTAGTAACTAGTAGGCTACAGCTGTCAGTGTTCAGAAAGTTAACATTCAACAATTTGAAATCCATTAACTGAGTTAGATTTTCGTACTTGAACTCAAAACGAACAATTGTTTATTATCAATCTGTTAACGTTACTCAAAAGATTACCACAATTTGCAGATAGCCTGTTTGCTATCGTAAAAACGGTGTAAGAAATTATAGCTAGCTAAATTACTTACTGCAGAGTAGGGCTAACGTTAGCCATGATCTGACTTGTAATTTAGGCTGGTAGTTGATTTTAAGGTACAGTCATGATAATGGGGATTTGTAGTTATGATTGAGATTGGACAAAAATGTGGGTAATTGGATGCTTAGATGTAACCATAGACTGTCTTTTTTTTGCAGTGTCAATTAAACATTAATAGAAAGAGAGAGATATCAGACTTATTTTTAAAGAAGCACAAACAGGCAGATCAGGTAAAAACAGACCCCAGCCCTTGCATCACTACTGGACCCCAGAGCAGCTCCCTAGCTGAGTGTGGTCAGACTTCACAAGGACCAGTCTACCACCACCACCACCACCACCTACCAGACAGTCAGTCACATGCCCAGTTCAGAATTTAAGTTTAGCTTCAGTTTGTAATAGGTAATTTTGTCACATTAAGCCTCACTTTAAAATTATGGTTGATGATTCATGTGTGTTCTTGTTTTGATGGCTGTGCCATTTTTATTATACACTAATGGTTCTTGTGTTATTTTAATGTAATTGATGTATCAAGGGATGCCACAGAGACCTCTGGCTCTGAGCAAGACTGTGAGCCAGAGCTGCCAGGAGATGCCATCGAGCCCATTGCAACTGCGTCAAGCACCAGATATGCTGTTCCAAAAGGACCCAATGGTAGGCCAGGCCTATACTTTAAACTACACATTTTAGTTAGCAGCTGTTAGTATCTAATCTTGTGGATCCCTTAATTATACATTTCCATAGAGATATGACACATTATTTAACATGTATTTCAGACATTTCAAGATCCAGAGAAGAGGGTCCTTCCTGTACAGTCATGTTTGAAAACATTTCCCAGAACTCAGCATGGTACTACTAGGAAAAGGGCTTTCAACAGCTCCTGGTATAAGGACAATTCATGGCTTGAATATTCTGTAAATCAAGATTTTACTTATTGTTTCGCCTGTAGGCATTTGTCTCTGCACAATACACCTGAATCTGCCTTCACATTACAGTCAGGTTTTTGTAACTGGAAAAAGGTCACGTTTAAAAATTATGGGTTTAAGCTCCATTCGAAGGCAGAGAATCACTGCAAAATAAGTATACAAACAGTGTGTAAAATACAGCCTAAAACAAGCTTAAGATTTTACAAATCATTGATGATGAGCACTGTAGGACAGAAAATAGTGACCAAAGTGATGGTGAGAGCTTCCAACGAGCTTATCTTTTATCAGGTGCTTGACAGTCTCACAGCTGAGCTGCAGAGACGTTTTTCAAAGAAGAATTGCGAGATAATGCAAGGGATCCAGACTCACAACCCAAAGAGTACAACATTCTTGAATGAGGAGCCTCTGTTTTCCTTTGCTCAGACCTTTGAGTCAGATTTAGAGGACCTCAAACATGAGGTTCATCAAACCAAGTGGCTTCTTGATAGGAGAGAGAAAAGTGGAAGGGACAGACTGTCTACTCTCCTTGACTTGGTTGTGTTTCTAGAACCTTATAAAGAGGTCTTCCATGAGCTGTTTCCACTTTGTAATATTTCTGTTGTTACACCCGTCAACAGTGCTTCTTGCGAGAGAAGCTTCTTAGCATTACAACTGATTAAAACCCACCTTAAGACAACAATGGTTGATGACAGGTTAAGTCACCTCGGAATTCTCAGTGTTGAGTCAAAGAGGGCATGCTCCCTCAACATGTTTGTGAAACATTTAGCCAGTTCTCACCAGAACCGCAGAATTATGCTGTTTTAAATCTACCTAGGATAATTTGGCACTTAGGCGGTCCCTCTGGTCATGATTAAAACCTGCACTGTGTACTATCTAGTACACTGACATTCTTAAATGATAAATCCCAAAGGTAGCATGTCACAGATTTCATTTGGTCTTGATTAACCCAATTCCAAAACTTTTCTTTGCTATTAGTAAACATAATATATATGAGCATTAAACATGATACTGTAAGTTTGTAATATTGATGGACACCAAAATTATTTACATTTTCAAGTCCATTTCTGATGGATACCTGTTATGTCAAATTGCAGTGTTTAAAATTAAAAAGTAAATTAACTATGGAATTTATGTAACACACAAATGCTATCTTATCTCCTTGGGGCTTGAGCTTTATTTTCTGAAAATATTTTGATGTTCAACACTTAGACCCAGATTATATATTCATGAAAACAGAGACCCAAGTCTCTGCAGTATGTGAGTACAGTACAGTGTATGTGTGTGTGCATGTGTGTGTGAGAGAGAAAGAAAGAAATTGAGCTGCAGTTCTGAGGTAGAGACACTGACTATTCATAGTATGTTAAAGAATTCTAGTGAAGTAACCCTTTTGGACCACACTATCTGCCACATTGAAGAACTCCGGGGTTAAGTGAATTATCACTTCTACCTCTAATCAGCAATCATAGGATTCATTCATGCTTGTTAGATGCCAGGTTAGGGTTACACACACATTTTCTGTCGTGGTCTCCCTGAACTAGCCCTGGCCACCCCATGTATAAAATTCTAGTTTCACCACTGCTCCCAAATAGGCATAGGCCAACACACTTGGGATTTGAAACAATCCACAGCTATGAAAAAAGAAGCTAATGATCCCTGGTGAATTATTTTGAAGGAGGATTATTTTGAAGAAGGATTTTATTTAGACAGGAGTAATTATCTCATTTTGGCAAAACATCAATTTACTTTAGGGGAGTCCAGCATTCTAACAGTGCACTGTGCATCCGCTAACTCTCCTTTCCAATTCACAAGAGTCTGAAACCATAGATCTGTATATAATGACGAGATACTCATGTCTCCGCCCTAATAAGGGGAGTCTTTGTCCAAAAAGCGGGAAGGCCGGCGACAATTTTAGGTCTGCATATTATGCCCATAGAGACGCATTGGGATTATTCTGGACAGTTTGGCGAGAGTGAGCCCTCTCGCTTGCTTCTTCCTCGTGTCACATTCTGACCTTAGTTCTTTTATTATATTTTTGTTTTAGTATGGTCAGGGCGTGAGTTGGGTGGGTTGTCTATGTTCTTTTTTCTATGTTTTGGGATTTCTGTGTTAGGCCTGGTATGGTTCTCAATCAGAGGCAGCTGTTTATCGTTGTCCCTGATTGAGAACCATATTTAGGTATCCTGGTTTTACTTTTGAGTTGTGGGTAATTATTTTCTGTTTAGTGTGTGTTGCACCTGACGGAGCTGTTTCGTTTGTTCTCTTTTGTTACTTTGTCTTTAGTGTTCAGTTCAGTTTATTAAAAGGATGAACTCTTACCACGCTGCGCATTGGTCTGACATTTCTTACTCCTCGTCAGAGGAGGACGAAGACGAACGTTACAGAATCACCCACCACCAAAGGACCAAGCAGCGTGGTAACGGGCAGCAGCAGCGATCTCAGGACTCCTGGACATGGGAGGAGATCCTGAATGGCAAAGGACCCTGGGCACAGGCTGGGGAATATGGCCGCCCCAAGGCAAAGCTGGAGGCAGCGAAAGCTTAGAGGCGGCGGTATGAGGAAGCAGCATGGCTGTGCGGCTGGAAGCCCGAGAGGCAGCCCCAAAAATGTATTGGGGGGGGCACACGGGGAGTGTGGCGAAGTCAGGTAGGAGACCTGCGCCAGCTCCCCGTGCTTACTGTGGAGAGAGAGGGACCGGACAGGCACCGTGTTATGGCGCACGGTGTCCCCGGTGCGCAGGCATAGCCCGGTGCGATACATAGCAGCGCCTCGTATCGGCCGGGCTAGAGTGGGCATCAAGCCAGGTGCCATGAAGCCGGTTCAGCGCATCTGGTCTCCAGTGTGTCTCCTCGGGCCGGGGTACATGGCACCAGCCTTACGCATGGTGTCCCTGGTTCGCCAGCACAGCCCAGTGCGGTCTATTCCACCTCGCCGCACTGGCCTGGCTACAGGGAGCATTCAACCAGGTAAGATTGGGCAGTCTCGGTGCTCGAGAGCTCCAGTGCGCCTTCACGGTCCGGTCTATCCGGTGCCACCTCCACGCACCAGCCCTCCGGTGGCAGCCCCCCGCACCAGGCTGTCTCTCCGTCTCCTTCCTACAGGTGCTCCCGCCTGCTCAGCGCTGTCAGAGTCTCCCGTCTGTCCTGAGTTGCCAGAGTCTCCCGTCTGTCCTAAGTTGCCAGAGTCTCCCGTCTGGAGCCGCCAGTCAGCCGGGAGCTGCCGGAGCCGCCAGTCAGCCGGGAGCTGCCGGAATCGCCCTTCACTTCGGAGCTGCCGGAGTCTCGTGTCCGTCTGGTGCTGCCGGAATCTCCCATCCATTCGGGACCCATGGCTTGGGTCCCCAGTCCGAGGTCGGCGGCGAGGGTCGCCGCGTTAAAGAGGCCACGGAGGCGAGTAAAGAGGCGGAGAAGGACGTGGGTTCCACGTCCCGCGCCTGAGCCGCCATCGCGGACAGACACCCACCCAGACCCTCCCCTATAGGTTTAGGTTTTGCGGCCGGAGTCCGCACCTTTGGGGGGTGGGGTACTGTCACGTTCTGACCTTAGTTCTTTTATTATGTTTTTTTTTTTTAGTATGGTCAGGGTGTGAGTTGGGTGGGTTGTCTATGTATATAATATGGACTTGTTCTTTTACCAAATAGCGCTATCTTCTGTATACCCACCCACCTTGTCACAAGACATCTGATTGGCTCAAATGCATTAAGAAGGAAAGATATTCCACAAATACATTTTTAAAAACTCCCATTCATATATTCCGTTTAGCATAGCATAGAGCAGGGGTACTCAACTCTTTACTCTACAAGTTCCGGAGCCTGATGGTTTTCTGTTCTACCTGATAATGAATTGCATACACCTTGTGTCCCAGGTCTAAATCCGTCCCGTATTAGAGGGGAACAATGAAAAATGCAGCGGATCTGGTTTTGAGGTCCAGAGTTGAGTTTGAGGGGTATAAAGGCTCGATTGACCTCTTTACTGTATCTATCTTTGAACGACAACAAATACTAAATTGAAGAATCCCTACTGTTGACCAATGACAGGAAGGGGAATGGACTTCGGCTCCGAATTTCGGCTTGCCTCAAGAAAAAAATATGTGTGCACGAACGTTCAAATTTGTTTTTTTCTGAAGACCAAGACATCACAAAATGTCATCATAATATATGCAGGAACTGTTCCGAACTGTTTCGTACATGAAGCATGCGGACGCCTCTTAAGTGCTTCGTTGGAGCACGTGTCAATACTGATCAAAAGAAAGTGAGCGCTGCTCTCAGATCAGCTTTCTCAATTCAAATATTTTAATTATTTCACAATACTGAGGATGGATCAGCTCATATAGAGCGATATTACCACATATGGCTGCAAATATTGAGGTGGCTTATTTTAATGTTTACACAATAAAAATGCACAAAGTCACTGATTTGGAACATCATTGAGCAAGATACACATAAGGAACATATTGAGACAAATCCCAGAAAGTAGCCTACATGTAGCAAAATAGAACTCAATTGATTGAACATGAAATCTATTTCAATATGATTAAAAACACCTATAGCCTACTGTTTATATTTTAATGCAGTCATATCGGTTTTCATTTGAAGCATGTTTTTGTATGTTGCTTGTTAATAGGTTTATCAATTGCAAAAACATCAACAACTTTGTATTTGCCTCAAGAACGAGACAGCCTATAGGGTGGAGGTCAGAGACCTGGCCGTGTGGCGCTAGGACAATAACCCCTCCCTCAACGTGATCAAGAGAAAGGAGACGATTGTGGACTACAGGAAAAAGAGGACAGAGCACACCCCATTCTCATCGATGGGGCTGCAGTGTAACAGGTTGAGAGCTACAAGTTCCTTGGTGTCCACATCACCAACAAACTAACATGGTCCAAGCACACCAAGACAGTCGTGAAGAGTGCACGACAAAACCTATTCCCCCTCAGGAGACTGAAAAGATTTGGCATGGGTCCTCAGATCCTCAAAAGGTTTAACAGCTGCAACATTGAGAGCATGGTTGCATCACTGCCTGGTACTGCAACTGCTCGGCCTCCGACCGCAAGGCACTACAGAGGGTAGTGCGAATGGCCCAGTATATCACTGGGTCCAAGCTTCCTGCCATCCAGGACCTCTATACCAGGCGGTGTCAGAGGAAGGCCTTAAAAATTGTCAAAGACTCCAGCCACCCTAGTCGTAGACTGTTCTCTCTGCTACCGCACCGCAAGCGGTACCGAAGCGCCAAGTCTAGGTCCAAGAGACTTCTTAACCAACAATCCAGTTTAAAAAAAGTACAGATAAGAATAAGAAATAAAAGAGCAGCAGCAAAATAACAACAGAGAGACTATACAGGGTAACAATACAGAGTCATGTGCGGCGGCACCAGTTAGTTGAGGTAATATGTACATGTAGGTATAGTTATTAAAGTGACTATGCATAGATGATAACTACAGAGAATAGCTGCAGTGTAAAAGAGGGGGGGCAATGCAAATAGTCTGGATAGCCATTTGATTAGATGTTCAGGAGTCTTATGGCTTGGTTGTAGAAGATGTTAACTAACTATAGTTTTGGCAAGTCGGTTAGGACATCTACTTTGTGCATGACACAAGTAATATTTCCGACAATTGTTTCCAGACAGATTATTTCACTTATATTTTACTGTATCACAATTCCAGTGGGTCAGAAGTTTACATACACTAAACTGACTGTGCCTTCAAACAGCTTGGAAAATTCCAGAAAATGATGTCATGGCATTAGAAGCTTCTGATGGGCTAATTGACATCATCTGAGTCAATTGGATGTGTACCTGTGGATGTATTTCAAGGCCTACCTTCAAACTCAATTGTAGACCTCCACAAGTCTGGTTCATCCTTGGGAGCAATTTCCAAACACCTGAAGGTACCACGTTCATCTGTACAAACAATAGTACGTAAGTATAAACATCATGAGACCACGCAGCCGTCATACCTCTCAGGAAGGAGACGCGTTCTGAACGTACTTTGGTGCGAAAGTGCAAATCAATCCCAAAACAAGGACTTTGTGAAGATGCAGGTACAAAACAGGAAACCGGTACAAAAGTATCTATATCCACAGTAAAACGAGTCCTATATCGACGTAACCTGAAAGGCCGCTCAGCAAGGAAGAAGCCACTGCTCCAAAACCGCCATAAAAAAGCCAGACTACGGTTTGCAACTGCACATGGGGACAAAGATCATAATTTTTGGAGAAATGTCCATAGGTTCGATGAAACAGTGGCCATCACAAAGACCTGTCCTCAATCCCATAGAAAATTTGTGGCAGAACGGAAAAAGTGTAAGCGAGAAAGGAGGCCTACAAACCTGACTCAGTTACACCAGCTCTGTCAGGAGGAATGGGCCAAAATTCACCCAACTTATTGTGGGAAGCTTGTGGAAGGCTACCCGAAACATTTTACCCAAGTTAAACAATTGAAAGGCAATGCTACCAAATGCTAATTGAGTGTATGTAAACTTCTGAACCACTGGGAATGTGATGAAATAAATAAAAGCTGAAATAAATCATTCTCTCTACAATTATTCTGACATTTCACATTCTTAAAATAAAGTGGTGATCATAACTGACCTAAAACAAGGATTTTTTACGAGGATTAAATGTCAGGAATTGTGAAAAACTGAATTTAAATGTATTTGGCTGAGGTGTATGTAAACTTTCGACTTCAACTGTAGGTATTTATAGTTGTCCACATATTCTAAGTCAGACCCGTCCAGAGTAGTGATGCTAGGCGGGCGGGTGCGGGCACCGATCGGTTGAAGAATATGCATTTAGTTTTACTAGTGTATAAGACCAGTTGGAGGCCACGGAAGGAGTGTTGTGTGGCATTGAAGCTTGTTTGGAGGTTTGTTAACACAGTGTCCAAGGAAGGGCCAGATGTATTCAGAATGGTGTCATTTGCGTAGAGGTGGATCAAAGAATCACCCGCAGCAAGAGCAACATCATTGATATATACAGAGAACAGAGTCGGCCCGAGAATTTAACCCTGTGGCACCTCTATAGAGACTGCCAGAGGTCCGGACAACAGGCCCTCAGATTTGACACACTGAACTCTATCTGAGAATTAGTTAGTGAACCAGGCGAGGCAGTCATTAGAGAAACCAAGGCTGTTGACTCTGCCGATAAGAATACGGTAATTGACAGAGTCGAAAGCTTTGGCCAGGTCGATGAAGACGGCTTCACAGTACTGTTTTTTATCGATGGTGGTTATGATATCGTTTTGGACCTGTAAGGTATTGTATTCGGCGCATTGTATTCGGCCCATGTGACTATTAACATTTGATTTGATTTGTAGTCATCTTTTGTTCTGATGTTATCTGCGGTCACAGAGAGATGGATTAACCATGTGATTCTATGTGTAGCTGAGATCTGTGTATTAAAAAACCTCTACAGGATTGGTGTCCCCCCAGTGGGACGGTTTAGCTAACGTAGCCTAATATAATTAGCATGAGGTTGTAAGTAACAAGAAGATTTCCCAGGACATAGACATTTCTGATATAGGCAGAAAGCTTAAATTCTTAAATTCTAACTGCACTGTCCAATTTACAGTAGCTATTACAGTGAAATAATTCCATGCTATTGTTTGAGGAGAGTGCACAGTTACAGAAAATGTATTAATAAACCAATCTGGCACATTTGGGCAGTCTTGATACAACATTTTGAACAGAAATGCAATGCTTCATTGAATTAGTCTTAAACTTTGCAGATACACTGCTTCCATCTAATGGCCAACATCTAAATTGCGCCTAGATTTCTACATCAGATATTGGGCTTTCTCTTGCATTTCAAAGATGATGAAACAAAAAATAAAAGGAATGTTTTCTTATTTGTATGATCTTTTACCAGATCTAATGTGTTATATTATCCTAGTCCTACATTAATTTCACATTTCCACAAACTTCAAAGTGTTTCCTTTTCAAATGGTATCAAGAATATGCACATCCTTGCTTCAGGTCCTGAGCTACAGGCAGTTAGATTTAGGTATGTCATTTCAGGCGAAAATTGAAAAAAAGGGTCCGATCCTTAAGAGGTTTTAAGTAATGCAGGAGGGCAAAAAAAACATTTAATGACGCACTTAACTGTTCTACTATTGGTCTGAGGCAGGCGTTAGATTACGAGCGTTTACAAGTGCAACCTTAATAAGGATGGCTTTTGGAAACCGCTCAGATAATTAACGATGTTGCTACCAAGGTTCTAACGAGGAACTCGGCCTTAAGATGCTTTTGGGAAAACTGGCCCTGTCCTGCAATGTGAATAATTTACCAGCAGGAAAAAGCATCATGAAGTTTCCAGGAGATATATTAGGCTATTACAGCTCATTCAACAGCTCATCCCACAGCCGTTTCAAATGATTGGAGAATAGTTCAATATTCCTTCAATGTGTCTTTCTTATGTAGGACATTCCCATGTATGTCAGTAGTAGGCTACATACTTTCAGTTTAGTTTAGGACTGGCCCCATTGTGTTTGAGGTGCACTTCCTTCTCTACTTAGATGTCATTTGCTTGTCCATGGGTTCATGTTCAGATGTAACTGAACTGACATCCTATTAAATCATAGTCATAACATTGCCTCTGTCATATGTCTCTGTTCAGCTGTAAGTCTGAACTGTTCTATAAACAGACAAGGTATAGCAGTGCTAATAGCACTGGTTCAAAGTCCCATGTAGAGAGATGTATCAAGAGTCTCAGAGTAGGAGAGTTGATTAAGGATCCGTTTTGACCTTTTAGATCACAATGAATGAGATTACATGGACAGTGGGACCTAATTTTTATTCTGAGATGCATGATACATACAAACCCCCGGCCCTGTATTTGGCCATAGTATCATTATTCATTCACCCTGCAGGATTGTTCTGATAAACCATCTTCCAAAAAGGTCTACAATGAGGACAATGAAGAATTGTTGGGAAATTCCCATGCTGTATGAATGTGAGGGCAGTGTTGTATTTAGTCCAGAAGAGGGCGACAATCAGCTTCAGGAATCACTGCTTTCCTTCCATTCCTGGAAAAGAAAAGATTTTGTGTCTTTCCTTCCAGCCATTTTGAGATGGAGTAATAACACATCTGACTTGATTGGTGTAGGTGTAGAAGCTATATGGGTGATTGCTTACACTTCTTTGTGTTAGATCTAACACCATGTTATCAAAGATTACTTCAAAGGAAGGAGGGAGGAAGGAAGGAAGGAAGCATGTTGTTCAAACATGACCTAGGTGTCCGCTACTACAGTTTATGAGTATATCAAATTTGTTCTATTGTGATTTTCTTGCCTTTTGTAAGCTGAACACACTGTACTTACAACTATTCAGCAAATAAAAATGAACATGGTCAGCAGACATCATAACCAGCTGTGACTTTATTCAAAAGCTTGGAAACATTACATTGCAATAAGGAAGAAAAAGAATCCTGCAGATGATTTTTTTCCACAGACAATCCTCAGATGCCACCACTGTACAGAAGCCACTTGACAGCTGACATTTGATCTTCAACACTCAACAATACGAGAGGCAGCAAAGCACACTGGTAAACAGCTGTCAGTAGTAGTTTAACACCAAGATAAATGTCTAAAGAACAATTGTGCTAACTGAGTCATAGTTCTAGATTAAAATTCCTATATAATCTAATTGAAAATTACATTTTCATCAACACTTGTAAAAGGCTCATTTCCATACAATGCATACACAGTATAACTTCCATTCTAACATGTTGTCAGTTATAATGAAAGGCTTGCTTTTGATAAAACATGTACTCAGAAAACCAAAAAGTTAACAGGCTATCTTATTTTTTAGTTAATCCAAAAGCTGAGCTCTAGGCCTGCTCTAGGGTAGCTGTTGTCTCCTCAAATATCAAAAGAATCCGCATCAATAGTGCTAAATTATATTTATTGACGGTAACACTGAAACAATTTGATAAGATTGAAGGTTGACATTGTTTTTATCAAGTTGTAAGGTTATTCACAAATGTACTGAATTGAATGAAAACCACTTAAATCATCTGAATTTAATCTATGGCATGATTTTTATGGTAGTGTGGCCACCACTTTTCAGAACTGCATTGTATGTAACACTGTACAATTGTTTGGTGTACATTCATTTTTATTGAAAAAATACTACTATAGCCAAGAGTAGAGAGGAAGAAGTGAAAGGCAGAATAAATGTGATTTTTTTGTTGGGAGGAGTTACGTATCAGTCTGTCAGTACCTACATTACAGAGAATTCCATTGTAGATTTTTGGCTTATTAAACACATCTTGCAGATGAGCTTATTATGGCTTCAAATGACAAATTGATGTCATTAAATTGAACAATGTGGTTTTCAGATTCATCCAGCTTCTGTATGAAAGATGACGCCCAACAATCAATGGAGCTGTCTACACAAAGTCAGGTCAGGCTTTATTTATCCTAAGCCTCGGTTATTTCTGTATTAAATAATAAACTCAGACAGGTACAAAAAGAAAATACATGAGTAACTCTGTTGCTTTATGAATCGTACATGTCTTAAATAAATACATATTAAAGTTATACCCTTATGTAAATTAATGTAAACTATTCACAAAACATACTGTATATTTGTACATGATGCCTGGACAAAGTCAATGCCTCGTCTGGCTGCTCAAAGCCTCAAAGATTTGTCTTCTTTATGGTACGTACACATATTGACATCTTGATAACACATACTTCTAATCAAAAACTTCAGTAGCCCCTTATCCCATGAATTAAGATATCATTGTTTCAGAACCTGAATTCACAGTACAAAAATATACTAAGCCTTCATGAATTCACCATCAGTACTATCTACAGTTTGATCATCATTAAGTCTATGATCAGCAGTAGACTTACGACAGTCTTGGATAGGTCCACCATCCACTCTCTTCATCACCTTTACAAATCAATTTGGCACTTAGGCACTATAACACTATACTAGCACACCTCATAAACATAAAACAATGAAGTAATGAACCGTTGAAGCGTTTAGCTATTTGTGTAATTTATTACATCCTGTGGAAGGTCCACCACCTTGTGAGAAAGTTTCCTCTGAAACAGATGAGTTGCACAATATCGCTGTGGCATGATGATGACCAGCTAAACAGCTTCTGCAGATGTCTCAGTGGAGACAGACATAGTCACTTTGGCTATTTTCACAGTGGTCTTCACACAGCTCTCTGCAGCCCTGTTGGCAGCGATGTGCCTGCTCTGGCAGTCAGACTCCAGGCTATTGTCCAGCTGCTGGGCACTGCCCCGGCATGCCTGGCATGAGCTGAGGAAGGCGTGTCGCAGGTCCTTGCTCCTCAGGGCGTAAATTATTGGGTTGACTGTTGAGTTGAGCAGACAGAGCATGCTGGCGAAAGCAAACACTGTCTTAATATCATCATCCATCTTCCAGAACAGGTCGTAGACCATGATGGCCAGCACAGGGCCCCAGCAGATGACCAGCACCACCAGGATGAGGACCAGGGTCTTGGCGAGCCGGATATCCATGCGCGTCTGCTCAGGGCGCATGGTTTGCACCTTCGTTCCGTCTGCTGAGTACACCACCAGGCTCTTCTGGGAGGTGCGGCTCAGCATGCGCACGGCGTGGTGGTGGGCCTTCCACAGGATGTACATGTAAGCGTAGATGATGAAGAGGACCAGCACGCTGGTCACCCCGATCCAGAAGATTAGATACTTCTCATCGATTAGCGGGAAAAGGTCTGAGCAGACCGAGTTGAGCTGCTTGCAGTTCCAGCCCAGCAGAGGGAGCACTGCGAAGACGATGGAGATAGTCCACATCACGCAGAAGGCGATGACAGCCTTGGTCCGCGTGACGATGCGCCTGTAGGCCAGGGGTCTGTGGATGGAGATGTAGCGGTCTATAGCAGTGAGAAACAGGCTTCCCACAGAGGCTGTGAACGAAGCGATGACCCCACCTAACTTGAAGAGGAACACATTGGGGCTGTCCTTTCTGTGGAACACATGGAAGTCCAGGAAGCTGTAGACGAAGATGACGCTGCCAAGCAGGTCGGCTACAGCCAGGCTTCCTATGAAGTGGTAGGAGGGGCGGCAGCGCAGTGTGCGGGATTGGAGGATCACACACAGCACGATAAGGTTCTCAAGCACAGTGAAGGTTCCCAGAGTGAGGGACATCACCGTCACAGCCAACTGCTGGCTAGGGGTCAGGATCATGAAGCATTCCATGTCCACGAAGTTCTCCGCACACTGGATTCCGGTTCCCTCATCACCAAAGCCGCTACTGTTGCCAAACAGGTCTGTGGCATTGGTGGGAAAGAATGGAATGCCTTTTAGGATGAGTTCTTCATCTCCAGGCACCTTGTCTGGGAAAGAGTTACTGCGGAAAGCAGGTAAAGGCTTCTGGACGGACAATCCACCCTTAGTGAAGTCAGTGTTGATGGTGGCGTCATCATAGCTGGCATCATTGGAGCCAAGGTACAGCAGTCCAGAGGTTATAGTCCGGAAGGTTGTGTCTGCCACACCATCCAGCACAGACTTCATGACTGGGCCTGAGATGTGAACACTGGGGTTTAAGATGATCTCTGGTTAACCTATGAAATGATAAGAGAAATGTTTGTGTTTATGTCTTAACATTGAACAGGAGAAATTGGAAAGGACAGCAAGAATTGTGCCCTTTTATGACAGTTAAACTGTTAAAGAGTTGTTGTTTCAAAATGGCATTTAATCCTATATTATTTGCCAAAATTAAACTATAATTTAGATTGGGCTTTTTCTCACATTGCTTGAATGAGCAAAATCATCGGGGTGTTCTAATTACAAACTTCTAACTGGTAACTGCCAAAATAAAGGAAACATGAGTAAATGAGTGAAACAAAGTATACTGAAAGCAGGTTCCTGAGCTAATTAAGCAATTAACGTACCATCATGCTTAGGGTCATGTATAAAAATGCCCAGTTGCCCATGATTTTAGTTACCATGACTAGAAGTGTGCGTGTGCGTGTCTCTCTTACCAGATCTCAACCCAATGAACACTTATGGGAGATTCTGGAGCAACGCTTGAGACAGCTTTTTCCACCACCATGAACAAAACATCAAAAGATGGAATTTCTCATGGAAAAATTGTTGAGACACTAGAATCTATGCCAAGGCGCATTGAAGCTCTTCTGGCGGCTCATGGCAGCCCAACGCCCTATTAAGACGCTTTATGTTGGTGTTTCCTTTATTTTGGCAGTTACCTGTATATTTAATTTGATAACATTTGAATTGTCTAATGATGATCAGCAGAGGTGTCATAATCATTAAAACACAGTGGCACATGGACCCTAAGATTTGTCCTGTTTAAAAAATAAATAAAATATATTTTTTAATTTACAATTAGAATTAATTATTACATTTTAGCTAATTTAGCTATGCAAAAAAATTGACATATTTCTTACATAGAATTAAGCATAATGATTATGGCTCTATATGGCAGGAAAACGGCTTCAGGTGTTTGAAAAAAATCGAAATTCTCCAACTCCCGGACCACCTCCAGCCATCCTTACGTACTTGGTGCCTCCTCAGATTTTTGGGGTGCATGAGGGGCAACGCTTTTTATTCCATTTTTTGTAGGTTAACCATTAGGAATGGTCAAAGGGAGTTCACTGTTACTTAGCTGTTGCCCTGCATGTCACACAGAGAGAACAATTCCATTCCTATCAGATAACTCATGTGCAACAAGAGGCAGTCTATTTTGTTCACGTTTGGCCAAGCTAGGCTATGTCGGAGATCACTAAATGCAGCTCCTGTTATACATTCCCTTTACAGTCATTCTCATGTTTAGCAGTAGCCACAGGATGGTGCACAGGTGCAATCATACCGAAGCTGATGGGGTATTATACTGCTATCTAAAAGGGAATAAACATTAAGGATAGGAGTTAGGTTAAAGGGTTAAGGATAGGGGAAGGTTTAGCTAATATGCTAAGTAGTTGCAAAGTAGCTAAAAAGTAGTAAGTAGTAGAAAAGTTGCTGAAATGTTAGTTGTCCATGATGATATTCAAACGCGCAACCTTCAGGTTACTAGAAGTTCGTGTTATAGGACACCCTTCCACCCTGACCAACCACACTCCTTTCGTTTTGGAATTAAGTAACCTTCTGTTTTATGTAAACATAACAAATGTAACATATCATACTAATTTGAGGTTTTCGGGTTTTACTTTCACTATGTTACGTCTACTCTATGAGACCAGAATGTATTATTTGTTAATTAGGTTTCGCATTTATTTTTTACATTAATTAACGGGTTCTTTTTCCTCAATTATAGATCTACAATTCGATGCCGTTGCTATAGCCCACAATAGCCTCTCGTTTTTGTACGGTGAAATGAATGAAAAACTCATTTTGAGTGCCGGCACCGTTTATATGTAGGTGCAGGAACTCTGAAATACTTTTGAGCTAATATTCTAAGATGTGCATGAACTCAAGCAGTAGAACATTTGAAGTGCCACAGTCCTCGGCTCCAGTGGGCTCCTGCCGAAGTCGGGCACTGATTAGGACACATAAAGAGTTTATAATAACCTAATTAAAAGTATTTACCTTCACATTGCTCGCACAGGTCCCTCCACCCAAAATGTATCCAACCATTAATCCAACCTTGACTCGTAATACCTGACAAAAGAACTATAAATGTAATCATTAAAACAAGGAACGTTAAAACATTTACAATTATATAGAAAATATATTTGTCTAACGATCTAGTTATTCATTGGTTAATACGGTTTATTGATGGGCGCTCAGAATGGCATCTGCTCTCTCATGTGCGCCTCCCGCAGTGGACCTAAGTTGCGGCTGCTGCGATGTCTGAAGTCTCTCTCTGTGTGTGCATATTTATGAAGCATCACTTTCGAAAGACACATCACGTGCTGCGAAACGCGCTCTCCATAGATTTATATAGCCAACCCCAAAGCAGCCTTGAACTGTAAGAACAAGGGAACATGCATACACAATAAACGAATTTTGCACTTGGACAAAACGATAGCTGCACATACAGGTACTTTAACAGGTTCAGTGCATTAGGGCTCAAAATAGGTTCACATACGGATAAGCTTGTATAAGGCAAAATATACATTTCTCATGATTTCAATGTCTTTGATGTGTTATAATGAAACATTACATTCTATAATATTCTTTAAATTTAACTTGCTTGAACTTATTGTTCATTAGGCTACTTATCTATATTTTTCCAATTAAAATATTGCTTTAAACAAGCTCATTTGAATCCCACCAGTGAGTGATCCGTTAGGTGTTTTCCTGTCAGTGGCACACACTGAATGTAAATGATGTGACATATGCAGAGTGGGGCAAGGAAGAGTAGCCTAGACATCTTCTGGATTCATTATTTTGATGAATCACCTCAGAAGTACCATGCATTGTGTAGTCCTCAACAGCACAGTATGTCATGTCAAATGATCAGTTTGTATCATTAGCCTGTGTTTTTCTTTAGACATCTGTTTCTTTTCAGACTGCTACATGTATGTTTTTCCCATCACTGTAATGTTATGGATTACGGATTATATAGGCCATAGAAGATGAAAGGACAATGCCTTTGGGATAGCTCATTGTCAGTCTTATGATCAATTACTGTAGATATTGACCTCAAAGGGCAGATATCTAAGAGGGCCAACTGGGCACAAACTGGTTGAATCAACCTTGTTTAAACATAATTTGTCAACGTATTGTGATGTGAAATCTACATGGAAAACACATTGGATTTGAAAAAAGATCAATCACAGGATTATGTCATCATGTTAACCAAGTTTCAACATAGACAAACCTTGTCTGAAATATGTAGAGTTTTTACATTTAAAACAAGGTCGGATCTTCAACGTTACATCCAAAATCAGAAAAAAAATATAGGCTACGCAGCACCTCCTACTGGAAAATGTATCTATGTACAGCTACCCTTTGGCATCCCATTCAGGGTTTTATCCAATCCCAGCCCTGCTTAGCAAACACAATTCAATATGACTTTTTAATACAGTAAATAGCTTGCAGTTAAGGCTATCTTACAAACTAATGTAACATTCAACCCTAAAATGAGAAACACATCCTTGGCCACATTCTGAGGTTAATGTCACTATACATTTCTTCTTGTGTGATCATATAACTACAGTGCACAAGTTCAAGATAGCAAGGTCGTCACAGTTCTGTGGAGATTGTCAATTTCCATTGGAATTTGTTTGTGCTTTTATATGGTTGAACGCATAGGGATTACAGATGGGAAATTCAACTAACTTTTGGCTGTCCAATTGAGTGGGTGAATATAGGTTGTAATCTCATTGATCAACCAAATATGACCCATTATCCAAGTTGAAATAACATGGCGTGCCAGCGAGGGGGAGGAGTGAGGTGCATGGGCATGTTGATAACCAGTACCTTATTTATATTACCCAGAGCAGGTATTGTAAAACAGAAGCAGACACTTTATTAGACTGAGAAGGATAGGATTGTATTGGTTATTTATTCCTTCAGGTAACACTCCCCGCCTCCACCCAATTGGAAATGACATTTTCAGTGAGAATGCTTTGAACTGCAACGAATTATAATGCCGACCCTCCGGATGACATTATGTATGCCATTGCCAAAACTATAGAACAGGCATTTTAGAGCTGCAATCTGACTTTGTTGCCTTACAAAAAGCCCTGGTTGGTTTAAAACTTGTACTTAATGCTGGCAAAACTAAATGTATGTTGTCTAACTCTCGCAAAACATTTTCTTTGTAAAAATGTGTTGTCCCCAGGGCACTGAAAATTAATACGTCAAGTTTATGATTACTAGCAAATATCTGAAATACATTTACACAAAGTATTGTGAAAAACATAGCATAATTACACAATCATTAATTTGTTAGGCTGGATATCAGAATTCATCTTTGGCACACCGTGTCCTTTGGGAAAGAGAATTTGAGATAATTGAAGGTTTTCTGTGAGGTTCAGTCTTATGATTGTAGCAGTCTGGTCCCATGATGTCCTTCAGGGTCCACACTCTGCAACATCTCTGTTGTCCTGCAAAAGTGGAGGGATTTCCATTGATAGGGGCCATTTTCACCAAGGCCAGTTTCATTGTTAATAAATGAGGCCATTTGGTAGCATTTGAAAGCGCGGAGAGAAGTGGGAGAAGGA